>NW_025335054.1:0-504562 GCF_018152115.1 Drosophila rhopaloa
GAAGACTCACATGGCGCCGGTACATTGAAGCCAAAAGAACACACCTCAAGCTAAAAGCCAGTAGCCTTCATTGGCTTATCAACGCTCGGTCTCCCCTTAGTCTTGAATATAAAGTCCTGCTGTATAACTCGGTACTAAAACCAATATGGATGTACGGCTCTCAGTTATGGGGGAATGCCAGCACATAGCAATATTGACATAGTCCAGCGAGCTCAGTCGAAGATCTTGAGAACAATCACCGGGGCACCGTGGTACGTTCGCAACGAAAACATACACCGCGACTTAAACATTCTACCAGTCAAAGAAGTGATCGCAGAACAGAAGGAAAAGTACTTTACCAAGCTATCGTTGCACCTAACCACCTGGCGAGAGGTCTTACAAGGTTGATCAACCAATCACGCCTTCGTCGCAATGACTTCACCCACCCAGCGACCGACTTGAGGCACGCAACCAGAATGCAGTCTTATTATACTGTTAGTTAAATTTTAATGTTAAGATTCGTAAACCCATTGTTAGTCTCAAAATTAAGAGAAGATTCAATAAATAAAAGCAAAGTTAAAATGAAAATAAAAACAAAAAAATTGTGCATATAAATCGAATATTGTCTGATCTGGGTAAGCCGTCATGTTTTGACAGCGAGGAAGAATAAGAAGTAGATTTGCGCTTGCTGTTAACGAAGTTATAAAACTGTTTTGGGTCGTGAGAACAGGACCTTACAACTGTTTAAGTAACTATTATTACGCACGGTAAGTCTTGACTGGCACTTAAATATCTAGATTGAGAACCGGTATTTTTACATTTCTAAAAAGAGTTGATACACTTACGAAATGTAAAGTCCAACATTTGTAAGTGTGTCAACTCTTTGCTAAACCAAGGTGATTTATTTGAGATCAAAAATGAGTTTATTGCAGTGTAAAAACATTAACTGCATCGGACTTATTATTGCATGAGTAAAGATAAGAACAATTAAAGCCAGAAATAAAATTATTTATCCTCAGAAAGTCTGAAAGCCTTTTTGCAACATACTTTGATAAAACTAGCCCACTTTATGTGCACCATATTTTCACACAGCCACAATAATAACTGCTGAATGCTGATCGCAAATTATTTATTAGCTGGAGCAGAAATAAAGGTAGAGGTATAAAACTTTAAGTTGGCATTACAGTTCAAGATGGGACTGATTTAACAGCTGTCAAGTGATTTATTCTCAGTTTGGTTTGGCAATTCATATAGACTCAATAGACTCACACCTGAACAACGCTTGCAAATAGTGCAATTTTATTTCGAAAAAATAATGGTTCTGTGCGGAATACGTATCGCGCACTACGTCCATTTTATCGTTGACAAAATCATCAATCAGAGCAGTGAATTCGATTAATTTGCATTCCCAGAGACGCCGCACGGGGCGTATAGAAGAAGCTATTGCCACTGTAGAGCGTACCATTGAGAAAGACCCGAATGAGTCCGTCCGCCATCGAGCACAGGAATTGAATCTGTGTCCATCCACTTTATGGAAGACTTTGCGGAAGGATCTTGGTTCGCGTGCTTACAAAATCCAACTCGTGCAAGGATTGAAGCCAAACGATCATCAAGCAAGGCGTAGATTCGTCGAATGGGCCCAAAACGCGATTGCCATTGTTCCCGATTTTCATAAGCGAATTTTGTATGACGATGAAGCGCACTTTTGGTTGAATGGCTACGTCAACAAACAAAACTGCCGCATTCGGAGAGAAGCTAACCCTCAAGTGTATGTCAAAACACCGTTACATCCAAAACAAGAAAGGAAATCACCTTCGGGCGGAGCCGAAGTTGATATACCTTTGCAGAATACTATATAAATTATATTATCCAAAATTATTCATATGATGCATTCCTAATACTAATAAAAATCCCAACTTCCTAACCTTCAAAACACCAAAGTTATGGCATTTCCAATCGTTCAGTTATATGGCATCTATAGGATATAGTCTGCCTTATGAAATTTGATAGGTCGGATTGATTGGCCAAAATAAAACTCATAGAAAATTCCAGCTTCCTAACCCAACAAAAACCAAGTTATGGCATTTCCGATCAATCAGATATATGCCGACTATAAGATATAGTCGGCCGATCCTTATGACATTTGGTAGGTCGGATTGATTGGCCAAATATAAAACCGATAGAAAATCCCAGCTTCCTAACTTTACAAACACCAAAGTTATGGCATTTCCGATCAATCAGTTATATGGCAGCTATAGGATATAGCATGCCGATCCTTATGAAATTTGATATGTCGGATTGATTGGCCAAAATAAACTCATAGAAAATTCCAACTTCCTAACTTAACAAAACACCAAAGTTATGGCATTTCCGATCAATCAGATATATGGCGGCTATAGGTTATAGCCAGCGATCCTTATGACATTTGGTAGGTCGGATTAATTGGCCAAATATAAAACCCATAGAATATCCCAACTTTCTAACTTTACAAACACCAAAGTTATGGCATTTCCGATCCATCAGTTTTATGGCAGGTATAGGATATAGTCGGCCGATCTTTATGAAATTTAGTAGGTCGGATTGATTGGCCAAATATAAAACCCATAGAAAATCCCAACTTCCTAACTTTACAAACACCAAAGTTATGGCATTTCCGATCAATCAGTTATATGGCAGCTATAGGATATAGTCGGCCGATCCCGATTCCGACTTATATACTGCGTGCAAAGGAAAAAGGGTGTGTGCAAAGTTTCCAATTCGATAGCTTTAAAACTGAGAGACTAGTTTGCACAGAAACAGACAGACGGACATGGCTATATCAACTCAGGAGGTGATCCTGATCAACAAATATATATATACTTTATAGGGTCGGAGATGTCTCCTTCACTGCGTTGCACACTTTTGACCAAATTATAATACCCTCTGCAAGGGTATGATGGCCAGAACGTTACAGTCAATGGTGATCGGTACAGAGCCATGATTACTAACTTTTTCATTCCTGAATTTGAAAATGGCTTTCAGACTGGCGAATTAGAGTGAACGAACAAAATGCAAGCACGTTATTCCCACGTTACCTGAACAGGCAAAACTGCCCGCCGCTCATGTTAAACCATACTCTACTCCCGCAAGCAAACGAAGTGACATATCTAGGAGTACACCTCGACAGAAGACTCACATGGCGCCGGTACATTGAAGCCAAAAAGAACACACCTAAAGCTAAAAGCCAGTAGCCTTCATTGGCTTATCAACGCTCGGTCTCCCCTTAGTCTTGAATATAAAGTCCTGCTGTATAACTCGGTACTAAAACCAATATGGATGTACGGCTCTCAGTTATGGGGGAATGCCAGCAATAGCAATATTGACATAGTCCAGCGAGCTCAGTCGAAGATCTTGAGAACAATCACCGGGGCACCGTGGTACGTTCGCAACGAAAACATACACCGCGACTTAAACATTCTACCAGTCAAAGAAGTGATCGCAGAACAGAAGGAAAAGTACTTTACCAAGCTATCGTTGCACCCTAACCACCTGGCGAGAGGTCTTACAAGGTTGATCAACCAATCACGCCTTCGTCGCAATGACTTACCCACCCAGCGACCGACTTGAGGCACGCGCAACCAGAATGCAGTCTTATTATACTGTTAGTTAAATTTTAATGTTAAGATTCGTAAACCCATTGTTAGTCTCAAAATTAAGAGAAGATTCAATAAATAAAAGCAAAGTTAAATGAAAATAAAAAAAAAAAAATTGTGCATATAAATCGAATATTGTCTGATCTGTGGTAGCCGTCATGTTTTCGAACGACAGCGAGGAAGAATAAGAAGTAGATTTGCGCTTGCTGTTAACGAAGTTATAAAACTGTTTTGGGTCGTGAGAGAACAGGACCTTACAACTGTTTAAGTAACTATTATTACGCACGGTAAGTCTTGACCGAGCACTTAAATATCTAGCAAAAACAGATTGAGAACCGGTATTTTACATTTCCTAAAAGAGTTGACACACTTACGAAATGTAAAGTCCAACATTTCGTAAGTGTGTCAACTCTTTGCTAAACCAAGGTGATTTATTTGAGATCAAAAATGAGTTTATTGCAGTGTAAAAAACATTAACTGCATCGGACTTATTATTGCATGAGTAAAGATAAGAACAATTAAAGCCAGAAATAAAATTATTTATCCTCAGAAAGTCTGAAAGCCTTTTTGCAACATACTTGATAAAACTAGCCCACTTTATGTGCACCATATTTTCACACAGCCACAATAATAACTGCTGAATGCTGATCGCAAATTATTTATTAGCTGGAGCAGAAATAAAGGTAGAGGTATAAAACTTTAAGTTGGCATTACAGTTCAAGATGGCGACCGATTTAACAGCTGTCAAGTGATTTATTCTCAGTTTGGTTTGGCAATTCATATAGACTCAATAGACTCACACCTGAACAACGCTTGCAAATAGTGCAATTTTTTTTTCGAAAATAATGGTTCTGTGCGGAATACGTATCGCGCACTACGTCCATTTTATCGTTGACAAAATCATCAATCAGAGCAGTGAATTCGATTAATTTGCATTCCCAGAGACGCCGTACGGGGCGTATAGAAGAAGCTATTGCCACTGTAGAGCGTACCATTGAGAAAGACCCGAATGAGTCCGTCCGCCATCGAGCACAGGAATTGAATCTGTGTCCATCCACTTTATGGAAGACTTTGCGGAAGGATCTTGGTTTGCGTGCTTACAAAATCCAACTCGTGCAAGGATTGAAGCCAAACGATCATCAAGCAAGGCGTAGATTCGTCGAATGGGCCCAAAACGCGATTGCCATTGTTCCCGATTTTCATAAGCGAATTTTGTATGACGATGAAGCGCACTTTTGGTTGAATGGCTACGTCAACAAACAAAACTGCCGCATTCGGAGAGAAGCTAACCCTCAAGTGTATGTCAAAACACCGTTACATCCAAAACAAGAAAGGAAATCTAACTTCGGGCGGAGCCGAAGTTGATATACCTTTGCAGAATACTATATAAATTATATTATCCAAAATTATTCATATGATGCATTCCTAATACTAATAAAAAATCCCAACTTCCTAACTTTCAAAACACCAAAGTTATGGCATTTCCAATCGTTCAGTTATATGGCATCTATAGGATATAGTCTGCCTTATGAAATTTGATAGGTCGGATTGATTGGCCAAAAATAAAACTCATAGAAAATTCCAGCTTCCTAACTTAACAAAAACCAAAGTTATGGCATTTCCGATCAATCAGATATATGCCGACTATAGGATATAGTCGGCCGATCCTTATGACATTTGGTAGGTCGGATTGATTGGCCAAATATAAAACCGATAGAAAATCCCAGCTTCCTAACTTTACAAACAACAAAGTTATGGCATTTCCGATCAATCAGTTATATGGCAGCTATAGGATATAGCATGCCGATCCTTATGAAATTTGATATGTCGGATTGATTGGCCAAAAATAAAACTCATAGAAAATTCCAACTTCCTAACTTAACAAACACCAAAGTTATGGCATTTCCGATCAATCAGATATATGGCGGCTATAGGATATAGCCGGCGATCCTTATGACATTTGGTAGGTCGGATTAATTGGCCAAATATAAAACCCATAGAATATCCCAACTTTCTAAC
Source organism: Drosophila rhopaloa (assembly GCF_018152115.1). Classification (NCBI taxonomy): domain Eukaryota; kingdom Metazoa; phylum Arthropoda; class Insecta; order Diptera; family Drosophilidae; genus Drosophila; species Drosophila rhopaloa. Next base: position 5,631 of record NW_025335054.1, read on the forward strand.
TTTACAAACACCAAAGTTATGGCATTTCCGATCCATCAGTTTTATGGCAGGTATAGGATATAGTCGGCCGATCTTTATGAAATTTAGTAGGTCGGATTGATTGGCCAAATATAAAACCCATAGAAAATCCCAACTTCCTAACTTTACAAACACCAAAGTTATGGCATTTCCGATCAATCAGTTATATGGCAGCTATAGGATATAGTCGGCCGATCCCGATTCCGACTTATATACTGCGTGCAAAGGAAAAAAGGGTGTGTGCAAAGTTTCAATTCGATAGCTTTAAAACTGAGAGACTAGTTTGCGTAGAAACAGACAGACGGACATGGCTATATCAACTCAGGAGGTGATCCTGATCAAGAATATATATACTTTATAGGGTCGGAGATGTCTCCTTCACTGCGTTGCACACTTTTGACCAAAATTATAATACCCTCTGCAAGGGTATGATGGCCAGAACGTTACAGTCAATGGTGATCGGTACAGAGCCATGATTACTAACTTTTTCATTCCTGAATTGAAAATGGCTTTCAGACTGGCGAATTAGAGTGAACGAACAAAAATGCAAGCACGTTACGTTCACCCTGAACAGGTAAAACTGCCCGCCGCTCATGTTAAACCATACTCTACTCCCGCAAGCAAACGAAGTGACATATCTAGGAGTACACCTCGACAGAAGACTCACATGGCGCCGGTACATTGAAGCCAAAAGAACACACCTAAAGCTAAAAGCCAGTAGCCTTCATTGGCTTATCAACGCTCGGTCTCCCCTTAGTCTTGAATATAAAGTCCTGCTGTATAACTCGGTACTAAAACCAATATGGATGTACGGCTCTCAGTTATGGGGGAATGCCAGCAATAGCAATATTGACATAGTCCAGCGAGCTCAGTCGAAGATCTTGAGAACAATCACCGGGGCACCGTGGTACGTTCGCAACGAAAACATACACCGCGACTTAAACATTCTACCAGTCAAAGAAGTGATCGCAGAACAGAAGGAAAAGTACTTTACCAAGCTATCGTTGCACCCTAACCACCTGGCGAGAGGTCTTACAAGGTTGATCAACCAATCACGCCTTCGTCGCAATGACTTACCCACCCAGCGACCGACTTGAGGCACGCGCAACCAGAATGCAGTCTTATTATACTGTTAGTTAAATTTTAATGTTAAGATTCGTAAACTTATTGTTAGTCTCAAAATTAAGAGAAGATTCAATAAATAAAAGCAAAGTTAAATGAAAATAAAAAAAAAAAAAATTGTGCATATAAATCGAATATTGTCTGATCTGTGGTAGCCGTCATGTTTTCGAACGACAGCGAGGAAGAATAAGAAGTAGATTTGCGCTTGCTGTTAACGAAGTTATAAAACTGTTTTGGGTCGTGAGAGAACAGGACCTTACAACTGTTTAAGTAACTATTATTACGCACGGTAAGTCTTGACCGAGCACTTAAATATCTAGCAAAAACAGATTGAGAACCGGTATTTTTACATTTCCTAAAAAGAGTTGACACTTACGAAATGTAAAGTCCAACATTTCGTAAGTGTGTCAACTCTTTGCTAAACCAAGGTGATTTATTTGAGATCAAAAATGAGTTTATTGCAGTGTAAAAAACATTAACTGCATCGGACTTATTATTGCATGAGTAAAGATAAGAACAATTAAAGCCAGAAATAAAATTATTTATCCTCAGAAAGTCTGAAAGCCTTTTTTGCAACATACTTGATAAAACTAGCCCACTTTATGTGCACCATATTTTCACACAGCCACAATAATAACTGCTGAATGCTGATCGCAAATTATTTATTAGCTGGAGCAGAAATAAAGGTAGAGGTATAAAACTTTAAGTTGGCATTACAGTTCAAGATGGCGACCGATTTAACAGCTGTCAAGTGATTTATTCTCAGTTTGGTTTGGCAATTCATATAGACTCAATAGACTCACACCTGAACAACGCTTGCAAATAGTGCAATTTTTTTTTCGAAAATAATGGTTCTGTGCGGAATACGTATCGCGCACTACGTCCATTTTATCGTTGACAAAATCATCAATCAGAGCAGTGAATTCGATTAATTTGCATTCCCAGAGACGCCGTACGGGGCGTATAGAAGAAGCTATTGCCACTGTAGAGCGTACCATTGAGAAAGACCCGAATGAGTCCGTCCGCCATCGAGCACAGGAATTGAATCTGTGTCCATCCACTTTATGGAAGACTTTGCGGAAGGATCTTGGTTTGCGTGCTTACAAAATCCAACTCGTGCAAGGATTGAAGCCAAACGATCATCAAGCAAGGCGTAGATTCGTCGAATGGGCCCAAAACGCGATTGCCATTGTTCCCGATTTTCATAAGCGAATTTTGTATGACGATGAAGCGCACTTTTGGTTGAATGGCTACGTCAACAAACAAAACTGCCGCATTCGGAGAGAAGCTAACCCTCAAGTGTATGTCAAAACACCGTTACATCCAAAACAAGAAAGGAAATCTAACTTCGGGCGGAGCCGAAGTTGATATACCTTTGCAGAATACTATATAAATTATATTATCCAAAATTATTCATATGATGCATTCCTAATACTAATAAAAAATCCCAACTTCCTAACTTTCAAAACACCAAAGTTATGGCATTTCCAATCGTTCAGTTATATGGCATCTATAGGATATAGTCTGCCTTATGAAATTTGATAGGTCGGATTGATTGGCCAAAAAATAAAACTCATAGAAAATTCCAGCTTCCTAACTTAACAAAAACCAAAGTTATGGCATTTCCGATCAATCAGATATATGCCGACTATAGGATATAGTCGGCCGATCCTTATGACATTTGGTAGGTCGGATTGATTGGCCAAATATAAAACCGATAGAAAATCCCAGCTTCCTAACTTTACAAACAACAAAGTTATGGCATTTCCGATCAATCAGTTATATGGCAGCTATAGGATATAGCATGCCGATCCTTATGAAATTTGATATGTCGGATTGATTGGCCAAAAATAAAACTCATAGAAAATTCCAACTTCCTAACTTAACAAACACCAAAGTTATGGCATTTCCGATCAATCAGATATATGGCGGCTATAGGATATAGCCGGCGATCCTTATGACATTTGGTAGGTCGGATTAATTGGCCAAATATAAAACCCATAGAAAATCCCAACTTTCTAACTTTACAAACACCAAAGTTATGGCATTTCCGATCCATCAGTTTTATGGCAGGTATAGGATATAGTCGGCCGATCTTTATGAAATTTAGTAGGTCGGATTGATTGGCCAAATATAAAACCCATAGAAAATCCCAACTTCCTAACTTTACAAACACCAAAGTTATGGCATTTCCGATCAATCAGTTATATGGCAGCTATAGGATATAGTCGGCCGATCCGACTTATATACTGCGTGCAAAGGAAAAAAGGGTGTGTGCAAAGTTTCAATTCGATAGCTTTAAAACTGAGAGACTAGTTTGCGTAGAAACAGACAGACGGACATGGCTATATCAACTCAGGAGGTGATCCTGATCAAGAATATATATACTTTATAGGGTCGGAGATGTCTCCTTCACTGCGTTGCACACTTTTGACCAAAATTATAATACCCTCTGCAAGGGTATGATGGCCAGAACGTTACAGTCAATGGTGATCGGTACAGAGCCATGATTACTAACTTTTTCATTCCTGAATTGAAAATGGCTTTCAGACTGGCGAATTAGAGTGAACGAACAAAAATGCAAGCACGTTACGTTCACCCTGAACAGGTAAAACTGCCCGCCGCTCATGTTAAACCATACTCTACTCCCGCAAGCAAACGAAGTGACATATCTAGGAGTACACCTCGACAGAAGACTCACATGGCGCCGGTACATTGAAGCCAAAAGAACACACCTAAAGCTAAAAGCCAGTAGCCTTCATTGGCTTATCAACGCTCGGTCTCCCCTTAGTCTTGAATATAAAGTCCTGCTGTATAACTCGGTACTAAAACCAATATGGATGTACGGCTCTCAGTTATGGGGGAATGCCAGCAATAGCAATATTGACATAGTCCAGCGAGCTCAGTCGAAGATCTTGAGAACAATCACCGGGGCACCGTGGTACGTTCGCAACGAAAACATACACCGCGACTTAAACATTCTACCAGTCAAAGAAGTGATCGCAGAACAGAAGGAAAAGTACTTTACCAAACTATCGTTGCACCCTAACCACCTGGCGAGAGGTCTTACAAGGTTGATCAACCAATCACGCCTTCGTCGCAATGACTTACCCACCCAGCGACCGACTTGAGGCACGCGCAACCAGAATGCAGTCTTATTATACTGTTAGTTAAATTTTAATGTTAAGATTCGTAAACTTATTGTTAGTCTCAAAATTAAGAGAAGATTCAATAAATAAAAGCAAAGTTAAATGAAAATAAAAAAAAAAAAAATTGTGCATATAAATCGAATATTGTCTGATCTGTGGTAGCCGTCATGTTTTCGAACGACAGCGAGGAAGAATAAGAAGTAGATTTGCGCTTGCTGTTAACGAAGTTATAAAACTGTTTTGGGTCGTGAGAGAACAGGACCTTACAACTGTTTAAGTAACTATTATTACGCACGGTAAGTCTTGACCGAGCACTTAAATATCTAGCAAAAACAGATTGAGAACCGGTATTTTTACATTTCCTAAAAAGAGTTGACACTTACGAAATGTAAAGTCCAACATTTCGTAAGTGTGTCAACTCTTTGCTAAACCAAGGTGATTTATTTGAGATCAAAAATGAGTTTATTGCAGTGTAAAAAACATTAACTGCATCGGACTTATTATTGCATGAGTAAAGATAAGAACAATTAAGGCCAGAAATAAAATTATTTATCCTCAGAAAGTCTGAAAGCCTTTTTTGCAAACATACTTGATAAAACTAGCCCACTTTATGTGCACCATATTTTCACACAGCCACAATAATAACTGCTGAATGCTGATCGCAAATTATTTATTAGCTGGAGCAGAAATAAAGGTAGAGGTATAAAACTTTAAGTTGGCATTACAGTTCAAGATGGCGACCGATTTAACAGCTGTCAAGTGATTTATTCTCAGTTTGGTTTGGCAATTCATATAGACTCAATAGACTCACACCTGAACAACGCTTGCAAATAGTGCAATTTTATTTCGAAAATAATGGTTCTGTGCGGAATACGTATCGCGCACTACGTCCATTTTATCGTTGACAAAATCATCAATCAGAGCAGTGAATTCGATTAATTTGCATTCCCAGAGACGCCGTACGGGGCGTATAGAAGAAGCTATTGCCACTGTAGAGCGTACCATTGATAAAGACCCGAATGAGTCCGTCCGCCATCGAGCACAGGAATTGAATCTGTGTCCATCCACTTTATGGAAGACTTTGCGGAAGGATCTTGGTTTGCGTGCTTACAAAATCCAACTCGTGCAAGGATTGAAGCCAAACGATCATCAAGCAAGGCGTAGATTCGTCGAATGGGCCCAAAACGCGATTGCCATTGTTCCCGATTTTCATAAGCGAATTTTGTATGACGATGAAGCGCACTTTTGGTTGAATGGCTACGTCAACAAACAAAACTGCCGCCTGAAGCTAACCCTCAAGTGTATGTCAAAACACCGTTACATCCAAAACAAGAAAGGAAATCTAACTTCGGGCGGAGCCGAAGTTGATATACCTTTGCAGAATACTATATAAATTATATTATCCAAAATTATTCATATGATGCATTCCTAATACTAATAAAAAATCCCAACTTCCTAACTTTCAAAACACCAAAGTTATGGCATTTCCAATCGTTCAGTTATATGGCATCTATAGGATATAGTCTGCCTTATGAAATTTGATAGGTCGGATTGATTGGCCAAAAATAAAACTCTTGGAAAATTCCAACTTCCTAACTTAACAAAAACCAAAGTTATGGCATTTCCGATCAATCAGATATATGGCGGCTATAGGATATAGCCGGCGATCCTTATGACATTTGGTAGGTCGGATTGATTGGCCAAATATAAAACCGATAGAAAATCCCAGCTTCCTAACTTTACAAACACCAAAGTTATGGCATTTCCGATCAATCAGTTATATGGCAGCTATAGGATATAGCATGCCGATCCTTATGAAATTTGATATGTCGGATTGATTGGCCAAAAATAAAACTCATAGAAAATTCCAACTTCCTAACTTAACAAACACCAAAGTTATGGCATTTCCGATCAATCAGATATATGGCGGCTATAGGATATAGCCGGCGATCCTTATGACATTTGGTAGGTCGGATTAATTGGCCAAATATAAAACCCATAGAAAATCCCAACTTTCTAACTTTACAAACACCAAAGTTATGGCATTTCCGATCCATCAGTTTTATGGCAGGTATAGGATATAGTCGGCCGATCTTTATGAAATTTAGTAGGTCGGATTGATTGGCCAAATATAAAACCCATAGAAAATCCCAACTTCCTAACTTTACAAACACCAAAGTTATGGCATTTCCGATCAATCAGTTATATGGCAGCTATAGGATATAGTCGGCCGATCCGACTTATATACTGCGTGCAAAGGAAAAAGGGTGTGTGCAAAGTTTCAATTCGATAGCTTTAAAACTGAGAGACTAGTTTGCGTAGAAACAGACAGACGGACATGGCTATATCAACTCAGGAGGTGATCCTGATCAAGAATATATATACTTTATAGGGTCGGAGATGTCTCCTTCACTGCGTTGCACACTTTTGACCAAAATTATAATACCCTCTGCAAGGGTATGATGGCCAGAACGTTACAGTCAATGGTGATCGGTACAGAGCCATGATTACTAACTTTTTCATTCCTGAATTGAAAATCCATGATTTTCAGGAGCTGTACTTTCAACTAGACGGCGCAACATGTCATACATCTCGTGCCACAATCGATTTACTGAAAGACACTTTTGGTGACCGCCTAATTTCACGTTTTGGACCTGTGAATTGGCCTCCAAGATCATGTGATTTACCAACGCTAGACTACTTTCTGTGGGGCTATGTAAAGTCATTGGTCTATTCGGATAAGCCACAAACGCTTGACCATTTGGAAGACAACATTCGCCGTGTTATTGCCGATATACGGCCACAAATGTTGGAAAAAGTCATCGAAAATTGGACGTCCAGATCGGACCACATCTGAGCCAGCCACATCGTTAAGCCATATGCCAGAAATAATATTTAAAATGTAATGCCACAAGATTATCTTTCGAATAAAAAAAATTCATGTCAATCGAATAATCCATCGTTGTTTTTTTGAAATTTAAAATTCTATACCTCTAAGAAAAACACCAAATCGAAAAGTTACAAAAAGTCTTCTTTTTTTTGCAGGTAGTATTAGAAGTAGATCAATAGTATTTATATATATAGTGACATATCCACAGTACCAAAAGGCACAATGTAAGTGCCTACCTTGCCTTTCAACTGCCTACCTTGCCTTTCAACTGTCTACCTTGCCTTATACAGGGTGGCCCATCTAGCGTTTGCTTTTTGAACTATCGATAATTTTGACTTTGGCATTTCGAATGTCATTGTCAATGTGTCAGATATTTAGTAGAAGGTTTGCAGTTTACGAAATGGTTAAGTTTACGCTCGAAGAAAATTGGGAAAAATTGGAAACTTTCTTCTTCGGAAAAAAAGCGCTTTCCAGGCCGTTTGTGGATAGTTTTGTGAAGGGTGTGCGTGAGACTGGATCGTTGGATAAAACAACACGTTTACGTGCCCCGTCCAATAAAAAAAAAATTTTGAAAAATATATACTCTTTCTTTTTATACCGATTTTAAAACGTAAATCTTTCGTGTGCCACCCTTTACAACTATAAACACATACACACATAGCATGTATCCACATTTATACGTTAAGTCACTTGAGTCACCCTTCAAGCAACTAGAACCTCGAAGGCCAAGCACAAGGTCCCAGCTTGCAACACAATTAAGAGCATGCCTCCTTCAAATTGTCACGATCTGACCTTCTAAGATAATTAAACTTCGGCACCCAAACACTAAATGAGCAAATGCACTTGAATCCAAGAATAATTAAATTCCACTCAATTAGGTCAATAAGAAACCGAAAGTTTCCAAACCTTACTCAATATCTTGAAAGCCCGAGACCGAGGCTTGATCGTCAGAGAAGTCAGATTAATAAGGTAATATCAGTTTGAGACAGTATAATAATAGGTCGGTGTACTTCACTAAAAATAAAAACTTTGGTTTGTAAAGATTTATTTTAAAATAAATAAAAAATTAATAAACCCTGTAAACGTGTAAACGTGTCGGTACTGGTCATACATATGATATAACTATACACTAGTAATCCTGATCATTGATTAATTAAGAGAACTAACAGATCCGCAAAAAAAACACGTATTACCGCGTAAACTCCTGTGACATAAAATCTATGTGACTACACATAAACCAAAAATACAATTCGTTAAGCAAATAACATTCTGTAAGCTTAAGCAAAATGAATTAAATAAAAAACAAAACAAGAACACAAACTCACAATGGCAGTACCACAAGTCTCAGAAAATCAATGAAACTAGTTGGGTCAACTCAAGGAACTTCAATATTTTGACGGCACCCCGAAAATATTCTCGCCTTATAAACCAGATAGAATACTTTCTATAACTTTACCCAACCCATATGCCAGGCAAGCCAATTTAATATATGGAACAATCGGGCGTGTGGGGATAAATGGAGCACAAGATGTTGATGCGCGAGCCCGAGCATACAATACTAATCCTTTATTAAACACTTAAGTGAAACGGAGTATTCTGGAAGTATAAGTAAGATCATCCATGAAACAATAAAAAGAAAAGACATTTTTACAATTGATAATTTAAAACAAGCGTCAAAAGAGTTAGGTATATTCGACGTTAACCCAATTGAAAAATATAATTAAAATCGAAATAATAATAATAGGAATAGGGGATATCAAAATCATAAAAGATATAATAATAATAACCAGATATATTCTGGGCGTAATTTAAATTCCTATTATTCAGCAACTTCCTATAATTTACCAACTTAGAATCAAAACCAAAATCATATACAAAATCAAAATCATATAAAAAATTCGAATACTTGGAGCCATTGATAAAAGCTACTCGCTCGAACGTAATAAGCTACTACGTACTCCTGTAGTTTCAGAATGGTGTGTTAGCGTGATACGGGAAATATTGTAATTTTAATTTTAGGATATGCAATCAGCACATATTATCGGACTGAAGGTCTTTAATATTAGATGTCTCAATTCGGCTTATGATGGGGACCTATGTGGGGTAATCAACTAATACAGAGTTAAAATCATCGTGGTTAAAAATGGTCGGGCCTATAATATTGAGAACATCGTATAAGTGTGAAGTGATTATGTTTTGATTTAATAATTTTTTTAATAGTATCTCATGTGTTGATAATTAACATACCTGCCTGTTATTTGACTCTATCAGTCGTGACTCGGATATTTTTAGCATTTCAATTACTACCTTAAGGGGGTATATACCTTTTTTTGTCGAAAAAAAATAAGAAAGTTTGGATTTTTTTATGTATGTAACTATTGTTTTTATTAAATGAATGATTATATTTTCTGAAAGTTTAGATTGTTGACAATGTTTATGCAAAAATTTTTGAAAATTTATTTAATAGTTTTTAAGGTGTGGCTGTTTCCCTTAAACGCCTTTTTTTTAAAGAGCCTTGCGGTGATAATTTCCCAGGACGAATGGGTCAACTGATACCGAAAAAATAAAAATATTTCATTAGTTTAAAGTAGTATCCTGTACTTGAACGAACGTTTTTAAAATTTTTTTTTTTGTGCATACGGGAACGTTTAATGCAAAAAATGACGTTTTTGGACGCAAAAATTCTTACAAAACTATCTATTTCGGCGAAATAAAAATTTTTACATGAAAAAACGATCGTTCAAGTACTAATAAAATTCATTACGAACATTTAAAAAAAAATTTGAAGAAAATCGGTTCAGTAGTTTTTCGCCAATCCATATCACCGCAAAATCATTTTTAAAAAAAACCATTTCGAGATATTCGCGTTTAAATTTTCAAGTTTGAGTTTGGGCGGGGACGAGGCGCGCGGCTAAGACGCTGTAACTTTTTTTCTACTGCTCAAATCTCTATGAAAATTTTGGGAAATATTCTCAAGAAGTTGTTCTTTCAGATAAAGCAAAAAAAAATTTCGATTTTTTGAAAATAAAAAAGGTATATCCCCCTTAAGTGCGGTGCATAAGAATCCCATTGTGTAATTTTAAAACGGACAATAAACTATGGTGCGACTTTGGGAATAAATCAGACAACTTAGCAGTTTCGTCTATCATAACTTAGAATTTTGTCAAATTGCATGAGTGCCGCAAAAAATGTCTCTGTACCTATACCATTGCGACTCCGTTAGTGATGTACTGGGCGTGGAAGCTTTAATTATAGCTAACGTTATTAATATAGTTCACTAGATCCTGTAAGAAATCGAAGGGTTAAATCTACTGTGCATCTTATAGGGTAAATATGAGTAAATGTAGGGTGCATGAGAACGGATATAAAAAATTTAAAGGTGTTTTAACTGAGGTTGTTCTATTGAGGACAGACGTAGACGTTGTCTACTTGTACGCGCCCTTCTGTGTACAGTGCGGTTAGATTATTCTCTAACCTTTTGTTACTGTATACCTTTTCTCCTACCTCCAAGATTTGATTTTGTCTGGTTGGTGTTTATTACCAACTTTTGTTCGTCGTTGGCTGAGAGCATACCATCTTTGGGTATTTGTGTTTTATTGTATTCTACCGTGGCTCTCATGACTAGCTCGACGGTGTCATCAATTTGCTTGTCAATTTTAATATACTTTGCTATTTTCGTTAGGGTGCTGTGAAATCGTTTCAGTTACCCATTGGAGCTACTGTGTAGCACCTCTTATGTCAATGCCATATTTATTTTTCAACAATGAAGTCTCCGAAATGAATGATGCTTCATTGTCGCAGTATATGTTTTTGTTTTTTTTTGAAAAAAATTTACAAGTTGTAACTACATCTACTAAGGCCCTAGATGGTATTATTTGCACTATGACAAACTTTGAAAATTGACAACACAGGTTGATTTTTTATCTGTAAAGTAAATATGTAGATGGAGCATTTCGCCCCCATACGAAGGGACTGGTGTGACACCCAACTACTTCTTTTTTGGGTGTCTCTTGTGTTTCGCCTTGGTGCATGTTTTTCAGTTTATGACCACTTTATTGGTAAGCTTAGATAGTTTTAAAAAATAGTAAACCTGAATGTCTTTTTTCATATTTTCCTGGGCAGCCCTGTGAGAGTGGTTGTGTTCACATGTTATGATTTCTGTCTGCTCGCTTGCATCTGTGATATCATTCACGAATCTTTTGCAATGCCAGAACTTAGTTGCCGTGAATTCCAGCACCAAGGCTGGATGCAAGCATGTATGGAGGTCGCCGTGAGTGCCGTTCCCAACATTCATGATAACAACTTCTTTAACCAACTCGAGCACCGAGTCTTTGTTATTGAAATGGATTATTTGGGGGTTGCTCCCGAAAATTATAAAATTTCCCCGTGAATATTTTTTGATTCCTGAAACTGTTCAAAGGCTTATCCGTAGATTCGAGTGTGTAGGTCAAAGAGACTTCGCTGTGCAGTGGCATCGTCGGATTGGGGATCATTTTGCAGTTTATATTTTCACGGGATAAGGCATTTTCTGTCCAGGCTAGTATATACATTTTTTTTGCGTTGTGTTCTTTAATGAATGCCTTCCATCGCTTATGTTTAGCATTAATATTTCGCTCAGATACAGCGAAAGGGAAAGTTTGATGGTTTGTAAAAATTCGGATTTCTTTGGAAGAATATATCCCATATAGCTCAAACAATGGCTAACAATTCCGTTTGTAGCGTAGTTAAGCTCGCAGTCTTTTAAGGTGCGAGATATCATCGTCATCGGTCTGCCATTTTGGGACAGAACCGCACCGATACCGCTTGCTGAAGCATCGGTGGTCAAGTTAAAAGGAATTTTAAAGTCTGAATACATTAATATGACATCTTCTGATGACAAAATGTTCCGCCGTCTCTGCGTTTGGTCCCGTCAAATTCGACCGCAACCCTTCTTTAGATATATTTGCTAACCGTGCCATTCTCTCCTTTGAATATAGACGCGAAGTCTTTAACAAAACTTTGATCCTAGGAAAGATCTGAGGCTGAACAATTTTTTGGTTCAGTGTATACCTGTGTGGCTTTTACGTTTTCAGGGTCTATTTTGACTCCGTACATAGTCATTTGCCCTTTGGAAAATGCTTAATGTATTTTGTAGCCCAAAGGGTAGAAGACCAATTTCAGATTTTCTCCGTTTATAGAGAAAGAGTTTTTTTCGCGGTCCTTTTCGGCCAGGTAAATCTGATGATACCCTGACTTTAGGTCTAGGGCAGTGTAAAATTTCCGCTAGAATCATAGGAATACTTGGCGTTGGGTAACGATCGGCAATGGTTTGCTTATTCAGTTTCCTGAAATCGATCACCAGTCGTTATTTTTTGCCGTTGCCGTTGGCATCGGAGCCTTTTTTTGTCAAAAGCCCAAGATAGGCCGACCTATGAGGGCGGATAATACCGTCCTTTGAAAGCTGTTTTATTTCTTTTTTATCAAACTCAGCCCCTTTTACACTTTACTCCCCCTAATAATTACTTTCATTACTTTACTATATCATCATCGTATAACATAAGCTGATACGTACGTCTAATTCCGCTCCCGCCTGCGGTAGCAGATCGAAGCCTATAATGGCATCAAACGTACTTAGGGTATCTAGTAAAAAGAAGGGGCCTTTAGGCCGAATAAACGCATTAAGCATTTGTTTTAATTTTACTGAAGTCATGTATGGTACTTACAGTGAATGGGAAGTCGAAGGGCACTTTACCGGTTTCACATAAGTTTTTGCCGCCCCAGTGTTTATTAGGACTTTCATAGTTCTCCCCGGTCAACGGAACCTTCCTATAAAAAATTAAGAAGATCTTTGGAGTCAAGTGAGTTATTGTCTTTCTAAAATGCGGCCTCGTTTTCATAATCTTGATCTTCCTCGGCAGCTGGCTCAAAGTTTTTTACCCGTTGGCACCTATGATCAGTCATTCTTTCAGAATAGCTTGGCGTTTTGGGGTTTGTTTAAATTCGTCGGATGTCTGAATTTGGAAGATGATGGATCTAAGTCCATGGGCTCTGGGCCTTATCTGCCTTACCCCGATCTGTCCAGTTGATAGCGTTTTTTTTCCTGGCCGCGATCGGCACCCAAATTTTTACCTTGTTTCTCGGGCACACGCTGTTGACCCTTGTAGAAATCAGTATTCTAATTTTTTTTGCGCGACAACCTTGGCATATGTTGCCGCGAACATACTTCGTTCACTACTGGCCTCCGCCTCCCTAGCTGCTGCTGTGTCATTTTTTTTTTTTTTTTAATTACTTTGCTATTTATTTATTGAATCTTCTCCATTCGGATACTAACAATAAGTGTATCAAATCTTAAAGTAATCTAACTAACATTCATAAGCCTGGTACTGAATGCGGCCCTGAGAATTATTGCTGGGTTGGAAGGTAGTTGCGTTCAAGGCGGATTATGCTGGAAACCCGAGACAAGCCTCTTGGGTGATTTCGGTGCACACAGAGTTTTTGTTTGTAGGTACAAACAAAAGACGGTTTGTCAATTTCATCTTTTACTGCAAGAATGCCGAATTCTCTGTGGATGTTTTGGTTGCGAACATACCACGGTGACCCAGTGATAGTCCTCAGGATTTTCGATTGTGCGCGCTGTATGATGTCAATGTTGCTGCTGCTCGCGTTCCCCCATAGCTGGGAGCCATATGTCCAGATAGGCTTGAGAGTAGAGTTGTAGAGCAGGACCTTGTAGTCCAGACGCAGGGGCGATCGAATGTTTAATATCCAGTGGAAGCTGCTGGTTCTTAGTTTTAGATGTAGTTTTGATGTGTCTTCTCCAGGTTAGTCGTCTGTCTAGGTGGACACCGAGATACGTTACTTCGTTGTCTTGGGGAATCGGAGCACTATTCAATGATAGTGGAGGGCATGTTTGCCTGTTGAGAGTAAACGTTATGTGTTTACATTTTTGTTCATTTATTTTAATACGCCAATCAGATAGCCACCTCTCAACTATGATGAGGTGTCTGGCTAGTTGTGTTGTTGCTTGTTGCTCGTTTGTAGGAGTAGGAGTAGAACAGATTAGGCCCAAGTGCGCTGCCTTGCGGGACTCCAGCTTCGATAATGTAGTCGTCAGAACTTGTTGTGTTGCACCGTACTGCGAAGACTCTGTTGTACAGATACGACTCAAGTAGTTTATGAGTGTATGTAGGCAAGTGTATTTTGATTTTATTTAGACCATCGAGCCAGACCCGATCGAAATCTTGAGATACATCGAGGAATATTGCGCTGCAATATTCCCGATTCTCTGATGTTATTCTGTTAACTTGTTCGATTGTACCATGTCTTTGGCGGAAGCCAAATTGATGTGCCGGGATAACATTGTGTGCTTCCATTTTTCGAACAATTTAGACAGACACGATAGTAAACTTATTGGTCTGTAGGATGAAGGAATTGTATGGTCTTTTCCCATTGAAGAGTTTACAAATAGCCTCAATAACAGAGTTTGGAAGTTCAATTATCATTTTTGGTGTTATTAGGTCACGGCCCGGAGCCTTTTTCGGTTTCAGATCCCCGATCACTTTCGCTTTCTCTTTTGGCTGAAGCAATGTTGGTAAGGATATAGTTTCGTATTAAATTTGTGGTAGGAAAAAATGACTGTTTCGATTGGAAAGCTCAGATTTGGGTGAGCCCTCCACAGAGGATGTTTTGTACTGGTTGGCGAAAGTTTTCTGATGTACCGCAGTTGTGCATTTTCAGCGTCTTTCAACAGGGCTCGGTTTAGTGTGCGAGTTGCTTCCTTAAGGCGTTGTTTTGAAGATGGCGATCTATTGATCAAGCAAGTCGCAGACGCCTATTTTCCAGTACAAGCTGTTCTAATTGCAGATTAGTTTTGAAATGCTTAATTTGCACGTCCTTCGATTGTGGTTTTGAAATAGTGGCTGCTGCCACGAGTACGTCTTCAAGAGCATCAGTGGATCTTTCGATGTCCGCTTCGAAGTTGAGCTGCGGGGTTAGTTCGATGTGAGAACTTACATGCTTTTTATATTTTAACCAGTTTTTTCTGTGCGATGTCATTCTCTGGGGGTGATCTGTAGTTTCTGGGCTTTGAAGAAGAGTTATTTGCACTAGCGAATGGTCTGATGAAAGGTCCAAAAGCGGTTTGGCTTATTATACTGCGTGAAATGTTTTTTGTCACCGCAAAATCTATTAAGTCTGGGACCTTTCTGAGGTCTGCCGGCCAGTATGTGGGGCTACCTGGAGAAACTTAGTCCAATTTGTTGCTCAGTTTTATAAGTGCATTATATAATTGCCTTCCTTTTGGAGTCACGAGTCGTGATCCCCAGTGGGTATGTTTGACATTATAATCTCCTGCTGCTATGAAAAATCCATGAATTGTCCTTCAGTAATTGTAAAGCGAGGGGGGCGGTAGACAGCGGCTATCGAAAGGGGTCCGCTATCTGACTGCACTTTGATAGACGTGGCCTGCAAGTAATTAGTTGCAAACCTTTCGTGGAAGTGGTGTTTGATGCGTTCCCTGATTAGGATGCCGGTCCCGCCGTGGGCTGTACCATTTGGATGATCTGTGCGGTAGAAGGTGTAGCCTCTTATTTGGAAATTGTATTTGATTGTGAGGTGCGTCTCTATCAGTAGCATAATGTCGATATGATTTTCATTCAGGAACTGTGTTTTTTCATTTTTGTGCCGGGAAACGCCATTGGCGTTCCACATGGTTATTAGTAGATTTGCCATCAATTATTTGGACTGCTTTGCTGCAAGCAACTGTAACACCATGTTCTGGTTTTGAACCAGTGTTTGCATGGTCGTTTTCATGAAGGACATAAATTCCATCATACTTTGTTGCATAGTAACCATCATAGCTTCCAGTGGGCTTTGTGACTCTCCTGGGACCTGCTGAACGTTTCCTAAATAAGACTGGAGTGGATTTTCCGTTCCTGTACGAAGGGCATCGGCGTATGAGAAACTCTTCTGTGCATTTTGCTGACCAAATGAGAATCTTGCAGCCGTCCCGAAAAATACTTCCGGCGTCGTTTTTGAGTAAGTGTACACATTTTGAGTGTTTTAGTGGCGCGTTGTTGTCACTCGTCGCATGCGGTCTTTCAACTCCTTGTAGACCACACAGCCCCTGTAGTTTGCCGTGTGATTTCCTCTGCAGTTTCCACATTTCTTCTTTTGGGGGTCTTCCTTGTTGGCAGGGCAATTGGCCGAATTGTGAAAGTCTCCACAAACTACACATACTGATCAAAGTGTGGAGTAAGTTCTAAGACACACCATACTCCTGACAGTTTGTACATTGAACTGGGCCGTTCCTCTTATGTGGTTTTTCCACCTTAATTCTTCGGTGCAATTGGTATTGCAAGGTTATAGATGGGGTGCACTTCATTTTTCTTCAAGACTCTGCTGTCTGGCTCCAGCTCTACGTTGAAAATTGGTTGCTGCTTTTTGTTCCTGTTAATAATGTTACTAACGTTTTTTGCAGAAAAACCATTTTCTTTGAGGTCATCTATAACTTCATTGGGGGTTACATCGGGCTCAATCCCTTTTAGTACAACTTGCAAGCCCTTGCTGCTTTTTAGTTGGTACGTGTAGTAGTTTTTCTTAGCTTCCTCCAGGTATTTGGAGGCCCAGCGCAACAATTTTGTTGACCAGGGCGTTACATCCCTGATGTAAATTGGTGGGTGCTTTGGTTTCGGTTAGGTCTTTTTACCCAGTTCTGGTTGAATTTCAGCTAGGAGGGCAAATCTGTTGTTATTGGATCTCCCGGGTAATTCGTTGTCTCTTTGGACTCGGTTTATTTTTGGCTTATTTCCCACCGCGGTGTTCTGCGGGCTAAGCTTACGCTTAATTTGGATGTAGCGATCCATGCCGGTCTATATGGCCGGGCCCGCTTGTTGAATATTTGCTTGATTTTGTTTTGTAATAATTTTAGTTGACGTTATATTTGGCGCTGTAGAAGTTGTTGGTTTTGCTGCCGTTGCTGTAGTTTTGGCTGCTAGAAGTTTTACCACTGCATGTTGCTGATGTGCCAAGGGTCGATTCTGATGGTGGGGGGTTTTACATTGAGAACTCCACGCCGTTGGAGTGGGAGTAACAGTGATTAAAGAGGGTGATAACGATCGTGCTCTTTGAGTATCGACTGACAGTAGAGCCGGGTGGGTCTTTGTAGACGTTTTTTGCACTTCGCTATCGCGCGTAGAGATATACGAGAAGTACCCGTACCTCTTCAGCACACCGAGCTTAGCCAAATAAAGAGCTATTGGTACATCGGTCATTAAACTTTTAACGTGGCACTATTATAAAATAATTTGCCCTTGATTTAGCGTCTTTTTGCCTATTTAGTAGTTCACCAATTTAGTTTTTTTTTTAATGTGATTGGCTAATCTAGCCAAGATAACATCAAAATTAGGCTGTTATACCGGCAGCTCTCGTGCTGGTCTCCTAATTTTATTTCGTATAATAGTAACGGCCTGGTATTGCGCGCTACTGCCCTCATATGGTTTAAATAATTCATAGACGTCAGTGGTCTCCACGCCACATGTTTATCCTGTATACCGGTAAAGGTTGGAATCGACGTTATTATGTGTAACGGTATGTCGTACGGCACAGGTAGTGGATTTACAGCTCCTCTTTGATATGTGGCGCCTCTACTCGTAGACTTTGTAGCTGTTGGTTAACTGGACTAATTTGACTTCGAAACTCGACTCTAAGCCGCTGCTCCTCAATCAAAGCGTCTATGTTGGCTGCGTTCATAAGGTCTATATATTCTTCCTCTACCTGTGGCTGTTGCCCTTGGGGCTCTGGGTCCCACCCTTCTCCACTTTTGCTTTCAAATTCGCGTTTAATCTCCCTATATGGGTTCTGAAATCTCATAAGGCTACTCGGTGGTCAACATTAAACACTAAATACTGAATGGTTGAATATTTGAATCGGCTGAAATTAATTTGGGTCGCGATAGTGCTGGTATTTATACCCGTTACTCGTAGAGTAAAAGGGTATATTGTATTCGTGCAAAAGTATGTAACAGCTAGAAGGAAGCGTTTCCGACCCTATAAAGTATATATATTCTTGATCAGGGTCACTAGCCGAGTCGATATAGCCATGTCCGTCTGTCCGTCTGTCTGTCCGTCTGTCTGTCCGTCCGTATGAACGCTGAGATCTCGGAAACTATAAAAGCTAGAAGATTGGCATATTGCATGCAGATTCTAAGAGTTCCTACGCAGCGCAAGTTTGTTTCAAAAAGGTGCCACGCCCTCTTTAACGCCCACAATCGCTTATATACGATTTTAAAAATTTAAATATTTCGGAAAAGTAAAAATGCAGTTTTATTGCGTTTATCAATACCTATCGAAATGTAGAAGAAATTTTTCAAATCGGAAATCGTGAATTCGATATTTCGGGTGCCAATTATAAATGTGTGGTTGTGCCCGGTTGTCCCTCGCCGCTCTTCCTCGATTGTGCAGAATACGATGGGGGAATTTATCTCCCTTATTAACGGCCCTTAAGGCTTAAAGAATTCAATAGTGATGCAGCTTTCGGTGGAGCCAATTTCAAACTGAAAATTATAAGCTGTAATCTAGCTAGGCTGACACTTGCAAAGAGTGCATAGCTCACAATGCCGAAAACCAGGCCCGGCCCCAAAAGGCTCCTCTGCTAAGTCTTCACATAAAAACTCTGGGGTGATCCAAGATTTCTACCGACTTATAATTTACCACTTAATTGTGTTAGCTTATAAATTTAAATGTATTCCCAAGAAACTTATGGTATAATACAAAAAACAAAGTGAAGACACACGTAGAAGCACGATTGGAAAAAAAATAAATTAATTCACAAGTTAATTCAGAAGAAAATTTTTTAATATATACCAGATTGCCCTGACGGCAGACCAAATTTAAAGGTTAGGGGAGTGACATATACACAGTACTTATACAACTATCAACACATACACGCATATCATGTATCCACATTCTTACGTTAAGTCACTTGAGTCACCCTTTAGACTCTTGTTACAAGAACCCATAATCTAAGGCCAAGCGGAAAGTCCCCAGCTTGCAACACAATACCCGCGGACATTAGACTAAACAACTATGAGCATGCCTTCTACCAATTGTCACGATACCACGTTCTAAGATAATCAAAGTTCGGCTCCCAGACACATAAAACTCCAATTATATATGTAAATAAAATCGTAAATGAAAAAGAGCACTTGTATCAAAGAGTAAATAAATTCCACTCAATAAGATACCGCAAGTTCTCTCAGAACATTTCTAATGCTCACTCAATATCTTAAACGCAGTGGCATGATCGTCAGAGAAGTCAGATTAATAAGTTAAATTCAGGTTTAGACTTCTTAACAATAGGTCGGTGTCCGTCACTAAAAATACAACATTTTGTAACGAGTTTTATTGAAATAATTAAAAAGACTTTTTAATCGGATCGGTCTACTATATCATCATCAATAGGAAAATAAATAAAATTAAATCTTAATTGTTTCTTAACATATATTAATAAACGATATTGTATTTTCTAGCAATTTCAGAATTCCGGTTTTAGTTTTATACAAACCCGAAGACTTTATCATTTATCTGCTATACAAACGATCGGGAAGAAGTCAGAAGTCAGTCTTTTTAAACGATTGCAGAATTACGGTTTGACTTTTATAAAATCGACTACAGCTGCTGAAGGAATGGTAGGAAAATTTATCAGAGTGTCGACTTAACTTTATTCTTGTTAAGCATAAACTTGTATATAAACTTCAACTGGCCAAAGTTTGCGTCCTTTCTCCATTTAATATAATTTAAATAGAGTCACTAAAGAGCACCCATAATATTTATTTATTTTTCAGGAATGGTTTTAATCGGATTGTCTTACTAAACAATGCACAGTAGACCATAGACCAAAATTCAAAAAATCGCCAGTACCAAAAATTTGCGAAAAGTAAACCAATTTTCTCAAAAAGTCCAAGCTTCTCAATGGCAAACCAGATTTTTCTGGAAATCCATTTTGCAGAGCAGCGGCGTTATGTTAGCTTTTCGTCAAAACTAAATTGAATTACTTAAAATGGTTTGATTACTTAAAATTAACTTTCAAGTTTCAGGTAAAGTTAGACTTTCAGTTATGTTACTCCCCGATCACCCCTTTTTGTGTGTAATAAGTGTATTTGTCAATGTTTGAAGATAGTAAAAACTTGCTGATTGTGTGTATAAGCTAAAACTATCTTACTGTTTCAAGGTCAAATTTTCGACGCAATCTGCTGCTCTTCCTTAGCTTTGTGATGTTTCTTTTGTGTTTGCCATTTGTTTTTTCTCGACAATTTTGCATATTCTTTTTTTCGCTCATTTTTATGTTATCATTTTCTATATGCGCTTCTGGTAACTGCGAATTTTCATGGATGTACATTTTTGATCTTTGGAGTGACTAGTTTGGTAGAAAAAAACATTAAAACCAAAGGCTACGCAGATGAGATGGTTAAACTTGAGAATTGCATTAGTTACATTTGCAAAAAAAATCATATCGCCTATTTTATCTCATCCCACAAAATGACTGAGTCGAGATTCAGACGAATTAATTTCGCCGGCACATTGAATTTCTAAAATGTCTCTTAAAATGTAGCATTTATTAAGCCTCTCTACGGTACCAAAGGATTTTTACAAGGAACATGGAAGTTATATGACACATTATTATGGGGCTCTTACCCAATGTATAAACAACTTTGAGCCGAGAGCTAATTTCCAATAACACTGACAGACCCAAGATAATAAATCGAATGAAAGTAAGTGGAGTGAAAGTAAAAGAGCAGTGAATTAAATCAGTTTGACCTATTGAAAATTGTAATAGTGAATAAGTGATTATAAACAAGAAAGGAAAGCTAACTTCGGGCGGAGCCGAAGTTGAAATACCCTTGCAGAATATTCTGCAAATTATATTCTCCAAAATTATTCATATGATGCATTCTTAATACTCATAAAAAATCCCACCTTCCTAACTTTAAAAACACCAAAGTTATGGCATTTCCAATCGATCAGTTATGTATATGGCAGCTATAGAATATAGTCGGCCGATCCTTGTGAAATTTGATATGTCGGATTGATTGGGCAAAAATAAAACCCATAAAAAATCCCAACTTCCTAACTTTACAAACACCAAAGTTATGGCATTTCCGATCAATCAGTTATATGGCAGCTATAAGATATAGTCGGCCGATCCTTATGAAATTTGGTAGGTCGGATTAATTGGCCAAATATAATACCCATAGAGAGTCCCAACTTCCTAACTTAACAAACAGCAGAGTTATGGCATTTCCGATCAATCAGTTATATGGCAGCTATAGGATATAGTGGGCCGATCTCGGCCGTTCCGACTTATATACTGCGTGCAAAGGAAAGAAGGGTGTGTGCAAAGTTTCAATTCGATATCTTTAAAACTCTCAGACTAGTTCGCGTAGAAACAGACAGACGGACAGACAGACGGACAGACAGACGGACAGACGGACAGACGGACATGGCTATATCAACTCAGGAGGTGATCCTGATCAAGAATATATATACTTTATAGGGTCGGAGATGTCTCCTTCACTGCGTTGCACACTTTTGACCAAAATTATAATACCCTCTGCAAGGGTATAAAAATAAAAATAAATTATTCTTATCAAATTTACAAGTGAGAAAGTTAATTTGCATATATAGATAAATAAATAAATAAATAATACTAAATAATAATAGGAGTATTTGTTTGGGTAAATCAATAAGTTATATAAATAATGTTTTAAATGGACACAAATATCAGTAACTTCATTGGGACGGGTTACATAATTAATAATTTTACCCGTCTATATATATTTTATTGGCTTAGATTTTACCGCGCGCAGTTTTTCGTGACATTTAGTTTTTATTTATGTAGGAAGATAGATATTAAATATCTAATAAAAACCTGTGGAACCCGGGAATGAGTGGCCAATTTTCTGGTGAAAACTTGTCCTCTTCTTGGTGGCTTGTCTTTTTCTATTCCTCCACAAATTATCTGCGCCTGATCCAGGCTTAATCCCTACGGAATATTTGTAAAGTGCAACCTTATGTTACACAGTATTGAACACAGATCTGACCTCGCGGGTCACGCTATAGTATCCGGCTCTAGCTCGTCAGCTTTGGGTGGAGGTCTAGCTAGTTCAGATCTGGTACTTACCTATTATTATTAATCAAGAAATTGAGCGTGCTTAAATCGTAGAGAAACCGGTAGAAGGTAAATTAATTGCAGTAGAGAGATAGATTAAACTAAGAGAGGGAAACAGGTAAAGGAAAATTCGGTAAACGAGACGACGATGTTGTTAAGCCTGTGGCCCGCCCTACCTAAGATCACTGGATCCAATTTTTGATTCGCGTTAGACACCGCATAATCATCTGGAGAGATCCAGCCAAATAATTACACCATGATTTCGTTTAAATCCATTCTAATAATCTAAATAAAATTCTATTGGACAATGTCTTAAGTGGAATACAATTGCAAACGATAATAGTAAAAGGGAATAAGAACCTTAGAGGCTATGCATACTGTCGATGTCTAATAACAAAAAAAATAATAGTTTGTTCTCCATACGGATAAACGGATATAACCACAAGGTACGAATAGTATGAGGTAATCTTAAATTTTAATAAGGGGGCTACATATATAAAATATTGAGAAATTTCATTTTTGGTTCTTTAGATAAGTGTTACTTAATGTTCAGGTTGTTTTTTTTCTCTCAGTGTATTAACGGTTTAATTTTATTTCCTTACTAGTATTATTATTTATTTATTTTTTTTAACCGTTCTTCTACTACTGAATCGCGTTCGGCTTTAGGACAACAAATGTTTTACTAATGTTCATATACGAGGGCAGTCCGATAGTACTTAGCCTCACCACCCGATGGCATCACTATCGCAAGAGAAATTTACTATCGTGTAGTACATTCTCGTAGACAGCTACTGTGGAAATTTCAGCCAAATCGGACTCGTAATTTTGTTTTGACTGCGTGTGGAATCGGACGTCTCCGCTGACTTTAGTAAAATGGAGAAAGAGCAATAACGGTCTGTGATTCTTGTTTTTGGAAGGGAAATCACGCAGCGAAATCAAAGAGCGCTTGGATGCTGTGTACGGTGAGTCTTCTCCTTCGATGGCGACCGTCAAAAATTGGTTTAACGAGTTTCAACGTGGTCGCACGTCGGTTTTTGATGAGCCACGCTCAAGTGCCCCGAAAACGGGTACCACAGAGGATAACGTGACAAAAACCCACGATCTCGTATTGGCAGACCGCCGTTTGAAGATACGGGAGATAGCTGAGACAGTAGGCATGTCAAAAGACCGTGTGGGTCATATCTTGCATGAAATTTTGGGCATGAGAAAGCTGTCGGCGCGCTGGGTGCCGCGTTTGCTCACTCCGGACAACAAACGCAACCGTGAGACCACTTCAGAGCAGTGTTTGACGCTATTTAAGCGCAATCCGTCGACGAAACATGGATCAACAGGTACACACCAGAGTCCAAGGAACAATCAAAACTTCACCCGGCGAACCTGCTCCGAAGAAGGCGAGGACTGTCCCATCGTCCGAAAAGGTGATGGCCACAGTTTTTTGGGATTCACAAGGTGTGATCTACATCGACTACCTGGAGAAGGGCAAAACGGTCACATGGCTGTACTACGCCGAATTATTGGGACGATTCGCCGCCGAATTGCAGAAAATACGGCCCCATTTGGCGAAGAAAAAAGTGCTCTTCCATCATGGCAACGCACCGGCTCACACTTCCGCCCTCGCCAAGGCCCAATTGGTCGAATTGGGCTACAAACTGCTACCCCATCCACCATATTCTCCAGATTTGGCCCCGTGTGACTTCTTTTTGTTTCCAAACTTAAAATAGTCACTCGCTGGACAGAAATTTGCGTCGAATGAGGAGGTCGTCGTCGCCACAGAGGCCTATTTTGCAGACCTCGAGAAAACGTATTTTTCGGACGGGTTAAAGAAGTCGGAGCATCGCTGGGTCAAGTGTATCGAGCTAAATCGCTACTTTTCCAAAATGTTCGTTTTTCTTTTGGAGGCTAAGTACTTATCGGACCACCCTTGTACATCTCCAATTTAATTCGCTTTTAGCTGGTGTCCATGTTCTCTTTTACTTTTGTTTGACCATTTTAATCATTAATTTCGAATGCCGAGTATAAATTAACCAAAGAATAAAATTTTTTTTGTAATAACTCACTTTGTGTACTCTCCACGACGAAAGATCGATCTCCCGAGCGGTGTCTGTAAAAGTATAGCGACTCTGGCTAGCAAAGGGTTAAATAAATACGGAGCATTCATATCTTTTAGTCAACCAACTGTTTTCCTAATTAACAATTCCTAAAACCGAACCCGTTACATGATTTTATTTTTATTCTTTCATTCGGTTCTTCCTACGTCTATATTTTCTGTTCCTAAAATAATTTTATTTTATCATCACATCGTCTTTGACTTTCAAAGTGAACGGTCGTGTTTTTTTTTCTGCGCTTCGAATTTTGTATTTTGTTTTCGTTTATTCCCATCGGTGGGTTTTATAAAAACAACATTAAATTTTCTTTCGGTTATTTAAACATAAATTTAAACTCCGTTCGCTTCGCGAGTGCACTTTGTATTGATACTAATAAATTGTTTTAGTTTTTCGTAATTCTTATCTGTGTTTTCTATCCTATTTATATCCACGCTGTTTCTCTTTTGTGCATGCACTTTAACTTATTTACGCTCCCGCTCTCTTGCTCTCTTTGCTTTTGAAAGTTCTAAGCGTGCAGTTTCTGCGCTCTTGCGGTACTTATAACTGCTCGCTTATAAATTTCAATTTCGCTTTCTTGGTACAGTGGTAAATAAATAAAATGAATAATAAAAACTTAGTCTGCTTCTGCAAAAAATGCAGCCTCGTAATCAGGGCTGACCAGTCTAATATGACTTGCTGGCTGTGTGAAAATATGGTGCACACCAAGTGCGCCGGTTTTACTGGCCGGACAAGTGATGACCTTTCAAAGGGGCCCAATTTGCAGTTTTGTTGTGACGCTTGTGTCGAGGTTGCGAACGAGATGAAATCGTTCATGCGCCAAACTAAAGGCGGCCTGATGGGACTGATTAGCTGTTTCGGAGTGGCTAGAGATAGTTTTCGCCGAGCTGATGATCTCCTATCTGCGCTGGACTCGCAGTTTAATAGTCGTAAGCTATTAGAAGAGTCCCCTAAGCGCAAAAAGGCCGCTGGTGGTAAGGAGCAAAAGGGGAACACCCCGCAACCGAAATCAAAAGAACAACAGAGCATTCCGGCGGATCAGCAGCTGATTTCAGCAAACCCTCAAATGTTGCTAAGATCAGCAGCTAAAAAAGATTCGGTATCCGAACAATCCGTTACAGAATGCATGCAACCAGGGACTTCTAAGAATTCCGATTTGTCCGTAGTGGTTTCACAATTAGTGGATCCACCTATCTCTCAGAATGTAGTATCACCACCACAAGGGACTACTGAGTCCGGACAACCGGCTCAAGTTGGTTCTGCAGAAACAATGTCTGCTCCACCAAAATCCCTTTTAGTGGTTCCACTAAAGAAACAAATTTTCGTTTCTCGGCTTTCCCCTGATCAAACATCTTCTGATGTATTGTCTTATATACAAGACAAAACTAAAGCCGATTGTAATAGTGTAAAGGTGGAAAAGTTTAAGTTTTCTTATGCTAGAGACATTTCATCTTTCAAGATAACTGTCCCTAACGAGCTTTTTGAAGCCATATGCTCGGGCGACTTTTGGCCGGATAATATGGTTGTAAAAGAGTTCGAGGCCAAGATAAAGAAGAAGGGGCCCGTAGGAGTAAAACTTCCTAGTCGAGGCCAAACCAGTGTACCAATTTCAAAAAACTAACTTCTAACCTCCTTCTTTCCTATCAGAATGCAAGAGGTTTGCGTAGCAAACTCACTAAATTGTATTCTGATAGCCTTTCCTTTGCATCTCATATTATTGTGTTCACAGAAACCTGGTTAAAGCCGGAGATCTTTAGCTCCGAAGTTTTTCCAGGTAAGTACACAATATATAGGTATGACCGTCCCTCTAGACGGGGAGGTGGAGTCTTAATTGGAGTTGATTCAAACTTCCCGTCTGAGGAGTTATTTTTTGATGAATTCAATACCATTGAATTTATTTGTGTAAAGTTATCGCTTCCTGGTAACTTTATATACATAACTTGCTCTTATATTCCGCCGTTGTCTGAACTTCCTGATTATTTAAATCACCTATCCGTTATTAAGTCCGTTGCAAATAAGCTTTCCGATAGGGATCAGTTGATAGTTCTAGGTGATTTTAATATACCTGGAGTTACTTGGTCCACTGAGGATGGATCGAATGTCTTACTACCTATAGCACAACATGATTTTATTGATGGCCTGCTTGACATATCTCTATCTCAAGTAAACCATGTTCGAAATTCATTAGGTCGCCTACTTGATTTGTGTTTTGTATCGAATCCTGAAGGTGTGTTTCTGTCCAGAGTAGCACCACTCACGCAACCTGAAGATCCATATCACCCAACAATCGAACTTTCATTTGATACGGGTAGAGTTATAGAAGAAAAATCAGAAAAATCCAAACGAATACATTGTTTTCGCAAGGCAGACTTTCTGAGGCTTAATAATTTTATTTCTGGCTTTAATTGGTCTGATCTTTACTTATGCAATAATATGTCCGATGCAGTTAATGTTTTTTATACTGCAATAAACTCATTTTTTAATTCCTGTGTTCCGTGGTACTATCCGTCAACTTCCAATAAATCACCTTGGTTTAGCAAAGAGTTGACACACTTAAGAAATGTAAAGTCCAGACTTTTTAGGAAATATAAAAATACCGGTTCTCAATCTGTTTTTACTAGATATCTAAGTGCTCGGTCAAGATTTACCGTGCTTAATGCTCAGTGTTATAATAGTTACTTAAACCGTTGTAAGGTCCAGTTCTCTCAGGACCCGAAACAGTTTTATAATTTTGTTAACACCAAGCATAAATCTAATTCTTATCCTTCCTCGCTGTCGTTCGAAAACATGACGGGAACCACAGATCAGGCAATAGCCGATATATTTGCCCAATTTTTTCAAACGACTTACTCTACTTTAGATTATTCATCTCAGCCTTATTCTTACACCATGCCCAAGTCAAACCTCATATTCTGTCCCACTTTAACAGAAAGCTCTCTTCTTTTGGATCTTCTTCGTATTAAGCCTGTTTATTCGCCAGGGCCCGATGGTATTCCTGGGTGCGTGCTTAGGTATTGCGCTAAGGCCCTGTGCAAACCTCTTCACAAGTTGTTTACCTTATCTCTAGAAACGTCCCAATTCCCAAATATTTGGAAGGAATCATTTGTTATTCCTCTTTTCAAAAAAGGTAACAAGTTAGAAGCCAGTAACTACAGAGGTATTTCTAAGTTGTCAGCTATTCCTAAGCTTTTTGAAAAAATTATTACTCCTCATTTGCAGCACTTTTGCAGATCAATTATTTCTCCGTGTCAACACGGATTTATTAAACGTAGATCCACAATTACAAACCTTCTAGAGCTCACTACATTTGTGATAAAAGGCTTCAATAGTAGTTTTCAAACAGATGTCATTTACACTGACTTTAGTAAAGCATTTGACTCTGTAAATCACTTACTTCTTATTCATAAACTTGACCTTTTAGGTTTTCCAGTTGATCTGCTTAAATGGATTTCAAGTTATCTAAATGGCAGGTCACAAAGGGTCCTTTTTAAAAACTCAATTTCTGAAATTCTCCGTGTTACCTCCGGTGTCCCACAAGGGAGCCATCTGGGTCCGTTACTTTTTACATTATTTATTAACGATCTTCCCTCAATTATAAGTCATTCTCGCGTACTTATGTACGCAGATGATGTTAAGTTGTGCCTGCAGTATAAGGACATTTCCTGCCATTTAGACTTGCAATCCGATCTAGATAATTTTCAAAACTGGTGCCGAGATAATTTACTAAATTTAAACGGCTCCAAGTGCAACCTGATGACTTTTTATCGGGCCAATCCGATATACGCGACTTACACGTTAAGTGGCAGCTCTTTGGATAGAATAACTCTTGTAAACGATCTTGGCGTTCTCTTGGACCCTAAACTAAAATTTTCTAATCACATTTCGTCCATGGTTAATAAAGCCAGAGGAGTGCTTGGATTTATTAAAAGGTGGTCAAAAGAATTCGATGATCCTTATTTGACTAAAACTTTATTTATTTCGCTAGTCCGTCCGATTCTGGAGTATGGGTCTCCCGTCTGGAGTCCACAATACGGAATACATATTGGTCGTATTGAATCTGTACAAAAAAACTTCCTTCTTTTTGCTTTACGGCGCCTAAACTGGGATGCAAATCTTATCTTACCTTCTTATTCTAGTAGACTTCTTTTGATTAATTTACCATCCCTAGCCAACCGTAGAACGATGCTTGGTACTATCTTTATTTATAACCTTATACATGGTGATATTGACTGCCCCGACTTGTTAAGTCGGCTAAACTTTTCTGTGCCAAGTAGATTAACTAGAAATTATATTCCCCTAATTTTAAATCATTGTAGATCTAACTATGCCTTGCATGAGCCTTTCAGAGTATTATGTTCTGACTATAATAGACTTTTTCCTGTAATATCAAATCTTGACTCTCTGCCGCTCCTAAAACGATTAATACTTGCTTCATTGGCACAAGATTGATCTAACTATTACTTTTTTCCCCGGACCTTTACCTTTATTTTCCTATCTCGCGTCTATCCTATCGCGAATCGTGCCGTACGATACACGGCTGCGCCCCTCGGTCGGTTGGGCGGGTAAGTGGGCCGTGGGACTCCGCGAAAAAAAAAAAAAAAAAAAAAAAAAAAATATTTAATTTAATTTTATTTCAAACTTTTCTCTCAGTGCGTCATTTTGCGCTTTTTTCCGGAGTGGAATAAGTCTTAAAGAAATTCTAACACTGTGCGAATTTATATGCCTTTAAAAATAATTAAGAAGCTGCAAATCAATGAGTTATTCGTCATAGCACGGCTGTTCACCATTTACTAGTGTATCGGCGATGGGCAAACCTCAGCTGCGGATTCACTTTCTGGCTCTCCCTAACCCCGTTGGGTAATTTTCCATGTGCACGTGATCGAGCCTTAAAACTTGCGTTTTGGCCAATTTAAACATTGGCCGACTGATCGGGAATCCTGGAAGACAACATATTCGCTCTGTACGAACTAATTACTGCTCTTGTTTATTGCCTATTTAATTGCTGCTGCTCAGTTAACTACAGTGGGTGAGCCGCTGAGGCGGTTACAAAAAGAGCGGCTTTTCTGTCCGCTAAGATTAGATGGACGCTGTGAGAACTCTAGGCCTTAGATCGCGATGTGAAACTGCTGGTGCTTGGTTGACTACTGAGGGTGATGCCGTGGACGCGGTGGGCGACCGCGTCACTGCAAGCACGGCTGCCGGAGGGTGCTCCCGTAGACGCGGTGGGCGAACAAATGAGTACAAACAATTATGATTTTCAGCCACTTCTGGACTAGGCACAGGATAAGATATGCCCCGGCCGAGGAGTACTCCGCCGGAGGCCAGCGGCAATAAAGGCCTGGAACACCACGAGGAACGGTGGCGAAGGCGAAAATGATAGCGGTGCCTTTCAACGCCTCGCGAATGGCAGCCCGATGACCCCAAAGCGATTGAGACTTTGTAAGTTGAGCTGATCCAAATCTCTTAGCTGGGTCGGATGAAGGTGTGTATATATATATACGCCAATCTCCAAATGAAATCTCCCGGGGCCATTTGTGCTGGTACCCCGGTTGCCCCACGGATAATTATTCATGAATAAAATAAACTTTAAACCTAACACGCTAATTCCTCTAACACTCACTTTTTTTTTGATTTCGGCACAAACACTAATTTAATAACTCCCGCTCCGTCTAGCTTCCTGGACAATATGGCTGCGTATCATTGCTATATCACCATATTCCCTTGCCTTTCTCGAAACTGGGTCATTGAACATATTCAAGGCCACAGTAAAGTAATCCCTGAGCGAACCGGGATTATACCAAATTATTAGTTATGCTTCGCTGCTTTCTTGTAAGCCTGATGTATCCTTTCTTTTATTTTCTCCCTAGCTGTTATCGTTCTGATCGGGGCAATTGGGCCATCTCAGTTTCATTAAGAACATTCAACTTACGAGCCAGCGAGTCATCTTTACCATGTGTAAACATATGTTGTCCCAACAAGGCAAAGTACTTAACGATGCTTGTATGTCTGCTAAGTGTTCATCCCATCGTGTATGGTCGTCCTGGATGTTCACTCAACTGCGGCTAACACAGACTGGTTTATTCTCTCCGCAGCATTGGATTGTAGCGCGTATCTCCCTGTCTTCATGTCTACCGTTGTCCGTGTGGATCGTTTCTGGAACTCCAAATTGGGTGGATATTTCTTCTTAGAGGAATCGGATTACTGCGCTGGATGTGGCGTTCGGCATCGCTTTTAGCCACACAAATATGGTTAGGTGATCCAACGCAAAAAACAACATTGTCTTTCCTAAACGGGTTAAACGGGTCGATCTGTCCGTACTTCCTTTCCCATCATTGGTCGCTCTATCTGCTTTTATTCTCCTTGCAGTTTTCACACGCTTTTCACACGGACTTTGCTAAGGTCTCCGTGCATTGTCATAACGCCGTCGTGAGCTAGCTGGATTTGAGTCGTTATCAGTGCTTCAGAAATCCACAGTTTCCATTCAAATTCATCGCTTTTTTCTCTATTGAAGTGTGTTTTGAATAGAAGTTCTTATTCCACACGTAAGTCCGGAAACTTATCCTTTCCATGCTCTTCGCCTAATTGTAAAGTCTCAAAGTCGAGGAACTCTACTTCGGCGGCTTCATTCGGGCGGGATAGCATGTCGGCCACGATGTTGTCCTTCCCTTTTCGGTGCACAATGTAGAAGTCTAATGCGGAAGGACGAAATATTTCCACGGCTTTTACTGCTGCGAGGCACTCTTTCTCTGTTACGCTTTAATTGAGTTGCGCTTCTCTTAGCTTCTCCGAAAAGAATGCTATTATCCGTCTTGGATATAATCAGCAAGTCATCCAAGTAGGCAAAGACACGGCTGGCGCATACGCTGCTAGATTGCTTTATATATTACTCTACACAACCATTGAGCCGAATTACATAGACCGAATGGCATCCGTCATATCTGATAAAAAGGCCTTCCAGGTATTGTGAAAGCGGTTAATAGACGTCTTTTTTCATCGAGTTCCACTTGCCAGAACGCGTGCTTTACATCGATACTGCTAATGAAAATCGTCTCCTCTATACGGCTTAAGATAAACTCAATATTGTCTATAATGGGTAAGCATCCTTTACTGAAAGTGTATTCAGTTCCTTGCGTCTAAGCACAGCCTATTCTTTCCAGGTTTCTGAACCAGCGTCGTTCGGTTATTCCAGGGACTTACACTTATCTCAATGAATCCTAACCGTAGCATTTTATCGATCTCTGCACACAGTAGTTGTTGCTTTGCTGGAGAAACCGGAAAGAATCTCTCCTTCAGCTAACTAGATCGAATGTTCTTTCACCTTGGTAAGTCCTAATCCTCGACTTTCATATGTCAGAAAACGTGCTTTCGCTTTTCCAGCTGCCTCGATCAGTTCTCCTTTTGCCATAAATTCGGATTCCACTTGGTGTAAGGCTTCAGCACCCACAACCTCTGGTGCCAATTTGAATTTCGTCCAGAAATTTATGCCTAGGTATAATTTATGTTTCAAGAAAGGACAAAGGACTAATTGATGTGTTAACTCATTGTACGAGATGTTGGGTTGAATCTTCGCCACTACTCGTTGCTGAGTACCTCCTTTCATAAACGATTGTGACCTCTCTTATCTCAGTCCTAACCTTTCCACTATTTCTAGGCAACCTTCCCCGAGCAAGCTGACTGATGCTCCGGAATCCAAAAGACCCACGATCTCCAGGTCTTCTATTTTGACATCTGCCAACAAATCATCCTTCTTTCTGTTTTTCGCCGCTGACTTCTCCTACGGGCTCTGGCAATTTTTGGAGGAATGTTCCTGACCTCTTTGTACTCCTCGGACTCCCATTGGACTTGGTTCACGCTTCGACTTATCAATAATATGTACTGGTCTATTTATATTTATCAGAATCTTACTAATTTTATTTACCTTACTCCTATTCTTTGCAATTTGACGAGGATTTCATTTGTTCGTGGCAAACGGATTGGAGCGTGGTTTGTCGTTCTTGCCCAAGCTCCTCCCACCATGTTCTGTTTAGCATCGCTTACATCTTGGAGTCCTCACACCGGATAGCCCACACTTAGAGCAGAATAAATTTAATACCTCAGATTCACACGCTTTGAATGGGTGTCCCACGGTTCCACAATTCCAGCATGTGAGTGGCTGTCTTTCTCTGCTGTTCTCCCAGTGTCTAGCTAATGTCTCAATTTCCTCTTGTTCCACAGGTATACTCTCTTCTCCAACTGGTTCTGGACAAAGCTCATCGACACTTGGACGATCCTTATAGCCTAATCCGTTCGTGTTAATATTAAATTTAAGCTATATTATTAATTTCTCTTTTTTAGTCTTTCTCTTTCAGCCTCTTCTTGCAATTTTCTGGGCATTGATGTCACACTTTGTTAACAGTATCCATGGACCACACTAATTCCAAACAAAGACAACAGATTTTAGATAAGTTATTACAAATTTACTTTACCACAGACAACACATTAAAAAGATAATTGTTATACCCGTTACTCGTAGAGTAAAAGGGTATATTGTATTCGTGCAAAAGTATGTAACAGGTAGAAGGAAGCGTTTCCGACCCCATAAAGTAGGATCACTAGCCGAGTCGATCTAGCCATGTCCGTCTGTCTGTCCGTCTGTCTGTCCGTCTGTCTGTCCGTCTGTCTGTCCGTCTGTCTGTCCGTCTGTCTGTCCGTCTGTCTGTCCGTCTGTCTGTCCGTCTGTCCGTCCGTCTGTCTGTCCGTCTGTCTGTCCGTCTGTCTGTCCGTCTGTCTGTCTGTCTGTCCGTATGAACGCTGAGATCTCGGAAACTATAAAAGCTAGAAGATTGGCATTTCGCATGTAGATTTTAGGAGTTCCTACGCAGCGCAAGTTTGTTTCAAAATGGTGCCACGCCCCCTCTGACGCCCACAAGCCGTGGACACAGTTTTGATGCTATTATGAAAATTTTAATTGATATGTATTGGTTTCGTCAATACCTATCGATTTGCCTAATAAAAGTTTGCCACGCCCACTCTAACGCCCAAAAACCTATTAAACGCTTAAGCCTGGCTAGCGCCTACATTTCCGCCTTTCATGGCCCGTGGTAGCTCCATCTTACGGATGACTTTGGAACAGCTGGCCAAGGTGCTCAACAGAGTCAACGTTAATTCTCGATAAATATTTCTATTAAAGGAAATTGCGATGGTTTTCATTTGTCAATACCGAACTATATCCCAAGAACTATGCAAATCAAATCAAGTTAGCCAAATTGGAGGTCTGACTCAAACAATGGCGTATGTGTGTATGTATGTAATCATATACATATGTATGTATTTACATTGTACACAGTTGCAAAAAAATAACTCCTTTCAAAGAAAGCTTTTCGCTATACCCGTTCCTCGTGTTGTGCAAACATTTAGACTTTAATATACATAATACTATTTAAGAATGTATGTGTTTAGCCAATATAAGTATGTATGTTTAATATTTCTAGTCAATTTATTGCACTCAAAAACATAAACATAAACACAGCAGCTGGTGCAGGACAAAAGCTGCCTACGCTAAAGCAGCGCTGGTGCTAGTGCTCGTGCTGTAAAGCTGCCAGCTCTAAGATATCGCCGAATTCAAATTGATAATTTACACTTTTTTAGCTGAGTAACGGGTATCTAATAGTCGAGGCACTCGACTATAGCGTTCTCTCTTGTTTTACGCTATAATCGTAGTCCTTGGAGTCCCTCCCAACCACGTTTGCATCCTAAAGCATCCTGCGGACACATCACCCAATTCTGCGTTGTGGTTGTTATCATATCGCCTATTTCATCTCATCCCCCAAAATGACTCTCTACTCAGACGAATTAATTTCGCTGGCACATTGAATTTCAAAAATGTCTCTTAAATTGTATCATTTATTAAGCCTATCTGTCATTTATCTATCAACCGACCGAGGGGCGCAGACGTGTATCGTACCGCACGATTCGCGAACAGATATACGCGAGATAAGAAAATATCAGTAAAAGTCCGGGTATAAAGTAATAGTAAGATCAATTTTGTGCCAACGAAGCCAGTATTAATTGTTTTAGGAGCGGCAGAGAGTCAAGACTTGAGATTATAGGAAAAAGTATATTATAGTCAGAACATAATACTCTGAAAGGCTCATGCAAGGCATAGTTAAATCTACAATGATTTAAAATTAGGTGAATATAATTTCTAGTTAATCTATTTGGCACTGAAAAGTTGAGCCGATGTATAAGGTTATGAATGAAGACAGTACCAAGCATCGTTCTACGGTTGGCTGGGAGGGTAAATTAATCAACAAAAGTCTACTAGAGTACCTTCTTCTGTAAGTTAAGATTTGCATCCCAATTTAGGCGCCGTAAAGCAAAAAGAAGGAAGTTTTTTTGTACTGATTCAATACGACCAATATGTATTCCGTATTGTGGACTCCAGACGGGAGACCCATACTCCAGAATCGGACGGACTAGCGAAATAAATAAAGTTTTAGTTAAATAAGGATCATCGAATCTTTTGACCACCTTTTAATAAATCCAAGCACTCCTCTGGCTTTTTTAGTTTAGCGTCCAAGAGAACGCCAAGATCGTTTACAAGAGTTGTTCTATCCAAAGAATTGCCACTTAACGTGTAAATCGCGTATTTCGGTTTGACCCGATAAAAAGTCATCAGCTTGCACTTGGAACCGTTTAAATTTAGTAAATTATCTCGCCACCAGTTTTGAAAATTATCTAGATCAGATTGTAAGTCTAAATGGCAGGAAATGTCCTTATATTGCAGGCACAACTTAACATCATCTGCGTACATAAGTACGCAAGAATGACTTATAATTCATGGAAAATCGGAAATAAATAATGTAAAAAGTAACGGACCCAGATTGCTCCCTTGTGGGACCCTTTGTGACCTGCCATTCAGATAACTTGAGATCCATTTAAGAAGATCAACTGGAAAACCTAACAGGTCAAGATTTAAACAAGAAGTGTAGGGGTCCGAGTTATGTTATTATTAAAAATACACTTTGGATATATTAATTTTCAATATGTCTTTATTTTTTTGTGTCCACACTCTACGCTTGTAAAACGACGACTGACTCGATGACGACTGACTCGATGACATATCGATATACCTACATACTTATAACATCTGCATACATATGTTATACATAATTATAACAGTGATCGTTGGCCTTATACTTAACTTAGAAATATACTTGTTATTATATTTATTATACATGTGCATTTGCAACTATAAATAGTAACGTAACAGGCGATCCTGCTACAATAGTAACGTAACAGGCGATCCTGCTACAATTCGGCCTTCCTGACAACTAAGATCTCCTGATCTTTACGAATTACAATCATCTTCTTATACACTACTTACAATAATTTTAACTTTTCGTATTTTTATTAATCCAAGGTTTTATATTTTGGCTACTCCATATACCCTTGTACGGGTTACGTGTCAATTGGAAACCCTCCACATCTTTTATTAAAAATCTATCATATCTCAAAATCTTGTCTATCATATATGGCCCTTTATGTTTTGGGATTAACTTTCTTGATTGTCCTGGAGTGCTGTCAAAATTTTTTAACCATTATATAGTCACCTATTTTGTACCCAGCAACTTCTTTCCTTTTATCATTATAATGTTTTTCGTTGTTCATCTGTGCTTCTTTTTGCTTTTGAGCTGCTTCTCTTCGAATTTTATTTAAGTCTCTATTTTCCTCTACATTATCCATTTCCTCAAGTTTTTGTTTTAGTTCATCTACAACTTTTCCCTTTTGTTCAATGCCAAACAACATCCTACTTGGAATTTGACTGATACATTTTTGAATTGTATTGTTGAGTGAGTATTCTACGTTTTCAATCATTGTGTCCCAGTGCATACCTTTCTCAGAATCAGTTAACTTAGCTATCATTGGACCCAAACTCCGATTGACCCTTTCTACTTGGCCATTGGCTTGCGGAGATCCCGTTGCAATTTTAACATGCTTTATACATAATTTATTTAAAAATTCCGCGAATTCTTCTGAAGTGAAACAGCTACCCCTGTCTGACACAGTGCATACTGGTCTACTATAAGCACGAAAATAATCTGATAAAGCTACTATAACTTCCTCGGTCTTTGTTGTCTTTGTCGGATACAGCCTTATAAATTTAGTAAACCCATCTATAACAACAAACAAATGCTTTTGAGATCTTCCTGCATCAATTGGTCCGTAATGACCTATGTGTACAAGCTCAAATGGTTTATTTCCCTTCGGAATACTGTGTAACAATCCCTCACTTTTTCCGGATTTAGGCGAATATGCAATACATCTTAAACAATTTTCTATATGCCTCACAACCTTTTCCTTCATTTTTGGGAACCAATATGTCTTCACTATTGCATTTATAGCTTTGTCCCTTCCAACGTGCCCAAACTCATTATGATATTTAAACAGTACCATTTCTACCATTTCCTCCGGAACATAAAATAGTAATCTACCGTCATTTACTTTTCTATACACCACCCCATTTCGCATCTCAAACAGTTTGTCTTCTGATTTCTCTAATTTCTGTATTAATTCTTTTATTTTACTATCTCTGTGTTGACAAATTATTAAATTATCCTCAAAGCTATTAGTTTCAATTACGCATATATTTGAACATCTGCTTAACGCATCTACATGCTGCATTCTCTTTCCTGGCTTGTGCTCTAAAACAAAATCATATTCTAATAATTCTAAGGCCCATCTAGCTATCCTTGGGTTCAACTCGACTTTGTTTAATGTTAGCGCTAACGAATTACAATCTGTGACTACCTTAAACTTTTTTCCTTGAACATAAATCCGAAACCTCCTTAGCGCATAAATAATTGCTAATGTTTCTAATTCGAAACTATGAAATTTAGCTTCATCTTTTGTGGTAGCCTTGGAAAAAAAAAATATAGGATGTAGTTTATTATCACCTTTTCTTTGAAACAAAACCGCACCAAAACCTAATTTGCTGGCATCTGTGTGTAATTCTACTTCATCCTTATAGTGGTATAATGCTAAAACTGGCGCTTCTACTAACTTTTCCTTTAAATTATTAAAACATTCTAATTCCCTTTCCCCAAACGTAAATTCTCTATCCTTCTTAAGTAAATCATACATCGGCTTAGCTATCGTTGAAAAATCTTTTATAAATCTCCTGAAGTAGGAGCATAACCCTAGAAAACTCCTAACTAAATGTACCTTGTCCGGGACAGGGAAATTTTGCACTGCTTCTATGCCTTTATTATTTGCCTGTATTCCTTTGCTCGTAATAACAAAACCTAAATACTCTACACTCGATTGTAAAAATTCGCACTTGTCCATCCTTAATTCCAATTTATTCTTTACTAATCTGTTTAATACCTCTTTCATTGTTTCATAATGTTCTTGTAAATTCTCACTAGCTATCATAATATCATCCATATATATAATTATTTTATTTTTATACCCTTGCAGAGGGTATTATAATTTTGGTCAAAAGTGTGCAACGCAGTGAAGGAGACATCTCCGACCCTATAAAGTATATATATTCTTGATCAGGATCACCTCCTGAGTTGATATAGCCATGTCCGTCTGTCCGTCTGTCCGTCTGTCTGTTTCTACGCAAACTAGTCTCTCAGTTTTAAAGCTATCGAGTTGAAACTTTGCACACACCCTTCTTTCCTTTGCACGCAGTATATATGTCGGAACGGCCGGGATCGGCCGACTATATCCTATAGCTGCCATATAACTGATTGATCGGAAATGCCATAACTTTGGTGTTTGTAAAGTTAGGAAGTTGGAATTTTCTATGGGTTTTATATTTGGCCAATCAATCCGACCTACCAAATTTCATAAGGATCGGCCGACTATATCTTATAGCTGCCATATAACTGATTGATCGGAAATGCCATAACTTTGGTGTTTGTTAAGTTAGGAAGTTGGGATTTTCTATCAGTTTTATAATTGGCAAATCAATCCGACCTACCAAATTTCATAAGGATCGGCCGACTATATCCTATAGCCGCCATATAACTGATTGATTTGAAATGCCATAACTTTGGTGTTTGTTAAGTTAGGAAGTTGGGATTTTCTATGCCTTTTATTTTTGGCCAATCAATCCGACCTACCAAAGTTCATAAGGATCGGTCGACTATATCTTATAGCTGCCATATAACTGAACGATTGGAAATGCTATAACTTTGGTGTTTTTAAAGTTAGGAAGTTGGGATTTTTTATGAGTATTAAGAATGCATCATATGAATAATTTTGGAGAATATAATTTACAGAGTATTCTGCAAGGGTATATCAACTTCGGCTCCACCCGAAGTTAGCTTTCCTTTCTTGTTTCTTATCATATCGTCAAAAATTTTGTTGATAAACCTTTGAAATACCGCAGGAGCATTTTTCAACCCCATTGACCTAAAGGTGTAATGAACGATGTATACTTGACTGACTCCTGATCAACAAATACATGAAAATATCCGTGCTTTAAGTCTAACTTTGAAAATATAGTTTTATTAACAAGCCTGTCCAACAAATCATCAATTA
Organism: Drosophila rhopaloa; assembly: GCF_018152115.1. NCBI lineage: Eukaryota > Metazoa > Arthropoda > Insecta > Diptera > Drosophilidae > Drosophila > Drosophila rhopaloa. The sequence continues at coordinate 44,588 of NW_025335054.1, forward strand.
GTGGCAACGGATAGTTGTCTTTCGTTGTTACTTTATTCAATTTTCTATAATCTATGCATAACCTTAGATCCCCTGATTTTTTTCTTACCAGCACTATAGGTGAACCGTATTCTGATTCACTTGGTCTAATAATGTTATTTTTCAAATATTCATCCAACAATACTTGTAATTTTTCCTTTTCCATATAAGATAATCGTCTTGGCGAACAACTAAACGTTTTGGAATTTTCTAAAGTCAATTTAATTTCACATTTTACTTCGGAATTTTCTGGTCTTGGTTTACTTATATACTCATCCTCCAATATTTTAATAAACTGACATCGAACCTTGTAATCTACTTTTTCATCTATTCTATACTCATGTGCATTCTCATCTATATTTATATTTAATAATTCCCTCTCAACTTCGTTAAATGTTTCTTCTTTTTCCAATTCATTACTAGAATTTTCATTATTTTCATAAAAATTTTCGTCCTTCTTAACACCATATTCTTCATAACAATTTTCTTCCTCTTCTTCGATTTCATAACATTCTTCTTCCTTTTCGTAATATTCTTCTTTCTCTTCATAAAATTCTTTTTCTTCTTCCTTTTCACAATCTTCTTTTTCTTCATAAAATTCTTTTTCTTCTTCCTTTTCATAATCTTCTTTTTCTTCATAACAATTTTCACCTTCACAACTATTTTCTTCTTTTTCATAGGAATTTTCAGCTTTTACATAACAATTTTCATCTTCATAACTATTTTCTTCTTTTTCATAACAATTTTCATCTTCATAACTATTTTCTTCTTTTTCATAACAATTTTCAGCTTTTTCATAACAATTTTCATCTTCATAACTATTTTCTTCTTTTTTCGCTTCAACAGTAATTATTTTTAAATTACATAAGTCTAAATGTTGCACGCTTCCATGAAATCTCTTCCCAAAATAGCATTATGACTCATAGATTCTTCGTTCACAATTATTAAATGAAAATATACTTTATTAGAGTTTTTAGTTTGCAAATAACTTTTATTTAGACCATAATACCGCTTGTCCTCCGGCAATACTTCAATATTCCTGGGTACCATACAGTTTTAATTAAAGAAATCGGACTACCCGAATCTATGAGGCATTCTACAATTATTGGGTTATTAGAAAAATGTACAAAATGTATTTTAACATGTCTTACGTAATTGTTGTCAGCTCTCTTGTTGCTTTTGTTCTGTGCACATTGTCCTACCCAGTGTCCCATTTCTCCGCAAGCAAAACATGATCCGGGCTGTCTTTTCGGCTTCAGACAATTTTTAGCGAAGTGGCCTCTAGCATTACAGTTGTGGCACCGAATTTCGTTGCCAACAGCTCGATCCACCGACGCAGTCTCTTTTTCGGGTACGTTCGTTCGCTTCTTCGGTAAGTACACCTCTGCAAACGCTCGTCTCATATGTGCGACATCCCGAAAACATTGAATTCGCGCTTGGTTGCGCAAATTTCCGTTTGGTATGCCCTCAATAATTCGATCTAGTAGTTCTTCTTGATCCAAACTGACGTTCTGGGCTAGCATCAGCTTTTCATCTAGGTTCTTTCCAAACTTCTCATCAGATTGCCAGATACGAGACTCGAATATTCGGCGCTTTTCTAACTTCGACTGCGTTTCACCGAACATCGAAATCATCTGGTCGCATAGGTCATCCATTGGTTGCAAGGCCCGACTTGGATTCTCGTATAACCAGGTGTTAACTTTGCCTTTGACCTTGCTTACGAAAAGCATGCGCATTTGAGTTCCAGTAATTCCATAAATATTGGAAATATTTTTCATTTGCGCTATCCACATGCGGGCACAGGTCTGTCCGTCGTATACACTCAAAGCTTCCACCGCCATCCTCCAAGACATTTCGCCGTTGATATTTTCGCCTTGTCCGTTTTCGTTGGCCAATCGGTTCTGATTATTACGGCTCTGCATCATTTCTTCTACTTCTGCATGGCCTTGAATAGTCGAGTTGCGTGTTTGCTTTGGTGTCAATAAATGTAGTTCGACGCTTTGCATTAGCTGGCGCAATTCACTGACAATATCGACGTCTCTTTCTGTCTTGCGCACCTCGACGTGCAGTTGCTCGTTCTCTTGCTGGTTCTCCCTTTCTTCGTCTTCGTTAAAAAGAATCCGTTAGGTTTTCGGCTTGATTATTTGCGTCGTCTCCTTTGTCATACAGTCCCAACAATAACTGTTCTTCTTGCTGTTGGCCGGTTTTTGCCGACTTCGAAGCAGCCACAAAATTGTGCATTTCTTTTTTGAATGTCATGTGCAAATTCATCCGTATTGCTCATTGTGTTCAATCTCAGAATTAATTCGTCTTTAGTGCCCGTTGTTGGCATATTTAGCACTTCTAACCATCTCTTTAACTGCACTACTGGCACTGAGTTTAACTCCGAATTGTTATTCATTCTGGTTACGCCCACTTCTGAATTTGTAGGGGTCCGAGTTATGTTATTATTAAAAATACACTTTGGATATATTAATTTTCAATATGTCTTTATTTTTTTGTGTCCACACTCTACGCTTGTAAAACGACGACTGACTCGATGACGACTGACTCGATGACATATCGATATACCTACATACTTATAACATCTGCATACATATGTTATACATAATTATAACAGTGATCGTTGGCCTTATACTTAACTTAGAAATATACTTGTTATTATATTTATTATACATGTGCATTTGCAACTATAAATAGTAACGTAACAGGCGATCCTGCTACAATAGTAACGTAACAGGCGATCCTGCTACAGAAGTAAGTGATTTACAGAGTCAAATGCTTTACTAAAGTCAGTGTAAATGACGTCTGTTTAAAAGCTTCTATTGAAGCCCTCTATCAAATATGTAGTAAGCTCCAGAAGGTTTGTGATTGTGGATCTACGTTTAATAAATCCGTGTTGACACGGAGAAATGATTGATCAAAGGTGCTGCAAAAGAGGAGTAATGATTTTTTATTTATATATTTTATTGGCTTTTAATTTGCCGCGCGCAGTTTTTCGCGACATTTAGTTTTTATTTATGTAGGAAGATAGATATTAAATATCTAATAAAAACCTGTGGCAACCCGGGAATGAGTGGCAAATTTTCTTGGTGCAAACTTGTTCTCCTGGTGGCTTGTCTTTTTTATTCCTCTACAAATTATATGTTCCTGATCCCGGGTTATTCCCTACGGAATATTCCATAAATATTTTAAATTCACTCACATTTTAACAGTTTTTACTTTTAACACTCACTAAGTAGGAACTTGAGTCATTTAATAAAATGGCCACCAACAGAATCGTTTTCGACCACAAATTTTCACAATTCAATTCACCTTGCTGTTAAAATTTTGTAATTCTGTCTTCGCCAAAACCACTCCAAACTTTCGGATTTAAACCTCGGTTCTTTTGGGAGACATCCGGTCTAAGGAACCAGTTCCCTAATTGGACTCAGTTGTTCGACTCCCTATACTCACGAGACGCCGATAGTCGGTAATCGAATTTATACCTATCGTTATATGGCCTATGCTACGTTAGGAAACTTAGTTAAATTTGTAATTTGTTTACTTTTTTGTAATTTTCGCACTTAACAAATTCAAGGCCAGGCAGAAGTAGGAGAAAAAAGGCAGAGCACTAAAAATCAGCCGAATGATAATCAAAAACGGACAATGTCTTGGAGGATGTGGATAGAAGCTTTAAGCGTGTACGACGGGCAAACATGTACTCTTAAATGGATCGCGTAAATGAAAAACATTTTCAGGTCAAAGGTAAGTCGTGCCCTGCAACCAATGGATGATCTATGCGACCAGATGATTTCGATGTTCGGAGACACCCAGTCAATGCTAGAAGAGCGCCGGAAATTTGAGTCACGTATCTGGCAAACTAATGAGAAGTTTGGAAAACACTTGGTTGAAAAGCGCATGCTAGCACAGAATATCAGCGTGGATCAAGAAACGCTACTGGATCGCTTTATCGAGGACATACAAAACCGAATCTTGCAAAAAGTCAATGCCACAATTGTAACGCTAAGAGGCCCTTTTGTTAGTAAATGTCTGGAGCCGAAGAGATAGCCAGGGTCCTGCTTCGCGTGCGACGAAATTCGGCACTGTGTCAGACAATGCCCACTGAACAAGAGCAAAAAAAAAGCTGACAGTAATAGTTGTAAGACATGTAAAAATACATTTTGTAAATTATGCTAGTAACCCAATAGTCGCAAAACGACCCATCGACCCGAGCAGTTCAATTTCCTTTATAACAAAAAAGGAAGCAAACTTCGGCAAGCTGAACTTTATATACCCATGCAGTTATTAAAAATCGACTACATTTCGATTTCTATGCCTATGTTACTGAAAACAATAAAGCTATGTCGATTTTGCGCTGCATTTTGTTAGCTATATGATATTGTTGTCCGATTTTAATTTAATTAAAACCGTAATTCAATAATATTTAAATAATACCAAATCTCAAATAACAATATTATGGTACCCAAGTATATAGATATATTACCAGAGAACAACCCGTATTAAAGTTCTAATTAAAGTTATCTGCGAATACACAGAAAAATATTATGTTACATTATAATCAAATTGAAGAAAGTTTAATAATTGTGAACGAAGAATTTATAAGTTTAAAATACTAAAAGATGAATATATAAATAAACCAAATTCAGAAAAATGTACAAAATTCCAAATCCTTTAGTTGCTTGACAAGACGAATATTTTGTATGGAAAGGAAAAAATTAGAAGTATTGTTGGTTGAATATTTGAATATCGAGTGAATCTGAATACGGGTCAACGATAGTAAAGAAAAAATCTGGGAATCTAAGGTTTAGCATAGACAACGTAAAATTGAATAAAATAACTATGAAACACAACTATCCGTAGCCATTAATTGACGATATGTTAGACAAGCTCTTAATAAAACCATATTTTAAAGTGTGTTTTCACGTATTTGTCGATCAGGGGTCAGTTTGAGGATTTTTATTTTAAAAGTTTATCAACAAAATTTTTAATGATTTGATAAGAAACAAGAAAGGAAAGTTAACTTCGGACGGAGCCGAAGTGTATAAATTAAGATATTTCCATATATTTGGATATTTAATAATTGTTATGTGGAGCGGAGCTGCCACAGAGAAACAAAGTTGAGTTAAGTTTATTTATATTTATTGCGAGGAGGAACCGCTCGCTCGCTTCATCAAATCATAACTGAATACAGGAATATAAACTTAAAGCTAACAAAAGGTTTTCTCACAGCGGCTACGCAAATATGCTGAGTTGGCCGTCTGTGCGGATGCAAACAGTATAATACTGGGTCAGCAAAGAATCCGATGCATGGTCGCGCACTTATTGTCCGGTTAACTTAGTTAACTACCCCCCCTTCAAGATTTAGGCCGCCCTCGGCCGACCCTATCTCAGCGATTACCTCCCTCAATTGGGCTGCTGATTTCTTTGCGTTAATGACTCGCTGGCAGGTGAGCAAAATACAGATCAGAGCACAGCATACCGCTACTACGATTAGCGCTCCCTGATACGTTTGGGTGTTGTTGACCTCTTCTCCCAATTTCTGGATGAACCTCAAGTTACGTTCATTGAGGCGATGAAGGTAAGGGAGGCTCAAAATTTCGTGGATGCCGGATATGTTCAACAAAGGGGAGCTTGCCACTCCCGGATTCCTTATCCGAATGTTGTCATGGTTGACGAACATGGTTCCGTTAATCACAACACGATCGTTGAATGTTATGAGATACGTGCCACGTAAGGAAACATCCGGGCCATTGTCAACTCGAACCTGCGGTAAACAGTCATTAATTATGATAGTGCCTTCATCCACTTGAGTGACCGGGTGCATGTCGCTAGGTTGGGTATCGCAATGCGCTACACCTCCTGCGTGAAGATCTCTGGCGCATGAGCCACTCACAGATAGCTGACAGAATGTGGCACCAGGTGTTGCGGTGCAGTTTTCAACTTGATGGACTCTTCCATCACATTCCGCAACGACGTTGTTCTTCATCCGTACGATCACATCATGGTGGGCGACTGGGAAAATGGTGACCTTCCTACATACAAACTTTATTACAGGAAATTTTATTATAAAGTACAAGACATTGGTAGATTGAAGTATTTTTACGGACGCAACGGACAAAATATCCCTAATGGGGGTGTTGGTGGGGTCTTCCAGCCAAACTGATTCTAAATCTGCATGGTCTAATATGTTAGGGCTGACAATATCGACTTTAGCCAATGCAATGGCGAGCATTAAATTTTGCAATTCCATCATTAACATTCTATTACGAGCAAGAAGAGTTTCATATAAATGTTCGGTGTTAATTTCTGATTTTTTTGCCATTCAGAATTTGGTTAACTGTAACTGTTAGTTGATTAATTTGATTTTGGACTTTGTTATTTATTTCTATCTGTCTGTTATTCGAATTTACTAACTGAGATTCCGTAAATTTAATTCTTTCCAAATCATTAGCATCTAGAGTTCCCGCTACAACCTTAAGTGTAGACCCTAAGAAGTCTAGACTTCTTGCCACTCTGTGGTGCACTCCTAATGAGTCCAGTAGGTCCCGAAGGTGATCGATGTCCGCATTCAGAAGCATCTTCATGTGGAAACAAGTCGCTCATGCCGGCGGTCTCTTCCACAACTCGTCTGAATTCCGAAAGATTAGAAGAGTGGGTGACTCGTGCTTATTCCTCCCATACTAGAATGCGGCCCTCCACAACTGGAATGTACTTGGCTTGAGAAAAGTCGGTAATGTGCCCCGACGCCAAGGATAGGGAAAGGAGGATGGCAAGACTGAACCTGCGAAATGGAATGAGTACTTTTTACTTTCTGTTTTATTCATGCAGAGGCTTCCCACCACCAAAAGGAATGTCTTAAATGATAAATCTTAGGCTCGAAGATGGGTCTTATAACTAATGCCAAGTGGCTATTTTTGCTTAATAATGAAAAATGAATAAAAATTACGGGAGTTGCCTGAAGATGTTACTTTAGGTTGTCCTTGTGGACCACCCTCCCCTTAATGAGGACCGTGGTCCCCAGGTCCGCTTCAACGATTTTTTCTTCACATAGTGGCGTTAGCTTGTTGCCAAGTCTCCTGTTGGACTTCACAAGAACTTGTCACCAACTTCGAAAACCCTGTTCTGTCGCGAAGCGTTTTCCTGGTCCTAAGCACGTTTTGGGCGCTTTTAATTTTGTCACAAACATCTCGCTGCATGTCTTCATCCTCACCCTGTATAACGTCAGCTGGCCTCTTATTGATGACCGAGTGGATTGATTTGTTATACTTTGTGGTGGCTAACAGGATCACCTCCACGGTGTCACTTATGCCTTTATCGATTTTCAGACATCTTGCCAGCTCAAGAAGAGTGCTGTGAAAGCGCTCCACTTGACCATTTGAGACGCTGTGCAGAGGTGGTGGATTTGCAATGGCAACACCGAAGTGATCACTTAGCATAGTCGAAATCGTATGCGAATTTAGTGATGGTTCATTGTCACAGTAAATTGTCCTCGCATTCGGGAAGAAATTCATGAGCTGTAGTAAGGCTGTTTTTAAATCCTCAATTGTTCTGGAAGCAACCGGTTGTACCACGGTAAACTTTGAGAACTTGTCTATGCAGGTGAGAAAGTATTTTTTATCCGTGGAAAAAATGTCTATGTGTAACATTTCTCCCACATGAGAAGGGATCGGTGTTTCGCCTAACTCTTGCCTCCTCGGGTGCCTGTCATATTTAGCCTTAGCGCACGTTTTGCAGTTAGCGACAATTTCGTTAGCTAACTTAGTCAGTTTTGGGAAGTAGTACTCAGTGAGCACCTGCTTCACATTTTCTTGGTCTGCTCTATGGGCCCTATTATGTTTGGCCGTAAGGATTTCTCTTCTTTCATCGGCCGCAAAAATGTCCGTGACCCTATTCTTGCAGTGCCAAAACTTGGTGGCTGGGAATGGCCGGACCAGATCGTCTTGAATCAATGCACGTGTGTGTAGATCGCAATGTATTGCATTCACACCTTTGGGGACTATTGAGCCTGCGAGTTCATCGAGTAATGTCTGCTCGTGAGGAAAGCTAATTACGTGTCGTCTCTTGTTTCCAAAGAGTACGAAACTGCGTTTTAGCAAGAAGCGCGCCTCTTCTAGAACAATTTGGTTCTGGAAGCAGTTAAGCGGCTTGTCGGTTGTTTCTATAGCGTGAGTTAGTGATATCTCACTGTGAATTGCCGCCACGCAAGACTCAGCATCTTGCGTTTCCATGGCGTTCAGTTGCTGTCTTGATAGCGCATCAGCAACTAAATTCTCTTCGCCGGGTTTGTAAAAAACTTTTGCGCCGGCTTCGTCTATGCGCGCCTTCCACCTTTTGATTTTGGAATTGGGATTTGATTCCGATACCGAGAACGTTAACGGCTGGTGGTCGGTGTAGATATTTATGTCCTTTACTGCATATAGGTAATGCCGTAATTTTCCAAGTGCCCAAACAATGGCCAAAAGTTCCCTTTCATTGGTGGCGTAGTTTACCTCCCTATCCTTCAATGTTCTCGAAATCATTGTAATAGGTCGACCCTCTTGAGAGAGCACCGCACCAATTCCATAGGCTGAGGCATCCGTCGTTAGATCGAATGCCTATTTTTTTTTTTTTTTTTCGCGGAGTCCCACGGCCTACTTACCCGCCCAACCGACCGAGGGGCGCAGCCGTGTATCGTACGGCACGATTCACGATAAGATAGACGCGAGATAGGAAAATAAAGGTAAAGGTCCGGGGAAAAAAGTAATAGTTAGATCAATCTTGTGCCAATGAAGCAAGTATCAATCGTTTTAGGAGCGGCAGAGAGTCATGATTTGATATTACAGGAAAAAGTCTATTATAGTCAGAACATAATACTCTGAAAGGCTCATGCAAGGCATAGTTAGATCTACAATGATTTAAAATTAGGAGAAAATAATTTCTAGTAAATCTACTTGGCACAGAAAAGTTTAGCCGACTTAACAAGTGGGGGCAGTCAATATCACCATGTATAAGGTTATAAATAAAGATAGTACCAAGCATCGTTCTACGGTTGGCTAGGGATGGTAAATTAATCAAAAGAAGTCTACTAGAATAAGAAGGTAAGATAAGGTTTGCATCCCAGTTTAGGCGCCGTAAAGCAAAAAGAAGGAAGTTTTTTTGTACAGATTCAATACGACCAATATGTATTCCGTATTGTGGACTCCGGACGGGAGACCCATGCTCCAGAATCGGACGGACTAGCGAAATAAATAAAGTTTTAGTCAAATAAGGATCATCGAATTCTTTTGACCACCTTTTAATAAATCCAAGCACTCCTCTGGCTTTATTAACCATGTACGAAATGTGATTAGAAAATTTTAGTTTAGGGTCCAAGAGAACGCCAAGATCGTTTACAAGAGTTATTCTATCCAAAGAGCTGCCACTTAACGTGTAATTCGCGTATATCGGATTGGCCCGATAAAAAGTCATCAGCTTGCACTTGGAACCGTTAAAATTTAGTAAATTATCTCGGCACCAGTTTTGAAAATTATCTAGATCGGATTGCAAGTCTAAATGGCAGGAAATGTCCTTATACTGCAGGCACAACTTAACATCATCTGCGTACATAAGTAGGCGAGAATGACTTATAATTGATGGAAGATCGTTAATAAATAATGTAAAAAGTAACGGACCCAGATGGCTCCCTTGTGGGACACCGGAGGTAACACGGAGAATTTCAGAAATTGAATTTTTAAAAAGGACCCTTTGTGACCTGCCATTTAGATAACTTGAAATCCATTTAAGCAGATCAACTGGAAAACTTAAAAGGTCAAGTTTTTGAATGAGAAGTAAGTGATTTACAGAGTCAAATGCTTTACTACATTGGCACTCAGTGTAAATGACGTCTGTTTGAAAACTACTATTAAAGCCTTTTATCACAAATGAAGTGAGCTCTAGAAGGTTTGTGATTGTGGATCTACGTTTTATAAATCCGTGTTGACACGGAGAAATGATTGATCTGCAAAGGTGCTGCAAATGAGGAGTAATAATTTTTTCAAAAAGCTTAGGAATAGCTGACAACTTAGAAATACCTCTGTAGTTACTGGCTTCTAACTTGTTACCTTTTTTGAGAAGAGGAATAACAAATGATTCCTTCCAAATATTTGGGAATTGGGAGGTTTCTAGAGATAAGGTAAACAACTTGTGAAGAGGTTTGCACAGGGCCTTAGCGCAATACCTAAGCACGCACCCAGGAATACCATCGGGCCCTGGCGAATAAACAGGCGTAATACGAAGAAGATCCAAAAGAAAAGAGCTTTCTGTTAAAGTGGGACAGAATATGAGGTTTGACTTGGACATGGTGTAAGAATAAGGCTGTGATGAATAATCTAAAGTAGAGTAAGTCGTTGGCAAATAAATCGGCTATTGCCTGATCTGTGGTTGCCGTCATGTTTTCGAACGACAGCGAGGAAGGAAAAGAATTAGATTTACGCTTGGTGTTAACAAAATTATAAAACTGTTTCGGGTCCTGAGAGAACTGAACCTTACAACGGTTTAAGTAACTATTATAACACTGAGCATTAAGCACGGTAAATCTTGACCGAGCACTTAAATATCTAGTAAAAACAGATTGAGAACCGGTATTTTTATATTTCCTAAAAAGTCTGGACTTTACATTTCTTAAGTGTGTCAACTCTTTGCTAAACCAAGGTGATTTATTGGAAGTTGACGGATAGTACCACGGAACACAGGAATTAAAAAATGTATTTATTACAGTGTAAAAAACATTAACTGCATCGGACATATTAATGCATAAGTAAAGATCAGACCAATTAAAGCCAGAAATAAAATTATTTAGCCTCAGAAAGTCTGCCTTGCGAAAACAATGCATTCGTTTGGATTTTTCTGATTTTTCTTCTATAACTCTACCCGTATCAAATGAAAGTTCGATTGTTGGATGATATGGATCTTCAGGTTGCGTAAGTGGTGCTACTCTGGACAGAAACACACCTTCAGGATTTGATACAAAACACAAATCAAGTAGGCGACCTAATGAATTTCGAACATGGTTTACTTGAGATAGAGATATGTCAAGCAGGCCATCAATAAAATCATGCTGTGCTATAGGTAGTAAGACATTCGATCCATCCTCAGTGGACCAAGTAACTCCAGGTATATTAAAATCACCTAGAACTATTAACTGATCCCTATCGGAAAGCTTATTTGCAACGGACTAAATAACGGATAGGTGATTTAAATAATCAGGAAGTTCAGACAACGGCGGTATATATGAGCAAGTTATGTATATAAAGTTACCAGGAAGCGATAACTTTACACAAATAAATTCAATGGTATTGAATTCATCAAAAAAAAACTCCTCAGACGGGAAGTTTGAATCAACTCCAATTAAGACTCCACCTCCCCGTCTAGAGGGACGGTCATACCTATATATTGTGTACTTACCTGGAAAAACTTCGGAGCTAAAGATCTCCGGCTTTAACCAGGTTTCTGTGAACACAATAATATGGGATGCAAAGGAAAGGCTATCAGAATACAATTTAGTGAGTTTGCTACGCAAACCTCTTGCATTCTGATAGGAAAGAAGGAGGTTAGAAGTTAGTTTTTTGAAATTGGTACACTGGTTTGGCCTTGACTAGGAAGTTTTACTCCCACGGGCCCCTTCTTCTTTATCTTAGCCTCGAACTCTTTTACAACCATATTATCCGGCCAAAAGTCGCCCGAGCATATGGCTTCAAAAAGCTCGTTAGGGACAGTTATCTTGAAAGATGAAATGTCTCTAGCATAAGAAAACTTAAACTTTTCCACCTTTACACTATTACAATCGGCTTTAGTTTTGTCTTGTATATAAGACAATACATCAGAAGATGTTTGATCAGGGGAAAGCCGAGAAACGAAAATTAGTTTCTTTAGTGGAACCACTGTAAGGGATTTTGGTGGAGCAGACATTGTTTCTGCAAAACCAACTTGAGCCGGTTGTCCGGACTCAGTAGTCCCTTGTGGTGGTGATGCTACATTCTGAGAGATAGGTGGATCCACTAATTGTGAAACCACTCCGGACAAATCGGAATTCTTAGAAGTCCCTGGTTGCATGCATTCTGTAACGGATTGTTCGGATACCGAATCTTTTTTAGCTGCTGATCTTAGCAACATTTGAGGGTTTGCTGAAATCAGCTGCTGATCGGTGAAAACTATCTCTAGCCACTCCGAAACAGCTAATCAGTCCCATCAGGCCGCCTTTAGTTTGGCGCATGAACGATTTCATCTCGTTCGCAACCTCGACACAAGCGTCACAACAAAACTGCAAATTGGGCCCCTTTGAAAGGTCATCACTTGTCCGGCCAGTAAAACATATTTTCACACAGCCAGCAAGTCATATTAGACTGGTCAGCCCTGATTACGAGGCTGTATTTTTTGCAGAAGCAGACTAAATTTTTATTATTCATTTTATTTATTTACCACTGCACCAAGAAAGCGAAATTGAAATTTATAAGCGAGCAGTTATAAGTACCGCAAGAGCGCAGAAACTGCACGCTTAGAACTTTCAAAAGCAAAGAGAGCAAGAGAGCGGGAGCGTATGTTAAAGTGCATGCACAAAAGAGAAACGGCGGGGATATAAGAAAAGAAAACACAGATAAGAATTACGAAAAACTAAAACAATTAATTAGTATTAAATACAAAGTGCACTCGCGAGGCGAACGGAGTTTAAATTTATGTTTAAATAAACCGGAAACGAATTAGAATTGTTTTGATAAAACCCACCGATGGGAATAAACGAAAACAAAATGCAAAATTCGAAGCGCAGAAAAAAAACACGACCGTTCACTTTGAAAGTCAAAGACGATTGATCGATATCTAAGCATGACATCTTCAGACGCTAATATGTTGCGCAATTTATAAAAAGCCTGCTGCTGTGCTTCAGAAAACTGCTCTGGAATATTTCTGGATCTGTACCTGGATACACTTCCATTCTCTCCTTTCAGGATTTCTGAGATAGGTCTGGCAATCGTTGCGAAGTCTTTTATAAAGCACCTGTAGTAACTTGCAAGACCTAGGAATGACCTTACCTCAAATACATTCTTTGGCTCGGGGAACTCCTTTATAGCCTTTACTTTTTCCGGATCTGTTGTGGTGCCACTACTGGTGACGATGAACCCAAGGAAATTTACGCTTTTCTTAAAAAAGCGTGATTTTTTGGTGCATACTCTCATGTTTGCATCGTATAGGCTCTTAAGAACCCAATCCACATGCCTAAGATGAGAGTTTTCATCCTCCGAAAAAATGATGACATCGTCTACGTAGACGTAGCAGAACTTGCCGATTAGCCCTCGCAGAATATCGTCAATAGTTCTTTGAAAAATACTGGCGGCATTTTTCAGGCCAAATGGGAGCCTTCGAAATTCGTATTTTCCCCCGTTTACGGAAAAGGAAGTTTTCTCGCGGTCTTTCTCTGCGAGAATAATTTGATGATAGCCGGATTTTAGATCCAGCGTCGAAAAGTACTTGGCTTTGCCAAGGCTACCAAGTATCATCGAGATATTCGGCATGGGGTACCTGTCGGCAATTGTCCTCTCGTTTAGCTTGCGAAAGTCTATGACCAGTCGCAAATTTCTATTGCCCGCCTCATCAATACCCTTCTTATCTACGACCCATATCGGGTTATTGTAAGGATAGGCCGACTTTTGGATTATACCATTTTTTAGCAGGTCTCGGATCTCCCTATTGACGAAGTCCGCTGCTCCCATGGGGTACGGGTATAACTTAGCATAAATTGGATATTCGCTCTCTGTTCTGATTGTGGCTACCACCGAAGTGTTGTAGGGTAAAGCTTCGTCAGGGTCTGCGAAAGCTTTACTCCTACTTTTGAGCATTTCCAAGAACGCATTTTTTACCAAAGGCGGTGCATCTGAGCAATCCACGTTAGTGAAGTTGACATCAGGGCATTTTTGAAACGAAATACTTTCAACCTCTGTGCCCCATTTGAGCTGACCAGAAGCTAAGCAAAGAGATGCCCCTGCCTGTTTTAACAGGTCGTGGCCGATTATCCCATCAAAGGACAACAAGTCTGGTAGTATAAAGAACGTGGCCTTTATATTAAATAGTGAGACGAAGCATTTTTCTGTTATCATAGTCCCGCCATGAATTGAGTGGATTGAAAACGGTGATTCCACTGGGCGGACACCTCTTAACACCTTGTGGGGCCGAATAAAGTTTTTGGACGCCCCGGTGTCGATGAGGAACTTCATCTCTATCCCTGCTACTCTTCGTCTGATGAAAGGTAGCAGGGATTTTCCCTAAAAAATTGATGGCGTCGGAATCGTAATCGCAACTGACGTCGTCGTCGATCGCTCGCGCCGCGCTGACGGCAGTGCGGTCATAGGACTGTGGGCCACTTTCCACACTTTGCGTGGTATGATGAAGCGTCTGCTGCCTCTTCGGGCCACCTGACCGCTCGGATGTAGCAGGTCTTTTATTTTGGGAGGCCTGCGCGTGAGTGGGTGGAATTATTTTCGAAAGGGAGGGATCAACCTCCATAGGTTCCGTCTTAAAGACGTTACTATTGCGGTGCTTATAGGCGTTTTGGTCTGAGTGGACCTGTGCCTTATATTGTTGTTTACTATAATGCGGATTTTTGCCGCTGAAAACCTGGGCGTCTGTTTCCTGAGATGCCCTTCCCTGCTGGCCCTTTTGCCCTTTTTCAACCGGCCTACGGTCCTTATCCTCTTGGCTTTTAGCGAAAGTAGCCGCAAAGGCATATCTCTCATGATTAGATTCGACTTCTTGTGCCAAAGCCAGGGCTGACGGTAAATCTTTTGGCTTTGCTGCGAAAAGTACGTCTGTTAGGTTTCGTCTGAGACCCGATATGAAGACCCTCAACGCATCGTCACTGAATTTTTCACACAGGATTTTTGCCATACCTGTATCATAGGACATATTAACCTTATTGGTCAGCAAGGTGAGCTTCTTCTCGACCTCGTCATAATACTGCAACAAGTTTAAGCCCCCTTGTCTTACGGTGCCCAATTCTTGTTCGATGACGTGCATCGAACGTTTGTCACTGTAAGTGAAATCAAGGCGACTTATTATCGCATCAAAATTCAGTACAGTGCCGAATGATGAAAGGACCGCATCGGCGGGGCCCCTGATTTTGCTTCTTATAATTATTACAGCCTGATAATGGCAAGAACTGCCATTGTGCCGTCTGAATATTTCATAAGCAGCGACGGTCGCTTGTTTCCAAGAGACTTATGCTTCTTGGGCTCCCGAGAATTCCGGGAGACATTCGACGGCATCTAGAGGCTCATCACAACGAACCTCATCCATAATCTTTATGGCTTCATACACCCTTATTTCTGGGGCCGGAGCTGAGGTCGGTGACGCGCACCGCTTCTACTCGAGCGGCGAGCACATCAATTATTTGCCGTAGCTCTTGTTCCTTACGCTCGTTCTGGGCGACCTGCTCTGCTAGTGCTATGCCGACGGCAGTTTCAATGATGGCTTTAAGCTTCATGGCTGTGGCCTTGGGACGTTCTACGATTGCTAAATTTGCAAGCGAAGCTAAAATATCTCCTTCACCCCCAGATTCCGAATCGCTAGAATAATGTTTTCCGCTTATATAGCAATTGAATGCGTCATTCATGAGTAGTCAGACAGTCAGACTGACACATACGAGCAACAGTTTGCATCGGCAGACCCAATAAAAGGGAACAAAAATAAACTAAGATAAAACGAACCTGTTGCAGGTTTCGTATTACCGCACGGAGGCAGCGAAATAACAACCAAAGAAGGAAATAACAAAACCAAAAAAATGTTTACGTTGCATTTAATGATTAAATTAATTTTTACTTGCACTTTTATAGCTGAAATTATTTGAGTTGGATGTTCTTTATTTCGATTTCTGACAGTCTTTCCAAAAGAAAACAAAAAGTATTTCCCTCTGAAGTGGAGTAAAAAAATCACAATGAGAAATTGGTTCAATAATTATTTGTAAGTGTTAAGGAAAAAAGTTGTCCTAATGGAAAATATTAATGAATTAATTCAATTAACTCGACTAACTGTAATTTGTTTTTTATTTTTGACCACTGCAGATATAAAATCAATGTAACTTTAAGATTCCACTCACATTATTTTTGCAATTTTTCCTTCCTTAAAAATTTCCTGGTGACTAAAATTTTCGCCGTTGGTTCACCACTGTTCTTTTTTCCGAAGTTTAAATTTTGTATGTCGTTGTAGGATTTTATAATATTTTTTGTTTTGGAAAAGTATTTTGTTGTAATTGTTATTTTGTGTCACTGTGTTTCGAGATTTTCTCTATTGCGAGCAACAAATTTTCATTTGTTTTTAATATAACGCTCGCAGAGATAAGACAAACAAAAGTTTGTTTTCATTTGTATTTGTTTCGGTTCGATTTGGATTTTATGTTTTAACAAAATCCGCTTTCTTTTTTTTGTTTTGGAAGTGGAAAAGAGCCCCACGTTGGGCGCCAATTAAGATATTTCCATATATTTGGAGCTGCCACAGAGAAACAAAGTTGAGTTAAGTTTATTTATATTTATTGCGAGGAGGAACCGCTCGCTCGCTTCATCAAATCATAACTGAATACAGGAATATAAACTTAAAGCTAACAAAAGGTTTTCTCACAGCGGCTACGCAAATATGCTGAGTTGGCCGTCTGTGCGGATGCAAACAGTATAATACTGGGTCAGCAAAGAATCCGATGCATGGTCGCGGACTTATTGTCCGGTTAACTTAGTTAACTTATATACCCTTTCAGAATATTCTGTAAATTTTATTCTCCAATATTATTCATATGATGCATTCTTAATACTCATAAAAAATCCCAACTTCCTAACTCTAAAAACAAAAGTTATGGCATTTCTGATCGTTTAATTATATGGCAGATATAGGATATAGTCAGCCGATCCTTATGAATTTGGTAGGTTGGATTGATTGGCCAAAAATAAAACCCATAGAAAATACCAACTTCCTAACTTTACAAACACCAATGTTATGTCATTTCCGATCAATCAATTTGGCGGCTATAGGATATAGTCGGACGATCCCGGCCGTTCCGACTAATATACTGCGTGCAAAGGAAAGAAGGGAGTGTGCAATTCGATATCTTTAAAACTGAGAGTCTAGTTCGCGTAGAAACAGACAGATGGACAGACAGACGGACATGCTTATATCAACTCAGGACGCGATCCTGATCATGAATATATATACTTTATAGGTTCGGAGATGTCTCCTTCACTGCGTTGCACTCTTTTGACCAAAATTATAATACCCTCTGCAAGGGTATACAAATAAAGTAATTAGATATATGAATGATATTAGATAGCTAGTGAAACTATAGAAGAACATTATGAAACAATGAAAGAGGCATTTTACAGATTAATGAGGAACAAGTTGGTATTAAGGAGGGGCAAGTGTGCATTTTTACAATCTAGTGTTGAGTATATAGGTTCATTATTACGAGCAAAGGAATTCAAGCAAGCAGTAAAGGCGTAGGAACAATAAATATGTTTCTGGTTCCGGGTTAAGAAACATTTACTCAGGAGTTTTCTGGGATTAAACTCCTACATTAAAGGTTTTTAAAGGTTTTATACTGCGTGCAAAGGAATGAAGAGTGTGTGCAAAGTTTTAATTCGATATCTTTAAAACTGAGAGACTAGAAACAGAGAGACGGACATTCTTAACTCAGGAAGCGATCCTGATCAAGAATATATATACTTTATAGGGTCGGAGATGTCTCCTTCACTGCAAGGGTATAAAAAGGACCCAAAATAATAAAAATAAATTTAAACTTTCAAGATAATAAAGAAGCTTTATAAAATAGTTAATATAGTTGTCGCCCGCCCTTTTAAAGGTAGTCCGTCCAATTTGAAGAAGATGAATATGAATTTATTTAATCAAAATTCAGCTCACTTAAAATTTAATGTTTTTAAACGAATTTTGTAGAGCAATATTTCACCACGGTCAAAAATTTAATGCAGGGAATTATACATCCATTTAACGTAAAACGGGTAAGTTTTACAAAGCCTAAGGTTCCAGAATATCTAATACCTACTAGCCATGTAATTATGCCATGTAACATAATATTTTATGTTTGGTTGCCAAAAAACCCCAAGGGTGCCGACTGGTAATGACGCTACAATGCCTGATTTCAGGAGGCGTTCAACTAAGATATTGCTCGAGTAAATAAATGCACTTGTTAAAATTTTCTTATTTGGAACTCTGGAAAAATGCCTTTGTTGACAATAATCTTAATATAAATTAATGTCGAATAAGAAAAAGTACATTAATTTAGTCCAAACCATTTTAGTCACAATATTTGGTATCAGAACATTTGTGTGTTGAAAGTTAAAAAAATTTTAAATTAGTTAAATCAAGGGAGTTCAAATTTTTCTCTAGTTTCTTTTACTTTTTTGAATTATTGCTGTAGTTGAGACTTTGACCACGATTTTTGATGATTATATTATATTATATAGTGATTATATTGGTATACTTGATTTTATATAGAAGTTTTTTTTATAAAAATCGAAGTTCTAATTTGTTAAGAACTATCTTTTATATAAAAATTAAAAAGGCACTTGGCTAACTACTTCCTTAAAATTTGAATAGTATTTAAAATATTAATACCTACTGAAAAGGATTCCAATTATACCATTTGCCTTTAACTTTTTACGTCGATTCGGCAAGGCAAAAATACAAACATCAGGGAAAACCAGAAGAGAAACAAACAATAAGAAAAACCACAAACAATTTAAATGGATTATGTGTTTACACTTAAAATGGGCGGGATGCAAAAGCCGGAATAAAGGAACTTCAGTACTGCTGTGAGAGTAAAACGGTGGTAGCGGTAGTCTTGCAAATTGATGGCTCTTTGCCATCAAATGAACAAGAAGTAGGAGGAGAAACAGGCTGGTCGCTTGCCGCAGTAGCCTCAGTCGGACGAACGAACTGACAAGTTCAAGGCAGTGGTGCATATGCGGGGAAGAATGGAATGGGTGGCTCGGATTGAACGTTCATGTGGCGCTGGTTCTGGTGTTGGCGCAGCTACTGTAGGGATTACGCTTTAACACAAGCAAACATTTGTGCTCATGGTTGACCGTGTATGTATTCACGTGCGTATACTTGTTTGTGTTCATGTTTTCACAAACCTAATGGTTTATAATGAGATTTGGTTCTCTTATCTGTTTTTACTTGAATTCTTATATTTTTGCTTTTCAATAACATTCATTAATTAGTCGTAAGCGAAATTTGAACTCCGATTATTATCTGCGTCTTATTTATTATTCTTGAATTAACTCTAATATTTTTTTTTGGCAAAAACAAAAATGTATTTTTTAAAATTAAATCGGAAATTTTCTCCATTATCGTATTCCCTAATTAAGAAAATTAATCTTAACTTTTTTATGGTACCATTTGTTTTTAAGCTGTAAATTACGTTTCAAAAATTTATATGCGAGTATTTTTTAAAGTGGGGGTCGCTCTCAAAATGTTAAAGGTTAAATTTATTTTATTTTTTTAAGTAATACATTATATAATGGAATACATAATTAATTTTAGAATCCTACCGATGCAGACTTTTATTTTTATGTATGTATGTTTGTTCTTAAAAGTCGCCGTCGAATTAGTTACCGATAAATATACATACATACATATATGTAAATAGTAGTTTTTAAACTTTTTCACAATTTAAAAAAATGAATTTAGGGTAAACTTCTAAAATACTTTTTATTTTTGTAAAAGTTAAATGGAGCAAATATACAAGTCGGCATTTTTTATTTAAATAATATTTAAATGAAAAAAATTGTATAATTTTAGTCTTGGAAAATAACAAATTGTTTAATCACTATAAAGTACAGCCAAAAAATATTCGAAGTGATTTTCTTAAATTTATATTACTATTTTAAATCAAGAAGTAAATTTTTAATGATTTTTAATATATTTAATATTTTTAATTTTATCGGTAACTAATTTGAGCGCCGACTTTTAAGAACAAACATACATAAAAATAAAAAGTAGACCATTAAATAACAACATTAAACAAAATTATACTGCGAATCAAAAAAAAAAAAATCAACCAAAACTCATTAAACATAATATTCAAAAAAAGTGTCCTAAAAAATGTTAACAAAACAAAAGCCAAACAGCCGTTCTTGTTTCTGTCACCACCCCTAAAATTCAATCGTCGGTAGGATATGCAGGCACCATCCGCTCGCAGAACAACAACCAAAGCTGATTTGGTTTGAAGTTTTCTGAACCACTTAAAAGCAGTTTTAAGTAAAACCGACTGCGATATGCCCTGTTCCTATCTCAGTAGATTGATTTCTATTTATTGGTATACATACATATATGCAAAACATTTTACTGCTACTACTGATATGAATTTGTAAACCAAAATGAAATTTATGCTGAAATATTAAAAAATATACTATAACATATAATATTCTTATTTTTATCAATAACCCAATAGTGAATACGCCCATATTGTTAGGGTACCAAGTCTGAAAAGCACTAAAAGACAAAATATTCTTGCTGCATCGAAATGAAATGATCGCACATATGTATGCACCCCTGTATGAGAATGCTTGAACACGCATACATATAAGGCCCAATTCAAGCGCAGGGAAACCTTCTTTAAAATGCGCTTCTCTGCGACTTAGTGACCGAACTCGTGCAATGAGCGCGCGGGCGTCAAAATGGGAATAAGAATGAGAGCGAAAAAAACCCGAAGGCACACGAAGTGTGCCGCTACCAGCTGTGGGGCCTGCCGTAAAAATATTTTTGTGTCAATTTTAGTTGTATGAAATGACCAGTCTATATGTTGTATGGTTAGTGCTCAAACCTACATACAAGCATCATCAAAACAAAACAAGACTCAAAACAGTTGCTCGATTCGCCAATCCCACAGGAAGACAACTATACAACGCTATACGGGTTGACTCCCAGCAAGCAAGTCCCATTAAATTAAAAGAAGTCGATCACAAATATTCTATGTAGAGCAGGTCTGTCACATTGTCACATTATAAAGCCGGAGAAGACCGTTCACAGCCATCGTCACATAAGCCAATCCGTCAAAAATATTTGAAAAGCTGCTCCTGAATCGTATATAGCAACAGCCATATGCCTATAATGACATACCAATGCACCAATTTAAAATCACAAAACCATTGCACAAGTAAATCGAATAACCTCCGAGATATGAAATACATTTAGAAGACAAGAGTATTACTCCGCAGTTTACGACAGTTTAATTCCACAAAACACTCATAATATACTTCAGCGAAGAAGTTTCCCAGTATGATACAAATATCATCCAATTGAAACTGCAGTATGTAGCGAGCTGTTTATTATTTACACAGCAGACCTTTCGACACCAGTCTGACAACAACCTCTACATTTGCAAATGATATTGCCATTGTCTTTCTAAGTGTCTTACAAGAGCAACCCAACACCTATCGTCTTACCTCGTGCCTTTAAATAAAAAGGCTAGTAGATTGGCATATAAATGTAAACGACCAAATGTTCAAACACGTTACATTTATCCTAATCATACAAACATTCCCTCCTCCATCCCTGAGCAACATCAATATTTCAAACAAGAAAGGAAAGACTTCGGGCGGAGCCGAAGTTGATATACCCTTGCAGAATATTCTGTAAATTATATTCTTTAAAATTATTCATATGATGCATTCTTAATACTCATAAAAATCCCAACTTCCTAACTTTAAAAACACCAAAGTTATGGCATTTCCGATCGTTCAGTTATATGGCAGCTATAGGATATAGTCGGCCGATACGTCTCGTTCTGACTTATATACTACCTGCAATAGAAAGACAACTTTTGGGAAAGTTTTAAGCAGATAGCTTCAAAACTGAGGGACTAGTTTGCGTAGAACCGTACAAACGTACGGACGGACGGACAGACGGACGCCACATTTTCACGACCGTGTCAATATACTTTTCGGATACGATCTTTTGGGTTTTCAGCCAAGCTGATGCTCCTTGGTATTCTCCCGCTTTCCTCCATCTCTTTTCAATTTTTATACCCTTGCAGAGGGTATTATAATTTTGGTCAAAAGTGTGCAACGCAGTGAAGGAAACATCTCCGACCCTATAATGTATATATATTCTTGATCAGGATCGCGTTCTGCGTTGATATAAGCATGTCCGTCTGTCTGTCTGTCCGTCTGTCTGTTTCTACGCAAATTAGTCTGTCAGTTTTAAAGATATCGAATTGAAACTTTGCACACACCCTTCGTTCCTTTGCACGCAGTATATAAGTCGGAACGGCCGGGGTCGGCCTACTATATCATATAGCTGCCATATAACTGATTGATCGGAAATGCCATAACTTTGGTGTTTTTAAAGTGAGGAAGTTGGAAATTTTTATGAGTATTAAGAGTGCATCTTATTAACAATTTACAGAATATACTGCAAGGGTATATCAACTTTGGATGTCTATTATACTTGTTTTGGTTGCAGATCGTAAAATTTTGTATATATTGTTTTAGTTTATCGAACAATTTTGGCCAATAATAGAGTCTACATATTTGTTTGTCTTCCTCGTTTCCTACATCTTGGAGGAATTTTCTTGAGTAAAGAAATTTATTGGTAAAATTTTCTTTAAAAGGTTTTTGAATTCTATAAAAGTCTTCGAGAGTGCAATGTATTCCCGTTGTGATATTTGGTTGAAGATATTCTCTAAGGATTGATATTAGATTTTCTGGCGTGTCATTCTCTATTATAAGTCTGGTTTTGTTAAATATATTAATTGATTCATGAATTAATAGCTTTATCATGAACTGGTTTAATGGTTTATTAGTTTCTTCAAAAATGTTTTCTAAACTACTTTCTGCATGAATGTAAAGTGTTTTGATCAGACTCGAATTGTTCAGACTGATCTGTATCCGACAAATTATTAATATTAATTCGATATAATGCGTCTGCAACTACTTTTGTCGTGCCTGGTTTACAAATAACTTTTGGTGTAAAACTGTCTATAAACGAAAACCAGCGTTTCATTTCGATGATTTGATTTTTATCTGAGATTGCGAAGGATAATGGTTGATAATCAGTTTGGATTTAAATTCCTATCACACCATATAAATAATTTCTAAGATTTTTAAGAGCCCATACTATGGCTAAAAGTTCTTTCTTATTCGTTGCATACATTTGTTCCGTTTTACCTAAAGTTTTTGAAATAAATGTTATTGGTTTTCCCTCTTGGGATAGTACCGCACCTTTTTTATTATAGTCCGGTTGAACTAATTCTATTTGCGCAATGAGCTTTTCTTTGAGCTCGTTAAAAGCTTTAACGACATGGCATGTTTTTCCTAGTTGTTCCCCTAAAATGTCGTCCATTGCTCGTTGGAAAAATCTAGGATCATTAGTTAGTCCAAATGTTATCCTTAAAAATTCGTATTTGGCATTATTTATCGAAAAATAAGTTTTTATACCCTTGCCGAGGGTATTATAATTTTGGTCAGAAGTTTGTAACGCAGTGAAGGAGATGTTTCCGACCCCATAAAGTATATATATCTTGATCAGGATCAATAGGGGAGTCGATATAGCCAACCTTCTGTTTCAATACCGTTTGCGACCTCAGTTTAAAATCTGTCGATCTGAAACTTTCACAGTCGTCCTTAAACATGCGTACGCAGATCAAGTTTGAAAAGCGATCGGGCGTCTATATCCTATAACTTCCTTAGGAACAATCGAATATACTTTGCAAGAATTGAAAATATTTCGCGTCTTATTTTTGTATGCATATTTTTGTAGTTTGCATCGAATGCACACTGTACTTAGTGTTATGCATCATTAATTTTTTTTTTTTTTATATTTATTGTTAAACACGCCACACAAGGATGGACCTTGTTTTCCTGTATTGTCAAATTATTCTAAAGATTCCATAAAAAGCGGGTAGCGGGTGCTCCATTCTTGGGCAAATCAGGTGTGATCATAAGCTAATCAGGATGTGTTGTTCCAGAAGACGACCGTGTCACGTTGTAGCCACTTGGCCACAAATTCTAGCCCCAAACAGCTCTTCAAGTGCCGGTAATATGATCGCCGTTGAGTGCACTGGGACTGGGCAGTGCTGCGTCTGCATATTTGACATGCGCGACGGCTCTGTCACCATGTGAACATAAGACCTCTCCTCTGACTCTTCGCCATCCGCTACTAATACATAAGCTGCGTCTCTGGCGGCGCAGCTACACTCTCACTAGCTGTATAAGAATTTTAATAGAGTTAAGAATCATTCAATAAAGAAAACTTTTGAGGAACCCGCCGTGTACGCCACAATTGTTGTTACTATTATTAAAATAGATTTAAGAGAGATATCGTGAAGTACAATGATTATTAAGTCATATTAAGATTAAATAAGTTATACCAAAGACCAATATAATCTCTATAATAAGAGGTCGACAGCAACGGAAGCAAAATATCACAGTTTTGAGTTAGAGACTTTAGCCATAATTTACGCGTTAAGAAGATTTAGAATATATATACTTGGCAAACGGTTCAGAATTGTAACAGACTGCATTTCCTTAACATTAACTCTCAATAAGATTGATTTGAATCCAAGAATAGCAAGATGGGCTCTAGAGCTGCAAGAATTCGATTATGAGTTAAAGCACAAATCAGGCAGTCAAATGCAGAATGTAGATGCATTAAGTAGGTGCAATAACATAATGATAGTAGAGGCGAATACATTCGAAACTAATTTAGTAATTTGTCAGTCAAAAAAAGCAAAGGTTCAAGAGATTACAAAATATTAGAAAAGAGTGAGCATATGTTATACGAAATGAGAAATGGGGTGATTTATAGAAAAAGTAGTGACAACCGATTATTATTTTATGTACCGAATCGAATGGAATAAAATGTGTTATACAAGTACCATGACGAAATGGGTCGTATTGGAAGGGACAAAATGTTACTGGTTTCCACACATGAAGAATAAAGTCTTGGAGCATATTCAAAATTGATTATGATGCATCGATTGTTCTCCGAGATTATTCATATAGACCATTATGGGCCGGTGGATAATAGCAGATCGAAAAAACATATATTCGCTGTTGTCAACAAAGACGACGAATACAAAGGAGGTGTTGAGTGCATTGGCTAATTACTTTCGAGCATCTGATCGGGGGATTGTTTTTACTTCTTCTGATTTCGCAGAGTTTATGGAAAGTAGTAACGTAAAACACATAAAAATCGCGACGGGATCGCCACAGGCTAATGGCCAAGTTGAACGAATTAATCGGAGTTTAGGGCCTATGATTGCAAAATTAACAGAGCCGGAAAGGGGATTACATTGGCATAGGGTTATTGAAAAGAAGAGATTCATAGTAGCATTAAGCAGAGTCCGAGTGAAACATTATTTGGAATAACACAAAGAGGAGAAGTATGTGATGAGGAAAAATTAGAACACGAAGAAGAGGTTGAAAATGTTAGAAAATCTTTAGAAAATATATAAAAAGAAGCAAAAGAAACACAGAGAAAGGCTGAAAAGAAAAATCGAGAGAGAAATGTGCGACAGAATATAAAGAAGGAGATTACGTTATGGTTAAAAACTTTGATAGTACGGCGGGTATCTCGAGAAAACTCTTTCCGAAGAACAAAGGTCGTTATGAAATCAAAAAAATATTTAAAAATGACAAGTATTTGCTTAAAGATATTGACGGGTTTCAGTTATCTCTTATTCCATATCAAGGCGTTTGGAGTGCAAATAATATTAGACACAGGATAAAGACATAATAATTGTATAAGTTTTAACTAAAAGACTGTAAGAAAAATAGAAGAAATTGTAAATACTCTAAATATTGTAAAGAATATAATATCAAGACAGAGATAGAGGGATATCTCAAAGTCAGGACGGCCAAGTTGTAGCAGGCCAAGTAACATAAGTATGCTCTGGTCACACTATTCACACACTATACTTTTGAATGGCGTCGTATTTTTTGTCGTCGGGCAAGAATCCTTTGAATGTGCATTTATGTCCTAGAAAAGTGACTTCATGCTTAAACAAGAAAGGAAAGCTAACTTTAAAAACACCAAAGTTATGGCATTTCCAATCGTTCAGTTATATGGCAGCTATAGGATATAGTCGGCCGATCCCGGCCGTTCCGACTTATATACTGCGTGCAAAGGAATGACAGGTGTGTGCAAATTTTCCATTCGATATCTTTAAAACTGAGAGACTAGTTTGCGTAGAAACAGACAGATGGACAGACAGATGGAGAGACATACGGACAAACAGACGGACAGACGGACAGACAGACGTACAGACGGACATGCGTATATCAACACACTTTTGACCAAAAAACACCAAAGTTATGGCATTTCAAATCGTTCAGTTATATGGCAGCTATAGAATATAGTCGGCCGATCCTTATAAAATTTTGATATGTCGGATTGATTGGCCAAAAATAAAACCCATAGAAAATCCCAACTTCCTAACTTTACAAACACCGAAGTTATGGCATTTCCGATCAATCAGTTATATGGCAGCTATTGGATATAGTCGTCCGATTTGGTAGGTCGGATTGATTGGCCATATATAAAACCCGTAAAAAATTCCAACTTCCTAACTTTACAAACACCAAAGTTATGGCATTTCCGATCAATCAGTTATATGGCAGCTATAGGATATAGTCGGCCGATATCGGCCGTTCCGACTTATATACTGCGTGCAAGAGAAAGAAGGGTGTGTGCAAAGTTTCAATTCGATATCTTTAGAACTGAGAGACTAGTTCTCGTAGAAACAGACAGACGGACAGATGATCCTGATCGAGAATATATATACTTTGTAGGGTCGGAGATGTCTCCTTCACTGCGTTGCACACTTTTGACCAAAATTATAATACCCTCTGCAAGGGTATAATCAAAATCGGTTCCTAGTATTCCATCACCAGGAATAGCGAATTGTAAATTAACTATGTGAAAATCGTGTGGGATTATATATTAAGAAGTTGTATTTCAATAGAAGTTAGTCCTTTTTTGATTTGGTAACTTCTTGACTTATTCCCTGTATATCGATTATATAATTATTTTGGATATATTAAAAAACATCGGAATTTTCCTTCAATACCTGTGTCTATTAAAAAGACTTATTCCTTTACCGTTGCTACATGTATTAAAGTGACGAAGGTGCTTTGGCTGAGATTAATGGTGTGAACTTTAATATTTATACCCGTTACTCGTAGAGTAAAAGGGTATATTGTATTCGTGCAAAAGTATGTAACAGGTAGAAGGAAGCGTTTCCGACCCTATAAAGTATATATATTCTTGTTCAGAATCACTAGCCGAGTCGATCTAGCGATGTCCGTCTGTCTGTCTGTCTGTCTGTCTGTCCGTATGAACGCTGAGATCTCGGAAACTATAAAAGCTAGAAGATTGACATTTTGGATGTAAATTTTAGGAGTTCCTACGCAGCGCAAGTTTGTTTCAAAATGGTGCCTCTGACGCCCACAAGCCACAAGCTGTGATCACAGTTTTGATGCTATTATGAAAATTTTAATTGATATGTATTTGTTTCGTCAATACCTATCGATTGGCCTAATAAAAGTTTGCCACGCCCACTCTAACGCCCAAAAACCCATTAAACACTTAAGCCTGGCTAGCGCCTACATTTCCGCCTTTCATGGCGCCATCTAACGGATGACTTTGGAACAGCTGGCCAAGGTGCTCAACAGAGTCAACGTTAATTCTCGATAAGGATTTCTATTAAAGGAAATTGCGATGGTTTTCATTTGTCAATACCGAACTACATATATCCCAAGAACTATGCAAATCAAATCAAGTTGGCCAAATTGGAGGTCGGAGTCAAACAATGGCGTATGTGTGTATGTATGTAAGCATATACATATGTATGTATTTACATTGTACACAGTTGCAATTGCCCGGCAAAGATAACTTTTTTCAAAGAAAGCTATTCGCTATACCCGTTACTCGTGTTGTGCAAACATTTAGACTTTAATATACATAATACTATTTAAGAATGTATGTGTTTAGCCAATTTAAGTATGTATGTTTAATATTTCTAGTCAATTTATTGCACTCAAAAACATAAACATAAAAACAGCTGCTGGTGCAGGACAACAGCTGCCTGCGCTAAAGCAGCGCTGGTGCTGATGCTCGTGCTGTAAAGCTGCCAGCACTCGAGATCGCCGAATTCAAATTGATATTTTTTGAACTTTTTTTCCTTTTTTCCTGTGGTCACTCTAATTCACATTATGTTAATGCAAAATCTAAATCATTTGAAATGGGGCGCGCATTTTGTCTCTTTTTGCTCCTATTCGTTTCTCACAAGTGCATTAACCTGCGCTAGAGAGAGACGGAAGATGTACTAGGCAGAATGCAAAGTTCTAGAAAACACGGTTCGCTGTTAGCAAAAAGGGCGGGAATCCGTGCAAGTAAATTGGCGGTTATGAACTTTGCAGAGCTGCAAACTATTCTGCTCTCGCTTTAGTCTACGACTAACCATCGTATGTGATCTCTCTGCTCGTCTGCGATTGCGATTTTTGTCAGTTTTGCCTATCTTTAAACAAATCTCCATTAACGTAAACTATCCATTTTTACTTGCATTTTTGTAAACTCTTTAAACTCATTTTTCTGTGCTTAAAACTAACGTAAATTTTGTAAACAAATTGTTACGCGGTCGCGAGTTGTTGCTGCCTCTGCCGATTTGCTGCCGACGTCGCTGCCGTTGTTTGCTGCTGGGATAGTTGCTGCGCTCGCTGCTAAGTACCCCTTTTAATAATAATATAAGATTAAGTCTTTTTCAAGACTTACTCTTAAATTATTATTATTCATATTTTTCACATTTGCAAATTTTTAACGTAATTCATTTTTTGCCGCTCCGCCCCTTTTAACGTAGATTTGTTAATAATAATATAAGATTAAGTCTTTTTCAAGACTTACTCTTAAATTATTAATATTCATATTTTTTACATTTGCAAATTTTAACGTAATTTATTTTTTGCCGCTCTGACCCTTTTAACGTAGATTTGTTAATAATAGTATAAGATTAAGTCTTTTTCGAGACTTGCTCTTAGATTATTATTATTCATATATTTAATTTTAGCAAATTATTAACGTAATTCATTTTCAATCGCTCTGCCCCTTTACCCGTATATAAATAAAAGAATTCACCCTTTTTTAAGGCCTATTCTTATATTTCTATACATTTACGTATTTATCTTAGTAATAGTACTATAAGTCCAAGTCTTTTTTAAGACTTACACTTATATTTATATTATTTATATAATTTATATTAACTATATTATATTATAAAATTTATATTATATAAATATAAGAATTTAGCGGGTGAGCAAGAAGCAGATACTGCAAGACGTAAGGAAATTCGATTGGATCCAGTTCTTCGTGCCGGAGAGCAAGCAGCCGACACTCGGCGTCGCTTTATTAGGCGAAGAAACACCGATGAAAGAGCTACAGAGCAGGTTGTTAATACCGCTGACCATCGGGTTAGGCGCTTGGATCCCGTTTTTCGTGCGGGTGAACAAGAAGCAGATGCTGAAAGACGTAGGGAAACTCGCTCGAACCCCGTTTTTCGTGCGGATGAACGAGCAGCCGATACTCGGCGTCGCGCTATAAGGGGACAATTAAGAGAAGTCCGAGCTATCGAGCAAGTTGGTAATACCGCTGACCATCGGTTAAGGCGCTTGGATCCCGCTTTCCGTGCGAGTCAGCAAGCAGCCGATGCTCGGCGTCGCGCTATAAGGCGACAATTAAGAGAAGTCCGAGCTATCGAGCAAGTTGGTAATACCGCTGACCATCGGTTAAGGCGCTTGGATCCCGCTTTCCGTGCGAGTGAGCAGGCAGCCGATACTCGGCGTCGCGCTGTAAGGCGACAAGTTAGAGAAGTCCGAACTACAGAGCAGGTCCAAAATACTGCTGACCGTTCGGAAAGGCGCTTGGATCCTGATTTCCGTGCGGGTGAACAAGCAGCCGATGCTCGGCGGCGTTCTCTGAGGCGGTTGGATGCTACGTATCGTGCGGGTGAGCAAGAAGCAAATACCCTGCAACGAGCGCAGGCAAGATCAACTCAGGATCGCTTATTGCAGAGAGCGCAGGATAGGTTTAGGAGAGCTACGGCTAGGAGTTTTAGGGAACGTAGGACCGTCGAGCAGGCGAGAAATACACTGGCTCGACGAAGTGCTCGTATAGCTGCTCGACAAGCAACTATCGATGCTATTCGAAATATTAGTCAGAGAGTATAGAAAGCCTCAGTGGCAATAGGGATGCAGAAAACCTTCGGAACGCAAACCGAAGTCAGGAGATTCGACTTGATTTATCCCAGGGAAATAGGACTCCTAGAAATATACCTATTGGATTGGATGCTCACATAGCCAAATTCAATAGGTTAGTAAAACTTGGCTCCGATCAGATTTGCTTCTGCTGCAAGGGATTGTGGTTTCCCAAGCAAATACGCAAGCTTTCTAGAGCCTATTTGGAAGAAAATTGCGAGTTTAAGGAAGAGATTTACCAGAATGCAAGCCAGCTTGCTTTCACTGGGGAATCCTTTAAGTTCTGTGGCACATGCCACGGCAATATAAAAGCCGGAAGAAAGCCCAAAGGTGCCATTTCCAACAGCTTAGACTTCCCAGAAATTCCTCATTCCTTGAGGGGGCTTACTCCCTTGGAGGAGCGACTGATTTCACCTCGCCTTCCATTTATGATAATTAAGTCGATAGGTCATGAGCGTCAGAGTGCAATAAAAGGAGCTGTTGTAAATGTCCCCATTCCGGTTAGCAACATCGTGACGTCCCTTCCACGAGCTTTCCACGAGGCAGAGGTTGTACAGCTCCACCTCAAGCGAAGAATGGAGTACGGACATGATTTCATGGCAGAGACCATTAGGCCTTCCAAAATTGCTGACGCCATCAGGTACTTAGTTAGTACAGAGCTTTACAGAAAGCACAATGTGTCAGTGAACGAGCAGTGGATCTCTGTTTTCACATCCGAAACTGTTCCATTCGTAGCTTCTCAAGCGGACTTAGCCTTTGTAGAGGGACAACTAGCCATCCAACAGGAGGATGTAAACTTGGAGGCGGGAAATTCCGAAGAGAATGAAGAAGCCGAAGAGCTAAATCCTGGAGGACAGGAAACTCTGCTTGAGAATAACCAGGCACACAATGTAGGAATTCCGAGAATCACAATGGCTCCAGGTGAGGGCCAAAAGCCTCTCGACGTGATTCTCGATGTCGACTCCGAAGAATTGGCGTTCCCAAGCATTTATGCTGGCGTCAAGAGACCATCTTCGGAAAGTTATACAACCATAGTTAGATCAGAGCTTAGGAACGTAGATAGAAGAGGTTGTAGAACTGACAAGTTGTTCTTCAATTATAAGAAGTTGGAATTGTTGAAAATTCGAAACAATATTTCAACTTGCCTACGTAAGCGGAGCGCTTCTAGCGCGATAACTGCCGCCAACGTACTCGATGAAACTTAATTTCCCATGATAACGGATATCGAATTCTTAAGGACAAGTCATGGCTATGATTCGCCAATTTGGTTTGCCAACTTTCTTCATAACTCTGTCGGCCGCAGAAACTAGGTGGCCAGAGCTGCTAGTACTGCTCAAGCGCAATGTAGATAGGATTGAAATTAGTGAGGAGGAAGCTTTGAACTTACAGTTTAGAGAAAAGGCACGGCTGATCAGAACTGACCCAGTGACGTGTGCTAGGTATTTCGATTATAGGTATAGGGAAGTTCTAAAGCTCATGAAGAAGCCGGGGGGAATCTTTGGAAGTAACTTTGTTACTACCTATTATTGGCGAGTTGAGTTTCAACAGAGAGGTTCCCCTCACATTCACGGCATGTTTTGGCTGAAAGACGCCCCGGAAGTGGATTTCAACAGTGAAGAATCTATTGCTAGTGTAGTAGCCTTCATTGATCAGTTTGTAACTGTGGATGTTACAAACACAGATTTGACTCCTTACATTGAATACCAAAAGCATAAGCACGGGCATTCGTGCCTTAAAAATGTGCGCGAATCCGTTTGTCGATTCGGTATTCCATACCCCCCAATGCCCCGCACGGAAATATTGAAGCCACTTCCCGAAGAAACTCCCAATTTGTCTCTTCATCACGAAAACTATCAGAAAATTCGCAGTCTTTTACTTCGGGATCAATCCGAGGATTTGATTAGCCATCTTAGCATATTCGAAAATTTTCTTTCTCACGATGAGGTGAGCCTCAGTTACGAGGACTATATATATGCTATTAGGTCTAGTTTGAAAAAAACACAGATTTTTCTGAAGAGAACATTTGCAGAAATTCAAGTTAACGCCTATAATAAACACATTCTTTCAATGCAAAGGGCAAATATGGATATCCAGTTAATTTTGGACCCTTTTGCGTGCTGTAGCTACATAATTAATTACATTAACAAGTCCCAAAGGGGTATTTCGAAGTTAATGCGCGAAGCAGCTAATGACATTCGAAGAGGCAACTCAAGCATTCGTCAAAAGCTACAGTATCTCGGTCACAAGTTTATTTCGGGCACTGAGATCTCTGCTCAAGAGGCCGTATATTGTTGTATGGGATTGGCGTTGTCAGAAACAAGCAATAAATGCGTGTTCATAAACACCTTCCCTCCAGAACAACGAGTTCGTATGCTTAGATCTATAAGCGTCCTGCAAAATATGCCTCAGGATTCCACTGACATCTTTCAGAAAGGTTTGCTGGACAGATACGAACAAAGACCAGATTCCCATGCCGGTCTGTGTTTAGCCGATTTTGCTGCAAATTACGAGTATTCTAAAACCCGTGGTAGAGCTCGCCAAGGGGAAAATAGTAACAATGAGGCTGAAGAAGAAAATGAGGTCTTAGGAACAGTTTCTTCGCGATGGTAGTGGATTTATTAGGGAAAGAAACCAGCCGAGTATTATTAGGTATAGCCCCTTTAATATTAATTCTGATAGGACCAATTATTTTAGAGCATTAGTTATGCTATATTCTCCATGGAGAGATGAACAGGTAGAATTGTTTCAGAGAAATTGTGAGGAGTTTTATCATGAGCACGAGGAGGCTATTAAAGCCAACTTTGATAGGTATAATGCCATAGACAGCTTAGAAGACGCGCTCAGAAGGGCCATGGAGGCTGAGGAAAGTAGCGAGGAAAATGTAGATGAGGAGGCCGCAGTTAATGAGGAGTTTAGGGCCTTAGCTTTTCCAGAAATATCTTCTCAAATAAATGTTTTAAACTTAGACGACCGTGTTCAGGAAGTAGATCCGGATAGCAATATCCGCATAATAAAGCTCCCGCCAATTATTTCCCCTGAAAATTTATCCACCTTAGTTAGGTCTCTTAATTTAAAGCAAAAAACTTTCCTTACGCATGTCTTGCACAATGCAAGGATAAATGCTAGTTTCCATGAGTTCGTAGGAGGCGGAGCAGGTGTCGGCAAGAGTAGACTTATATCCACCTTATTCCAGTCCCTTTCCAAGGAGTATAATGGTAGAGTAGGATGCGACCCAACTTCTGTTAAAATACTGCTGTGTGCTCCCACAGGCAAAGCTGCTTTTGGAATCGGAGGCTCCACTCTCCATTCCATGTTCTCTCTCCCTGTAAATCAGGCTGGGTCTGCATTTAGGAGTTTAAGCCCTGATCTGTTAAATACCCTGCGTTCAAGATTTATTGATCTTAAAGTTCTTATAATAGACGAAATTTCTATGGTCGGCGCAACCATGTTTTCCCATCTGGACTCTCGCCTTAAGCAAATTTTCTCCAACGTTGATACTCCCTTCGGAGGCATTTCGGTCATCGTGTTCGGCGATCTTAGGCAATTGCGGCCAGTTTGTGATCGTTGGATTTTCCAGCCGCCGTCGCATGATCCATACAGCGCTATATTTGGATCCCACCTCTGGAGTCCTTTTAGGTTTTTCGAGCTCACAGAGATAATGCGACAGCGAGATGACCAGCCGTTTGCAATATCACTCAACAACATGGCGTCCGGCCAAATGTCGTCTGAAGATATTGTCCTACTTAGAGGCCGTACTTCCTTAGAAAGTCAGATTCCAAATGACGCCATTCACCTTTTTCAAGCAATCAGGACACAGACCGATACAATAGGGAGAAGCTCAACTCGATTCCCACTGATCAGTTCATTTCGGAAGCCATTGACTCTGTAAAATCTGCACATATTAGCTCAGAGCAGGGGAACAGATGTCTGGAACAAGCTAGGGCATTAAAAACATCTGAGACACAAGGTTTGTGTACCTCGCTCATTTTAAAAACCACTGCTAAATACATGATGACGGTCAATGTAGACACATCAGATGGTCTCGTAAACGGAGCCACTGGTGTCCTTAGGGAGATAGGTTTCAACACGTCCAACTCTCCAAACATTCTTTGGATACAATTTTTAGATGACAGTATAGGAGTAGCTGCACGATCAAAGTGCAGTCATCGCCAAGAGGCTTCATGGAACCCAGTGGTTAAGATCATAAAAAGCTTTCAGATTAATTCTAACCAGGCCACAACCATTGACCGAAAGCAGTTTCCAGTGGTACCTGCAGAAGCAATAACTATTCACAAAAGTCAAGGCGCTACGTATAGCAAAGTGGTGGTTCACACTAGTCCTAGCATGCAGAGAGCTGCGCTGTACGTAGCCTGTAGCAGAGCCACAAGTGCAGCAGGTCTCTATATTATTGGACCTTTCGTCCCCCCAAGATCCGCCCAGGGATCGGCATCCGAGGAAGAGCTCCGAGAACTGCGTTCCACTAAGTTACTGAGTACCCATTTCGATTGTTTACTCAATAGTCCGAACCTTCATGTCTTTTTCCATAATACGGAAAGCTTGCACTGCCACATTAGCGATGTGTGTTCCGATCAGCTAATGCTTTAGTCTTCCATTCTGTGCTTCGTTGAGGCTTCCACATACTCAAATGAATCATACGAAATTCCTGGCTTCGCCACAGCAGTGCGACTAGATTGCCAGTCAGTAGCTAACGGAGCTCGACCAAAAGAGGCATTCTCGTATTCGTTCGAAACGAACTCTTTGAGAATGTCAGTCTTTGTTCAAGTGGTCGCTTTCTGGCTAATTCCTCAAATATAGCCTCTCCAGTGTTCGAGTTTGCCATCTTTAGGTACCGGTCTTTAGGGTTGTATTATTTATAAAGTCCGACCTATCCGTTGTTAAAGTTTGAAACAGAGTTTAAGGAGTTATTTCAGCGGCACACATTTTTAAATAGTAATAGTTTAGTGTTAGGTGATTTCAATTTATGCCTTCACTCCATCTCTGGCTGCTGTAGGAGAGTTTTTGATTTTCTAGCAGATGTAAAAGGGTTTAGTTCGTTGCTAGATTTGGACTCGTCGACAACCAATTGCAATACGCATATTGATTGGGCGTTTTTAAATATTTTCGATAATATATATATTTAAATTTAATATATATATTTAATATAAACAAAAAATAAAAAAACAAAAAAAATTAAATAGTTGCATGCTAAATTTTATTTATAGTAACTAAATTAAACCCTAAAAAAAAATTAAATAGTTGCATGCAAAATTTTTTTATAGTATGTATATACTTAAATTAAACTAAATTTTTTTTTTATTAAAAAAAAACCTCCACGTGGTGTTCCCTGGTTACCGATTTTAACATAAAAATCGGGAGCTAATTCGAGCGGCGAAAAACATACAAGACGGCATATTTATATTAAGTTGTTTAGCTGAGTAACGGGTATCTAATAGTCGAGGCACTCGACTATAGCGTTCTTTCTTGTTTTTACTGCTGTGTACCTAAAGGTTGTTGGGAGTTTCCCGAAGCGTTTTGGGCTACCCTAACATTGTTGTTGTTATTATTGTTATTATAGTTATAACCTCCATTTTGGTGGTTATTTCCACTTTAACTTCCTTTATAATTATTATTCCTATTATAATTATGTCCGTTGTTGCGATTATAATTATTATTATAGTAACCGCTACCATTGCCTCTACCGCGATAATTACCTCTCTTGTAGTATAAGTTTCTTTTATTTCGCGGATATGGAGAGTCAATTGCACTCATTCCATAATAACAAGTACTTAATTTTTTGTTTATTTTTTGGTTTATTTTCTTGTAATTTTTAATATAATTATTTGTCCTAACATTGGGTCTTTGCCTTTTTCCGAGAATATTTTGCAATTTCTCACAGTAAACAGTACTATTGCCTTTTGAGTGCTGTTGCACTGGATAAGAGGGGAAAAAGGTAAGTTGTCCATATAGTACATATAGTCATAGTCCACATAGTCATATTCAAAATCGGAAATTGAAAGAGGCTCTTCTATATTTCTGATTATTCTGAATACCCTATTCTCAAAATCTGGTTCCTAAGCTAACGTAATTCTTAAACACTCTCGTCTGTTCATGTTTGACAGCTTTATTTATGTATTTAAGTTTTTAAAAATGTCTCACATCATATTCATATTTTTAAATTCTTATTTTCATTAATTTCAATAAATTCACTTTTCTTATTCCTTGTTTTTTAAATTTATTTTTGTTTGTACATATACATAAAATTTTTTTTTGTTTTTGAATATATTTTTATGAAAATTGCGTCTAGTAAATAAGATCTTATCTAGATCGTTCGTTTGGCTTAAGACCCTTTTTGTTATACACTTATTGTGTAAAATATATGCTTTATAAAGATTATACGCACACATAATAATAATAATTATTAATAACAAAATATTCCTTAACTGTGGGTCGACATATTTTGATTCAATTTATTAATTACATTAGCAGTGGGTCCACAGTCTTAGTATCGATTAACCGCATTGTTGTTCTATCATTAACATACCAATTTTCTTCGAATTTGCTTATACTATTATATTTAATTTATATTTGTATATAGAAAATTAATTTCCGGAATTTAAATTAAAACTTTGTTTTTTAACTTTTTACATCATCTTACCTATTTTTATACCCTTGCAGAGGGTATTATAATTTTGGTCAAAAGTGTGCCACGCAGTGAAGGAGACATCTCAGACCCTATAAAGTATATATATTCTTGATCAGGATCAGGACATGATATAAGCATGTCCGTCTGTCCAAAGACCAATATAAACTCTAAGATGCGTAACGCCCGTACATTGGTTTTGCAATATGCAGCTCGTTTTTTGGTGGCGACGAAAATTCCGCTGCGTATGTGTGCGTATTTGTTCGAGAAGACGATTTTCGTCCAGAAATCATTTCTGGACTTAGATACTAATTGTGTGTCAAAAGAACTTCTATGATTGAACAGGATGTTTATTTAAATTGCATTTATGTATATATACATACATACATGGCAATGAAGCTTGATGTAAAACTTTTCTATATACCTTAAAAATGAATATCTGCGTATTTAATTCATAGTTTCGTTTTACATATTTAAATTAAAGCTAAAAACATACCTTTTAATACAAAAAATATAAAACTGCTTGATTAAATTTAAAAATATTTCAATAAAGTTTAATATATTTGAATATACTATGATTGTTAAACAAAAACAAAGCGAAGTTTATTTAAATGGAATATATTTAAGGGATATTTAATTAAATATATTTCGCTTTTTTTATCCATGGCTAACTTTAAAATGGAAATATTAAATTTAATTTTTATTCAAATATATTAAACTTTGATCTAATGACTTAACATATTTTAAGTAAATATGAATAAAATCATATATAATATTATCAACCTGCATTTATGTAAATCTATTCTTATTTAGTCAAGCAGTTTTATTTCTTTTGTGTTAAAAGTTATGCTTTTATAATTAATTTAAATATAGAAAACGAAACATTTAATTTGATATGCAGATATTCATTTTTATTTATCCTTCGTTTTTTTTGTATACCTAATAAATATTAAAGCTAATATTATTATTTTATAAAAAGTTAAACTATTTATAACAACACGAATTGAATGCTTAATTATAGAACTAAGCTACAGGATATTCTATTTATATTTAATATTACGTACATACATATTTATAACATACATATTTATAACTTTGTCGAAAGTGTTTTGTTATATTTTTTTTAGAATGTTTTTTCGATGCCATTTTTTTTAAATTCCCAGTAAAATATTATTTATTTATTGGTGTCGCTTACAATTCATTTTTAATAAGTATTTTTTTTTCCTTTGCGTTTCTCTTTTTTCTAAATAATTAAAATAGTTAATATACAAATATTTATATAAATTTAATTTATATTATGATAATAATTTTATATAATGTTATTATAATACGTATAATATAAAAATACCACATATTTTTAAATCCATATAATTTAAATACAATAAATATAAAAATATTCATCCTGTTCAATCGCAAAATTTCTGAGGCTCCTAAAAATCGTTCACACTTCGAATGCTGAATACCCTAATGACAATTATTCCAATGTGAAGTCTTGTATGAAATAAATTATGTTTTTTTTTATATTAGATTTATTTGGTCATTACTAAAAAATATTATACATTCGAATAATTAGTAACTAAGTAAATATAAAGGCAATACAAAATAAGTATTTTTAATAATGTTATAATTTTAAAAGAGTATATTTCGACAGCGCGCTGCAGCAAATTTCTTCAC
Organism: Drosophila rhopaloa; assembly: GCF_018152115.1. NCBI lineage: Eukaryota > Metazoa > Arthropoda > Insecta > Diptera > Drosophilidae > Drosophila > Drosophila rhopaloa. Next base: position 83,177 of record NW_025335054.1, read on the forward strand.
TTGTGAATACATGTGCACACATACATTCGTCGGCTGTCGCAGTATGCGTGCAAACCGGCTGGCTTTAGAGCGCTCTCTCGCTGGCTTTTGGGCAGAGAGCGAAAAGCCAGTTGAAAAGCAGGCACAAAAAATTCGTGTGCAAAAAAATCGTATGGCGTTACGCATCTTAGAGCTTATATTGGTCTTTGGTCTGTCCGTCTGTTTCTACGCGAACTAGTCTCTCAGTTTTAAAGATATCGAATTGAAACTTTGCACACAAACTTCTTTCCTTTGCACGCAGTATATAAGTCGGAAATGCCATAACTTTGCTGGTTGTTAAATTAGGAAGTTGGGATTTTCTATGGGTTTTATTTTTGGCCAATCAATCCGACATATCAAATTTCATAAGGATCGGCCGACTATATTCTATAGCTGCCATATAACTGAACGATTGGAAATGCCATAACTTTGGTGTTTTTTTAAGTTAGGAAGTTGGGATTTTTATCAGTGTTAAGAATGCATCATATGAATAATTTTGGAGAATATAATTTACAGAATATTCTGCAAGGGTATTTAGCTTTCCTTTCTTGTTTCATATAGTATACTGCTATTGGGCAGAAAGGGTTCCGCTCAATTTTAGAATATTTTCTCTTGTCTATATATATAAAACTGTTCATTGAAAACTAAGAATCAACGCACAGCCTAAACTAATTAAATGACCTTATTAAAATTGTTTACCATTCAATTCTGATAATACTAAACTGATTTGCTAAGATTTATGTTGGCCACAAACATGCCCCCATTTTCTTCCAGAGGCAAAAACCCCCAATTTCTATAAAAAAAAATTTGGACGATAAACGCGTTAATCATTCGATGCGATTCTATTTAATTTAATATTGGATATTTTAATGTTTACTAATTTCTATCGATTTTTGAAAATCTAAGAATCTTCCTCGTTTTTTCCTAACGGCAAAAAAACACTGATCTAAGTCAATTAGCAATATGAAAATTTATCGAGGGAATCCTGATACTTTAAGGATTCATATGGTGGTTTTACTGAAGCTCTAGGTCAATTCTAAAAAAAGTTACATTAGCCTAAAGTAGGAATAATAATTCTGAAAAAAACTTAATACTCTTTTGTATTAACAAATACGTGATTTGGTGGATCTCGGACGATTTTAATACCGACGAAGAGAGTGACGAAAGGGAGTGCGGTTTGGATTGAGTTCGATATAACACTGGCTTTTAATTTCAATATAAACATGCTTAAGCCTAACTTAACGACGGGGGCGAGAGACGGGGCGAATTCGCGAGAGCGATTAGATCTTTATTGCGCTCCCGCTCCCGCCTTACACTATTCAACGAATTTCAAACGCAAAGTGCGCGAGCACCGCCCCTCTGAAGGACCGCCGTCTTCAGCATGCCACAGGCAGCACCGCCAGGCTATGGACCGCTCGCCGATACGTCGCATCCTTTGTCCTCACGTCCGCCACTCGGACCTTGCCGTCAGCGCCGACGTGTACCGCCACGATCCGCCCGATCATCCACTGCTGCGGCGGAAGGTTGTCCTCGGCGAAGACGACGAGAGCTCCCACGTCGACGTTTGGAACCTCCTGGTGCCACTTGTTTTTTGCCTGGAGGCTCGAGACGTACTCCCGGGACCAACGCTGCCAAAACCTGTGCCTGAGAGACGAGACACTGCGCCATCGTCGTAAGCAGGTTGGGCTGACTTGGTCCGGGAGCGCTGCTGAGGGTGGAGCTAGGAGGGGCCCGCCGATCAGGAGATGGCCTGGGCTTAGGGCTTCGCCGTCGTTGGGATCCGTGCTGATCGCTCCGAGGGGCCTGGAGTTGAGCACGGCCTCCACGCTGATGAGGAGAGTTCCGAGCTCCTCCGCGGTCAGGATGTCTTCGCCGACCGTCCGAAGGAACAGGTGCTTTGCAGACTTCACACCTGCCTCCCATAGTCCGCCGAAGTGAGGTGCTCTGGGCGGTATGAACGCAAACTCGCATCCTTTTCTTAATGCGAATGTTGCGATACCGCCCCCTGCTGCTCCAGACGGCCCGGAACTCTCTCATGTGGCGATCGGCTCCGACGAAGTTCGTCGCGTTGTCGCACCACACCTTCTCCGGAATCCCGCGTCGACTCACGAACCTTTGGAATCCCAACAAAAACGCATCAGTGGTGAGGTCAGACACTAACTCTAAGTGGACCGCTTTGGACGCAAAACATACATACCACGTATGATTTGTACGGTGGCTTAACACGGATACGATACGTTGTGTTAAATGGGCCACAAAAATCAACACCACAGATATTAAAAGGGCGGAGAGCTCGAAGTCTATCTGATGGCAAGTTCCCCATGATTTGCGTCAAGAGTTGCGGCTTGCACCGAAAGCAACGAATGCAAGAACGAACTGTTCTGCGGCAAACTTCCTGCGCATTAACCAACCATTTTTTTTCTCGCAACAGACTTACAAGAGCTCAAGGGCCAGCATGACAATTTGTAACGTGCAGGTAGGACACGTACGTTTTAACAAACTGTGAGCCTTTCGACAACAACAACGGGATTTGGCTTCGTACGGGATAGGAGCATTCAATAACCGACCCCCAACTCGCAGCAATGTCGAGGAACACCAATCTAATTTTTTCTCCTGAAGAAAAGGGCTTAGTTTTTGTATATTCGTTGCTACCGGTTTATTTTTTCGAATTTTACCCAAGTCGTCACTGAACTCGTGAGATTGGATCACTTCCACTATTTTCTCGAACGCAAAATTCAGTTCTCTTGGTGTTATACTACCGTAAGACCCACACGAAAACCCTTAGAAGCCTTATGTGCGACGAAAAGGATTCTATTTTCTGAAGCACATAATTGGGCTCTGGAATTACCACAAGCGCCAATGCTGATTTGCGTAATTCCATCGACACGACATCAGCAGGTACTTCGAAGTGTCGATTTACAGGCCAATCTTTTTCTGCATCGAGCAAAAACGACGGCCCAGCGAACCAAATGGAAGCTGTAAGTTCCTCAACGTTACAATCCCCGTGATGTCCGCTGGGTTTACTTTCGTGGGGACATGTCTCCAGATTGCTTTTTCCGACCACTCTTGAATCTCCGCAACTCGGTTTGAGACAAAAACTGACAACGACGAAGGATGCGTTTTGATCCAATGCAAAGTGATCTCCGAATCCGTCCAGAGGAACACTTTTGTAATCGGAAAATTAAGCAATGGTCTTACACGATTATAAAGATCCGCAAGAAGGTGAGCTGCGCACAACTCAAGGCGAGGCAAAGTTTTCGTCTTGAGGGGAGCTACTTTGGATTTTGCTGTCAATAAAGATACTTTTAAACCTTCAGCGGTACTAGTGCGAACGTGGATGCACGCTCCATATGCTCGCATGGAAGCGTCAGCGAAACCATGTATTTCTGCCGGGACTTTGGCGTCTGTATGAACGAATCGCGATACCTTGATCTTGGGCAGCTGCAACAGCGTTCTCTTAAAGGCTTCCCAAGATGTCTGCAGTTGCATCGGCAGCGACTCGTCCCAGTCTAACTTTCGAAGCCACAGTTCCTGCAACAACATTTTTGCCCTAGTCACTAGAGGACACAATAGGCCAAGCGGATCGAAAAGTCGGGCAGTCACCGACAGTATGTTTCGTTTTGTCGCACGAAGTTCCAGGAAAGAGTCATCCAACCGAAATTGAAAGTAATCTTTACCCGGCAACCAAACCACGCCAAGGGTTTTAGTTACGTCTGAGTCTGCCGTTAGCGGCATGACAGCGCTTTCAGATGCGGACAACTCTGGGCAGTTAGAAAACCACTTTGCCAATTCAAATCCTGCCTCTTGCAATACCTGAGAAACTTCGTCTCGAAGGTCCTCAACGCATCTGGCGCCAGTCAACAAATCGTCAACATAAAAGTCATTCTGAAAGACCTTAGCGGCTTTTGGACACGAATCCTGCGCGATCTCTCCAAGCCGCATTAAACACCGAATCGCCAGATAGGGTGCTGGCGAAGTTCCATAAGTCACGGTGTTGAGCTTGAAGATTTTTAGAGACTCAGGTGGATCTCGTCTCCACACTATGAGCTGAAAGATTCGGTCAGCTTCGTCAACCATTACTTGACGATACATCTTTTTTACGTCTGCTGCAAGCGCAAACTTGTGCAGTCTGAACCGAAGAAGGGTCGAATACAGCTCCTCTTCAATGGTGGGGCCAACCATCAAGATGTCATTCAACGCGACCTGCGTCGATGTACGGCTCGAGGCGTCGAATACCACTCTCAACTTTGTCGAGGTGCTTTGAGGTCGCAGCACGCATTGGTGCGGAATGAAATAGTGCGAACTGTCTGGAATTTTATTGTTAGTGGAAGACATGTGGCCCATGGCTTCATATTCTTCCATGAATTCCAGATACATCTTTTTTAAAGAAGGATCTTTGGATAATCTCCTTTCAAGCGACAAAAATCTACGTTTAGCAACTTCATATGATGAACCAAGAGTGTTTGGGTCAGATTTGAACGGCAAACGAACCGAAAATCTTCCGGACGACAATCTGTGAGTATTTTTCTCAAAGTGTTGCTCACAAAGTTGCTGCTCAGGAGTATGGACCTTGGCCTTGGGCGGCAAGTCCTCCACAGACCAAAATTTCTGCAGGGTTGTGTCTATTGACTCCAACACTTCCTCCTGGCAGCTGAGATGTACCAACTTTTCAGCATTTCTTATTTTTTCTGAGGCACATCTCCCTGACACTATCCAGCCGAGAACTGTTTTCTGCAAAATGGGAAACTCAGGCCCTTGCATTATCTGGCCGACTGACAATAGTTCAAAAAACGAGTCTGCGCCTATAAGCATGTCTATTTTTTGGGGCTTGAAGAAGAATGGATCTGCCAATTGAATATTTTCAGGCACCCTCCAGCCGCTGGTGTTCACCGTTTGATCCGGATGATAACCAGAAATATTTTTTAATATGTAAAATTCGGTCGACAATCGACTGCTACCCACTCGCGACTTGACTATCGTGTGTATTTTTTTGGTTGCTTGAGCATTAGTTCCACCAATGCCCCGCAAGCTCAAACACACGTCCTCTCTCTTAATCTGAAGTCTCTGAGCGAGCTCGTCGGTCACATAATTTACTTGTGAACCAGAATCGAGCAACGCTCGAGCCAAAACTAATTCGGCACTTTTTGTTTGGACGCTCACGATAGCTGTGGCAAGAATAACTCTATCCGATGCAGTCGCATGCAAAACATGCGAAGTGGATGGAGTATTCTGAGAGAGCGTGGGCTGAGGAGGAGGTGGCAACGCGAGATTTGATGGCGAATAAATGTGCAGCAATGTGTGGTGTGAGGACTTACACACCCTGCATCTCTTCGATTTGCATCTTTTTACCGTGTGGCCCTTACGGAGGCAGTTAGTGCACAAGGGCCTTTTTTGCGAAATCGAATCTTTGCTGAACTGTTAGGGCAGCAAAAGCAGTGCAATTTCCTACTTGATGTTCGGCCGAGTTGCAAAACACACATACTTCGCGGTCGTCCATGGCAGCAACAAACGAAAAACTCCTGTTTCCATTCTTCTTTGGATAAGCCTGGCTCTGCTGAACCATTTTTGGCTTACACGCTTCTTCGGCAACCATATGCTGATAGCGCCTGTTCAGGGCCGACTCACACTCGCTCCAAAGAGGAAGCGAGGTATAATCTAATTGTTCTTCCCATTTTCTTTTAGTTCCTGCATCGACTTTGCCCATTACTAGATGGATGAGGATGGCATTCGTAATACGTTTGTCATCCCCAATGGACAAAAGAGAATCGTACAGCGCTGTGACTGTGTCGATCAGGTTTCTCAAGGCGGTAGCTGATGGCTGGGCAATCTTTGGCAGATTAAACAGTGTCGATATATTGTCAAAGAAAATTAAACAATCAGTATCGTACACCCGCCTTAGGCTAGCCAGAGCTTTTGGATAATTATCCGCGGTAACTTGGAATGCCCTGACTGTTCCTAGCGCGTCTCCAGCCAAACACGATATTAGATGGTTGAATTTTTCGATATCGTGCAGCGTGTCATCTTTGTCAACAAAAGTTTCGAAAAGGCTTATAAAATTTTTAAATTCGGAATGTTTTCCGCTGAAGGTTGGAAGAGCGACGCTCGGCAAACGGCATTGGGGTGTACGCGTTGCCGGCGGAGCGGAATTGTCAACGCTCTTACGCTTTGTTTCCGCAATTAAGGAAATTAGCAACGATTTTGCTATTATCGCAGTCTCTTCGAACTCTTCGCGGTACTCATCATCTCCATCTTTCGCTTCAATTTTATTTTGTATAAGCGAAGCATTTTCGATGTGCGTATTTAGGATTTCTAATCGACATTCTAACTCAACCGTATTTAAAGAGAATCGACCCTCATTTAAATATCTTTGCGTTCGCTCTATACTCCTCATATAGCCATCTCGTTGGTTTTTCAACTCTTCGATTTCCTGGTTGTTGCTTTCTGATTTTGGCATTTTTTTTTTTTTTTTTTTTTGGTATAGAAGATTTTTAAATTTAATTTAATTTATTTATTTTTTTTTTTTTTTTTTAATTATATGTAAGTGTGTACAAAAAATTTTGTTTTTAAATTTATTAAATTTAAATAATAATAATAATAATAAATAATAAATTTAAATAATAATAAGCAGTGTAGGGGAGTTATTTAAAATGAATTAAGGAATTAATTTAAGGAATCCTAAATTATTTAATAATTCAATATAATATGCCGAGCGCACGTAGTGTAGGGGAGCACACGCCAAACTCAAACACCAAAAAACGAACAAACGTTTAGGCAGCGGCAACGCTTGCAGCGTTCCAGCGATCGAAAACGAAAACGACGAAAGAGAACTCGAAAGAACGGGCTGCGTTGTCTGTGTGTGTGTGTATGTGTGTCCGGCTGGCGGTGCTCAACGCAATGCTAACGGAGGATGATGCACTGACCGATAACTAAGGGCAACGAATATATAAACCTGACGCTTAAAAGCGCGGGAAATGGCGAAAAGCGAGGAAAATTTGAAGAAAATGCGCGGCAGAAAATTTGCAGGGAATTTAATTCTGGAATTATGACTTTTCACAATTCTCAACTTTTACCTTTTTAATTTTTTGCAAAGCTATAATTGGTGTTCACTACGACGAGAAATGGGGGAATTTTATTTAAAAAAAAAAGAAAAGACCAGGATGCCGACAAATATTTATATATTTTATTTTGGTCCAAAGCGATTCACTTACTTATGTATGTATAATGTATGTATATGTATATGTGTATGGATGTATGTATGTATCAGAATTATAATAGTTAGTACATGCAAGTTTTATTTATTTCTTGGTTAGAATGCTCGCTATCTACCGAATTTTTCACACGAATGCAAAAAGTTGAAAGATGGGCCAAAACATAATTAAAACGCCACAGATTAGCTTTCAACTTTTCGCACTCTATTCCTGCTTGGCCAATTTTGGGCTTGAGACTTCCTTTTTTTCCATTTTAACAGCAGCAAGAGGGAGGGTTCAGCAGACTTCCAACGCAGTTCCAAAAGAAAACGAAAAATTGGTTGCCGTACCGACGCGAGTTTTTGTTTTTATTTTTTGATGAAAATTAAGATCGCGAAAATCCAAATATCACGTCGGGGTCACCATGAAAAAAACTTAATACTCTTTTGTATTAACAAATACGTGATTTGGTGGATCTCGGACGATTTTAATACCGACGAAGAGAGTGACGAAAGGGAGTGCGGTTTGGATTGAGTTCGATATAACACTGGCTTTTAATTTCAATATAAACATGCTTAAGCCTAACTTAACGACGGGGGCGAGAGACGGGGCGAATTCGCGAGAGCGATTAGATCTTTATTGCGCTCCCGCTCCCGCCTTACACTATTCAACAAATTTCAAACGCAAAGTGCGCGAACAAATTTCAACAAATTATACACAAGCATTGAACACCGAATGCATACTCTCGCACTGTCTCTCTCTCTGACTCTGTGAACTACAATAATTGAGAGGCGGCTGATTTTCATTTCTTTTTATACCCTTGCAGAGGGTATTATAATTTCAGTCAAAAGTTTGCAACGCAGTGAAGGAGACATTTCCGACCCTATAAAGTATATATATTCTTGATCAGCATCACCAGAAGAGTCGATCTAGCCATGTACGTCTGTCCGTCTGTCCGTCCGTCTGTCCGTCTGTCCGTCCGTCCGTCCGTTTCTACGCAAACTAGTCCCTCAGTTTTAAAGATATCTGCTTGAAACTTTCCCAAAAGTTGTCTTTCTATTGCAGGTAGTATATAAGTCGGAAATAGCCGGATCGGGCCACTATATCATATAGCTGCCATATAACTGAACGATCGGATATACCATAACTTTACTGTTTTTTAAGTTAGGAAGTTGGGATTATCTATGGATTTTATTTTTGGCCAATCAGTCTGTCCTTCCAAATTTCATAAGGATCGGCCGACTATATCCTATAGCCGCCATATAACTGATTGATCGGAAATGCCATAACTTTGGTGTTTGTAAAGTTAGAAAGTTGGGATTATCTATGGGTTTTATTTTTGGACAATCAACCCGACCTGCCAAATTTCATAAGGATCGGCCGACCATATCCTATAGCTGCCATATAACTGAACTATTGGAAACGACATAACTTTGGTGTTTTTAAAGTTAGGAAGTAGGGATTTTTTATGAGTATTAAGAATGCATCATATGAATAACCGATCCGATTTTGGAGAATATAATTTATAGAATATTCTGCAAGGGTATATCAACTTCGGCTCCGCCCGAAGTTAGCTTTCCTTTCTTGTTAAAACTTAAAATTAAAAACTTAAAACTAAATTAAACTTAACGAGAAAGGAAAGCTAACTTCGGGCGGAGCCGTATCAACTTCGGCTCCGCCCGAAGTTAGCTTGCAGAATATTATGTATATTATATTCTCTAAAATGATTCATATGATGCATTCTTAATACTCATAAAAATCCCAAATTCCTAACTTTAAGAAGACCAAAGTTATGGCATTTCCAACCGTTCAGTTATATGGCAGCTATAGAATATAGTCTTCCGATCCTTATGAAATTTGGTAGGTCGAATTGATTGGTCAAATATAAAAGCCATAGAAAATCCCCACTTCCTAACATTACAAACACCACAGTTATTGACATTTCCGATCAATCAGTTATATGGCAGCTATAGGATATAGTCGGCCGATCCCGGCCGTTCCGACTTATATACTGCGTGCAAAGGAAAGAAGGGTGTGTGCAAAGTTTGAATTCGATATCTTTAAAACTGAGAGACTAGTTCGCGTAGAAACAGACAGACGGACAGACAGACGGACAGACGGGCATGGCTATATCAACTCAGGAGGTGATCCTGATCAAGAATATATATACTTTATAGGGTCGGAGATGCCTCCTTCACTGCGTTGCACACTTTTGACCAAAATTATAATACCCTCTGCAAGGGTATAACAATAAATTAACAATAAATTAAAATTAAATTATACCAGCAACACACACGAATAAACCCCGTCAAAGCGTTCAAGCCGCTGGGCTTTGGGAAATGGGCAGGGGGGCAGTCATCATCTCTATATATAAAGCTATCAGTAAGAAAACTGGGAATCAACGCACAGCCAAAACCACTGGTTAACAATATTAATATACATTTTTATTACATTCTAATAACTTTAAACTGATTTGCTAAGATTTATTGGGGCTCCCCAAGTGGCCCAAATCGCTTCCAATTGGAAAAAAGGTAAATTTTCCTTTCAAAAATTCTGGACGCTAACCGTGTTTTCGCCCAAAAATAGTTTAAGACATTATAAATGTTTAAAAAATTTGACCGCCTAGATTTAAGCCTTTTTACTATTTTTAACACCCGTTCTAAAATTACAATTTAGCCAAAAATATCTTCAAACGTCAAAAAATGGCACTTCTAAACCGAGTATCAAAAATTCCTTCGGTAAAGTTTTTCCTTAAGCTTTAACGATTCATTTGATGGTTTCACCAAAGCTCTAGCTATCTTCTAAACAAAGAAACTAAGCAAACCATAAGCATTATACGTTTTCTGCCTGCATATTGCTTTCATACAAATTGTCAACAAATGATTCCGTCTCCCTCCCTCTCCCTCTGCCTTGCATTTCCCTGCTCTTCCTTGAAAATATAAAATGAGCTTTACTACGGTTTTAATTTCTGTAGACTTTAGTTTATAGTTATTGGTGACCCACCCCCCACCAAAGTGCCCCAAACTTATTTAATTAAAAAATGAAATCCTGTACGCTAAACCGTTATACCAATCGATACCGTGTTTTCGCTAAAAAATAGTTAAAAGCTTAATAAATGTTTATAAAATATGAAGGCTTCAATTTTTAACTTTTTACTATTTTTAATACCCAATTAAAAAGTAGCCGTCTTATCCAGCAAACGCTTAATACGCATGATTGTCATTTTTTTTCTTCGAAATACCATTACAAAAAATAATTAAAGTTGGTATAACTATATTTTCGCAAACCCAATACCAAATAGTAATTTCTTGAATACCCTGCAGTACCGTTCATCACCTTTTAATCGCTTTTTCAAATTCATCACTGCTGATTAATCATCGATGAATCTTCATACAAATTAGTGATGAATTTAACATGTCCTAGGAGTTAATCAGTGAAAAATTCATCACTCTTTAATCAGTAATTCATCACTCTTTTTTCAGTTTTTCATCACTCTTTAATCAGTAATTCATCACTCCACTCCATTTTGTCAGCTCATTTTATGGGCAGATAGACAGAGTAACAGAGGGAGATGGAAATTTTTCTGCGTTTCCTACGACCGGGGACTGAGAGTTTCGGCTCTGCCTGCGTCGCACTCGGCTCTGCCGACTTTGCCTTTGGCTCTGCCGGCGTCGCAGTCCGCTGTTGATTAAACGGTGATGAATTTTTGTAGTGATGAATTTCGGAACTGCAGGGTATGTTCAAAAACAAATACACTCAAAAGAATGAAATATACATATGCAAAAGCCCACACAGAAATACATACACGTATTCGATCAACCAAGGGAATACATTCATCTATATATATAAAACTGTTCATTGAAAACTAAGAATCAACGCACGCCTAAACTAATTAAATGACCCTATTAAAATTGTTTACCATTCAATTTTTATAACACTAAACTGATTTGCTAAGATTTATTTTGGCCACAAACATGCCCCCATTTTCTTCCAGTGGCAAAAACCCCCAATTTCTATAAAAAAAAATCTGGACGCTAAACGCGTTAATCAATCGATGCGATTTTTGGTCCTCTACATAATAAAGATTCTATTTAATTTAATATTGGATATTTTAATGTTTACTATTTTTTATCGATTTTTGAAAATCTAAGAATCTTTCTTATTTTTTCCTAACGGCAAAGAAACACTGATCTAAGTCAATTAGCAATATGAAAATTTATCGAGGGAATCCTGATACTTTAAGGATTCATACGGTGGTTTTACTGAAGCTCTAGGTCAATTCTAAAAAAAGTTACATTAGCCTAAAGTAGGAATAATAATTCCAACAAATTATACACAAGCATTGAACACCGAATGCATTCTCTCTCACTGTCTCTCTCTCTCTCTCTCTGAGTCTGTGAACTACAATAATTGAGAGGCGGCTGATTTTGATTTCTTTTTTAAAACTTAAAATTAAAAACTTAAAACTAAATTAAAATTAAATTATACCAGCAACACACACGAATAAACCCCTTCAAATCGTTCAAGCCGCTGGGCTTTAAGAAAAGGGCAGGGGGGCAGTCATCATCTATATATAAAACTGACAGGAAAGTAAAATAATAGCTTTCAAATGACATCTTTTGGTAGTGGAAAAGTTGTATGCGATGCATATATGCCAACATTCAAAATACAAGGCCAAGTTTATCATTTGATAGGTAGCCTGTAACCAACTTCTCAAAGAAATGCTCAATTTCTACAGTTATATTTTGTTGGTGAGGATGATCGAGAGGTGGATTAAAGGTGTCAGCACAATTCCGGTGTTAAACACGGCTTAATAAAATCACTGCAGTCTATGCTGCATAGATGCAATCCATACGTTAAAGATTTTAAAACTGCTCTTAATAAAGCTCCGAAAGATTGCAAAGACTTCAAAATGCTCATTAACGCTGATAAAATGCCACCAATGGCTCATAAAGGTCGTTATATTGCACCTCAAACAAATGAAGTAGCATTGGTATTAGTTAACCAACAATTTCAAAATCGAGACATTGTTATTGAGAGTCATATTAACAAACTTAAACAAATCTGTGAACTTCATCGATCTTATGGCTACGGAGAGGACGGTTATTCAGTAAATATACTTCAACGTGACCCTATTAAAAATATTGATCTAAAAAAGACTATTTCTACCATGAACTTTTACAGCTGTAGAATAATGCTTAGAGAAAGTGAAGCCAATCACTTGCATTATTTTAGAGATCTGTTTAATCAATTTTTGGTTGATATGTATGCATTGAAACAATTGAAACAGAGTGGCTTAATTTTATTCGAGCAAATCAAAAAAAGTTGAGAGCAGAAAGTTATATTCATTTTCAAGACGCTATTGGTAGGGGTGATGCGGATGTGCCTCAACTTGTTCAAATGATTATTTTGCCATCTACTTTTAGAGGTTCACCTCGATATATGCATGAAAAGACACAAGATGCCATGACTTATGTTCGGCATTATGGTCGCCTGATCTTTTTATTACATTTACATGTAACCCAAAATGGGAGGATATAACAAATGAGTTATTTCAAGGCCAAAAGCCTCAAGATCGACATGACATCATATCACGAGTTTTTCATTTGAAGGTTAAGGCTTTAATAGCGTTGTTGATTAAAGGCCGGTTATTTGGGGAACATCAGTGCTTCATGTATTCTATTGAATGGCAAAAACGTGGTCTCCCCCCGTACACATACTTATATGGATAAAGATTAAAATTATGACTAATCAAATCGATTCTTACATTTGTGCAGAAATTCATGATTTACAAAAGGATCCTTTGCTGCATGAGATTGTTAAGACTAACATGATACATGGGCCATGTAGTGTATTAAATATTAATTCGACATGTATGAAAGAAGGTAAATGCACAAAAAAATTTCCTAAAAAGTGTCTTAAGGAAACTATTACAGAAAATGATGGTTATCCCCAATATCGGCGAAGATCCCCAATGGATGGGGGGCTTACTGTTAAAATTAATGGTATAACTGTAGATAATCGTTGTGCCATACAATTCCGTGCTTTTGCGGACCTTGGGAGCTCATATAAATGTGGAACATTGCAACTCAGTAAAGTCTATTAAATACATTTGTAAATATGTTAACAAGGGCAGTGACCAAGCAACAGTTGCAGTCGAGAGTCTTAAAGATGAGGTCCATGTGTATCAAAGTGGTCGTATATAAGTAGTTAGAGGCAATATGGGGGTTTTATAGTTTCCAATACATGAAAGATATCCCCTATTTTTATTTAAGTGTTCATTTGGAAAATGGTAGCGGATATATTTACCCAAATAAAATCAATTAGCTAATCAACTAACTAATCCGGCAAAAACTTTCAGTTTTCGATCCTTGCAAAATTGACCACTTTGCAAAATTATTGGGTGCCTCCTATTTTTGGCTAATAAAAAATCAAAGTGGGTCGATATACAATCATCAAAATAGTGAATGTTATTATTTAAGACTTTACTTCAGTTGGGGTCCAACATCATTCGAATAATTAGTAATACGTAAATTAAGAAATTGTTTTATCCAAGATTAATGAAGCCATTTTTAAGGGGATACGGCCACAGCCCAAACCGTAAGAGCAAGAGCAGCCAAATTTTTTCACAGTATTCCATTGGGGGCGTGGGCGCCCACTAAGATCCGATATGTCCCCCAGTGGCCCCAAACAGCTCCAACATCCATTATTCTGAGCAAAAAAAGTTGATGTATTTAAGCTTAACTTCTAAAGTGGTTGGAATTTCGAAATTTGGTTTTTTCCGAATTTTAGGTTTTGAAAAGGCCTAATTAGAAATCTAAAAGAAATTTCGATATCCCCCATAATTTGGGGGCTACATTTAAAATTAACTTTTCGATTTAAAAAATCTAAACCGCTGCTCCGATCAAGATGATTTTTCGCTCAATAGTTATTCTATGGCCCAAATGCTTAAGTTTAATTTTTCAAGTTTTTAACATTTTTTTAAGTATTTTTAACAAATTTATTTAGATTTTCTAAGTTATTGCGTTGCATTTTGCGGGAGCCTGTCGAGAGAGCGAAACCCAGAGAGCGGATGCCAAAAGAGCGACGGCCGAGAGAGCAACAGCCAAGAAAACTGATGAGGGGGAGGGGTAGTGCTGCAGGGAAAGGGGAGGAGAAAGAGGCAATTTAAGTTAAATTTGTTTTGGATTTTAAAAACTTAAACTGCTGCTCCGATCAAAATGATTTTCGAACAATAGTCAGTCCTATGGATCAAATGCTTAGGTTTTATTTTTCATTTTGTAGCAGAAGTAAGAGCCTTATTTTATTTCCACCATGGAAGAAAATAGAAAATTACTACAAATTCTGTAAGCAAAGCCAAAATGTTTCCAAGTTAAATATTAATCTTAAGACTCGAACTTTTGACCAAATACGTATGTACATATGTATATTTGGATATGTTTTGATTTGCTTATATGTACAATACATGTACATACATACAATGTGTGTGTATGTTTCTATTCGAAAGTAGATAATGTGCTTAAATACAAATAAAATGATTTATTATACCCGTTTATCGATCAAATGTGGAATCTGAAAATAATACGTTACTTTGCTGTTTTTGTATTGGATGCCAATCTTTTACTGTGTGTACAAAGGTTTTCGTTTCATTCATAACAAGAAATTTGAAAACAACAAATTCCAATTTACAAACAAGTATACATATTTGTGCGCAAATTAAAATTGCATTGATAACATTGTAACTGATAAAAAGTATAGAAGCTCACGACTTTTACTTGGATCACTTTCATTTATTATATAGCTCTGCCAGTATCCTTCTGATTCTCTCTCTTGAAGGATCTTCTACAAAGGTTGTTAACACAAAGGTTTTCAAAAAACGCGCAAATAAGAAATAAGAAAGTCCTGACAACCCAATTTCCTAACTCCAAACTAATATTAAGCGAACGAGCAAAAAGTCGTATACAATACAACTGCGAGGGACGACCCGTGGGTTATTTAAATAATTAATTGGCGCTCAACGCAAAAGTACCCACAGCGATATAATAGGGATCATGTAAGTGAGCACCTCAGTCCTTATACTTCCCGGCATCTGCATTTGTGTGTAACTTATAATAAATAAAAGAAATAAATCGCGGCCAGAATATTCTTCTGCAGCTCCAATAAATAAAACAAGTAAATCACTGCCAGAATACTTTCTGCAGCTCCGCTTCCATAATTTGTTTGGTGTTAATTTAAAAAAATAAATACAATATTAATTAACATACTCATTATTTGATGACATTGTGGAATTTTAAATTGTGAAATTATATGCGTTATTATTATATTTGCTTCTGTGTGTTGTTTGCATTTTTAATTGCTAAAAAAAATATAAATATATCAGACACATAAAAAATAAATATAGTATTAAATATCTCGGCCTCGGCCCAAGAGCGCCGCTGGGAAATAAATAAATTGTTAATTTATTTAAATAATTTTATTGGCGACAGAGCTGTCACATCCAATTGTGGGCATTTAATTTAGCCCTTTTGTGTCGTTGTGTTTTTTGCTTATACTTAAAATTCTCTGTATTAGCTTTGCAACAATCTTGGGGTTTTTTTGTTTTTTTACTGCTTCCCCGCTCCGCGCCGGTACGCGAACCCGACACCGCGCATTCACATTTCAGCTCTGTTAGCTTCGCTTCTTTGTTTACCATAGCGGCAGCCCAGCTGCCACGGCCCCTTTGCTGTACAATTTTGTTTATGTAAAGCTGCTTAGGCATGCAACTCTTGGTAGATGGAATTTAACATTGTTGTCCATGTCATTCCTAGATTATAGGGATACCAAACAAAATAGCGACTCAGAGTCAGACTCTGAGAGACTTCTAATTACTTCTACACCGAGGCAGGCGGCTACCAGTGCCGCTCCCAATACAAACATGTCCATAAACGCGGATCAGCTCCAGGCTGTCATCCAGGCGGCTATCGCCAACGCCCTAATAGAAAAGGCTGGCGAGGACCAGCGCAGGGAGAATGAAATGCGCCGAACTATAGAGAACTTAGCTAGGCAGGTGGCAGAGGCGCGGATATCACCCGCCCAGATGGAAACCCCCCAGATTAAAGTTTATGAACCGATTGACATCTCTGGCAATGTTCAATGCAACGAGCCCTTAGACGCCGTTAAATGCCTTCCCGAATTTACGGGGGCACAAGAGACATATGTCTCTTGGCGGCAAGCGGCAGTAGCTGCATATTTTATATTTAGAAATTATGTAAATAGCTCAAGCCATTACCAGGCGGTAATTATTATTAGGACAAAATTATTGAATTTTGATGCGATTATAAATCGCCTCGATTTCACATACAGTGACAAGCGACCAAGAGAACAAGAGATGGGCACCCTCAGGCAGGGAAATCTCTCTCTGCTACAATATTATGATGAGGTCGAGAAAAAATTGACCCTCCTCACAAACAAAGCCACCATGTCGCACGACGCCTCGGCGGCAAGGGTCTTATGCGAAAAATTCCGGGATGATGCCCTTCGAGTATTCATCTCGGGATTAAAACGCAGCCTCACAGATGTCCTCTTCTCGGCAAAGCCGAAGGACATGCCAACAGCGCTTGCTTTGGCCCAAGAAGTGGAGGCAAACCACGAGAGGTATTCATTCGCGGCTTCGTTTGCAAGAAGCCAGGAGGATAAAGAAAAAAAACAATATCCAAGGACGCAGGAGCGCCAACAGGCCACTCCTCAAAACAATTCGCAAACAGGTGCTAGCAAGAATCCGTATTTCACAAAGCAGCACAAAGTTCAGGTCCACTCTGCTCCACGCGGTGATAGGCCTCATGAGAATACTCCCGAGCCCATGGACATCGACCCTTCGCTGTCGAGGATGTTCAAGCCATCTCTAGCGCCGGCCTACCAAAACAGGAAACCGGCCGTGTCCGATCGATCTGGCCCGCACAAGAGGCAGAGAGTTAACAACATTGCGCAGAGCGAGGGCGAAACCGAGGGCAAATACACCGCCGCAGCCTCAGGCGCGGTCCAGGAAATCAATGACGACGCCATTCATGAATATGATTCAGACGTTATTAATTTTTTAGGGGAAAATCCCTGCTACCCGTCATCAGACGAAGAGTAGCAGGAGTAGAAATGAAGCTTTTGGTAGATACGGGCGCATCAAAAAATTTCATCCGTCCATACGATGGATTGAAAGGCATCCGCCCTGTAGAATCGCCATTTACGATACATTCTATCCATGGCGTCACCACCATCACTAGGAAGTGCTTTGTCTCCCTATTCAATTTGAAGGCCACGTTCTTCATATTACCAGATTTGTCCTCCTTCGATGCCATAATTGGCCTTGACCTGTTAAAACAGGCAGGGGCATCGCTTTGTCTAGCTTCCGGTCACCTCAAATGGGGCTCCGAAGTAGAACAGTTAGAATTCCAATCGTGCCCCGACGTCAATTTTACCAACATTGATTGCTCGGACGCCCCGCCTCTAGCTAGACAGGCCTTTATAAAAATGCTCGGCGAACGAAAAAAAGCCTTTGCTCCTCATTTAGCCCATTTATGCCAAGCTTTACCCATACCCAATGGGGGCAGCTGATTTTGTCAATAACGAAATCCAAGAGTTGCTAAAAAACGGCATAATACAAAAGTCAAAGTCCCCCTACAACAACCCAATATGGGTAGTAGACAAAAAGGGCACTGACGAAGCGGGCAACCGCAAAATGCGGCTCGTATTGGACTTTCGCAAATTGAACGAGAGGACGATACCTGATCGCTATCCTATGCCAAATATCTCTATGATACTAGGGAATTTAGGCAAAGCCAAATACTTCACAACACTCTATTTGAAGTCTGGCTACCACCAGATCACTCTGGCAGAGCGTGACCGTGAAAAAACTTCCTTTTCCGTTAACGAAGGAAAGTACGAGTTTCGCCGGCTACCGTTTGGTTTGAAGAATGCTGCCAGCATCTTCCAAAGAACCATCGACGACATACTGCGGGAGCAGATTGGCAAATTTTGCTATGTCTATGTTGATGATGTCATCGTCTTCTCAGAAGACGAAAACGCCCACATACGGCACGTGGATTGGGTTCTTAAAAGCCTGCACGACGCCAACATGAGGGTATCAACGCAGAAATCGCGATTTTTTAAGAAAAGCGTTAACTTTTTGGGCTTTATTGTCACCAGCAACGGTGCCACAACTGACCCAGAAAAAATAAAGGCCATTCAGGAATTCCCCGAACCCAAAAATATATTTGAGGTGAGATCGTTCCTTGTCCTGGCCAGTTATTACCGATGCTTCATTAAAGATTTTGCATCAGTAGCTAGGCCCATCTCCGATATCCTGAAAGGGGAGCATGGAAGTGTCAGTAGGCACAGATCCAAACATATCCAGGTGCAATTTAGCGAGCAGCAACGGCTTGCTTTCCAAAAGTTGCGTAACATTCTGGCTTCAGAGGATGTCATCCTCAGCTACCCTGATTACAAGAAGGCATTCGATCTAACGACGGATGCCTCGGCATTTGGCATTGGCGCGGTACTATCCCAAGAAGGAAGACCCATCACCATGATATCTAGGACCCTAAAAGACCGAGAAGTTAACTACGCTACTAACGAGCGTGAACTGTTAGCCATAGTCTGGGCACTGGCAAAATTACGCCATTACTTATATGCAGTAAAAGATATAAATATCTATACTGACCACCAGCCATTGACATTCGCAGTATCGGAATCCAATCCGAATGCGAAAATCAAATGATGGAAAGCTCGCATCGACGAGTCCGGCGCCAAAATGTTTTATAAGCCCGGCAAAGAGAATCTCGTTGCGGATGGAGGCGGAAGAAGCTTATTCGTGTGCGGCCACTATTCACAGTGAAGTGTCGCTCACAAACACCATCGAAACCACGGATAAGCCATTGAATTGCTTTCAGAACCAGATAACTCTGGAGGAACTCTTTCCGTCTAAACGCAGCTTCGTGCTCTTCGGAAACAAGAGACGGCACAGCATTGACTTAATATGCAAGGAGTCACTGCTTGAGGAGCTCGCGGACGTTATAGTCCCCAAAGGCGTAAACGCCATTCATTGCGATCTGCATACGCTGGCAATGATACAGGATGAATTGGTCCGGCAATTCCCAGCCACCAAATTCTGGCACTGTAAAAACCGTATTACAGATATTTTCGCAGTCGCTGAGAGACGAGAAATCCTCACCACTGAGCATAATAGGGCTCACAGATCTGCACAGGAGAATGTCAAGCAGGTACTTTCGGAATACTATTTCCCGAAAATGACCAAGTTAGCGAATGAAATCGTCACTAACTGCAAGACCTGCGCTAAAGCAAAATATGACAGGCATCCTAAAAAACACGAACTCGGCGAAACGCCAGTACCGTCGCATGTGGGAGAAATGCTACACATAGACATTTTCTCCACTGATAAGAAATACTTCCACACATGCATTGACAAATTTTCAAAGTTTGCAATGGTCCAACCAAGATGGTCAACCTAGAACAATAGAGGATCTCAAACCGGCTTTACTACAACTTCTTAACGTCTTCCCTAAAGCCAGAGTCATTTACTGCGACAATGAACCCTCATTGAACTCGCACACTATTCGGGCCATGCTGGAAAATCACTTCGGGGTTAGCATTTCAAAAACCGCCACTCCACAGCGTCTCGAACGGACAAGTGGAGCGATTCCACAGCACTCTGGTGGAGCTTGCCAGATGCCTTAAAATCGACAAAGGCATTAGCGACACTGTAGAGTTGATCTTGCTGGCTACGTCTAAGTACAACAAGTCTATCCATTCGGTCATCGATAGGAGACCGGCCGACGTGGTAGTCACACAAGCAAGTGACCCGCATTGCGAAATACAGGATAAGATTAGACTTGCCCAAAATAAGCTAAGAAGCAGGGAAAATACCTCCCGACAAAACCGAGTGTTCAATGTCGGCGACAAAGTCCTAGTGAAATCCAACAGGAGACTAGGCAACAAGCTTTCACCGTTATGCGAAAAAAAAAACTGTGGAAGCGGACATGGGGACCACAGTCCTCATTAAGGGGAGGGTGGTCCATAAGGACAACCTTAGGTAGGCGAGACACAAACATGTTGTCATTCGCTTGATAATTTTTTACCATTTTTTCCATTTTTTATCTCTAGCCACTTGGCATAAGTTTTTGTCCTTATCATGTTTTATTACCATTATTTGTACTCATAACTCATTTACGCTTTATCTCATATGTTATGTTGGTGGGCTACCCAAATTTTATAAAATACTACAACAAATCCAAAATTACAGGTTTAAACCCATACCTCTGCTATTCCTTTTTGCCCTGACATCGGCGCACGTCACGGACTACTCGCAAGCCAAATACATTCCCATCATTGATGGACGAATTTTAGTATGGGAAGAATTCGCATTTTTGAGACACTCAGCGAATCTCTCAGAGTATAGGCGCGTGGTGGAGGAAACTGGTGGCATGATTAACATGTTTCCCCAGTCCCACATGCAAAAGCTTTTGATCGTAGATGTCGGTCACCTGCGTGACCTTCTCGAATCACTAAGCATCCACCATAGGGTAGCCAGGAATTTAGACTTCTTGGGAGCGGCGTTAAAAGTAGTGGCGGGAACGCCAGACGCGGAGGACCTCGAAAACATTAAACTTACTGAATTTCAACTTATCAATGCAAACAATAGACAGATAAATATTAACAATAAAGTACAGGAACAAATCAATAGTATTACCACCACTGTCAACCAAATTCTGAGGTCGGCTAAAAAATCCCAAGTTGATACGGGACACCTATACGAGATGTTATTATCTCGGAATAGGATGATTGCGATGGAGCTGCAGAATTTATTGCTAGCAATAGCTCTTGCCAAAATCAATATAGTTAGCCCCAGCATATTAGATCATGCAGACCTGGAAAGTGTGTGGATAGAGGAGCCCAAAGATACCCCCATTAGAGATATACTGTCCGTTGCGTCTGTCAAAATATTACAATCCGTTAACATTTTACATTTTATTATTAAATTTCCAAAAATTAAGTCAGCATGTGTCAAGATCACAGTTTTCCCGTGTCACACCATGACACAGTACTCAGGCTGAAGGACAAGGTCAGGCAGATTGCGACGGAGAGATTCACACAGTCAAAAACTGCTCCGTGTCACCTGGAGTAGGGGTGCAGAAACATCGATGTTCGTGCCCATCGATGTTTTCGATGTTTTCAAAAAAAATATCGAGTGAAACATCGATGTTTAAAAAAAAAAAAAAAGAAAAGGCAAAACAGTACAAACGATAACAATGAGGTCTATTTGAGATCATTTAAAGTGTCTATTTTTGTTGAGGATAAGAAGTTGATCAACAGCTTCCGGTTTAAGCCTTGTTCTGTGATCAGATACAGTTTGTCCAGCTTTGCTGAACACCCTTTCAGACTCACAGGACGAGGCTTGTACACAGAAATATTTTGTTGCAACCAATTTTAATTCGTTGTCATCAGTCATCTGTAAAAAGTATTTCTTATTTAACATGTTTGTCATAATTATTTGAAAATCATACCTCCCAATACTTTAAGGGGTCGCAAGTGTCAGGAGTGTTTTCCTTTTCCATAAATTGCCTTGTGGCAATAATGGCATCGGCTCGGGTGGACTTCACTTTTGATTTGTTATGCAAAAATGAAAATGTGCATTTTGGCTCGTTTGACGTTGGTTCTGGTGGTGTTGGTGGACATCGATGGTGGTCACGAACCATCGATGGTTTCGATGTCTTGAAAACATCGATGTTATCGATGTTTCACTTGATGTTTCTGCACCCCTAACCTGGAGCCACATTTTGTCAACTGGCGCTGAGAAGATCATGCGCCCAAGAACTCCACGCTGGGGGTATTGCGCACTGCGATATCCAGCATAGCGATTTGCACCCCATCACCCACGTAGATGAAGGCATTATCATCATAAACGATCGTCCAGCTCGTGTGAGGGTGGACAACGGCACTTACGTCCACTTACGAGGAACTCACCTCATCACCTTCATTGAGAGTGCCATGGTTAACGAAACCCGATACGTCAATCACGACGTGGCCCGGAAAAGGGTACCAGGAGTGGCTAGCTCGCCTTCCCTGAACATCACTCTGGAGCACAACATTCTCAGCCTTCCATACCTTCACCGCTTCAGTGAACGTAACTTGGAACATATTAAACAATTCGGGGAAGATATCAACGGCTATCGTTCACACCAGATAATGCTAATCGCAGGAGCGATCTGCTGCGCGTTGATCTGCGTCGGTCTCACTTATCGGCGAGTCACCCAGGCCAGGAGATCCACGGCCCAACTAAGGCAGGTGATTGCCCAAATAGGGTCGGCCGAGGGCGGCCTTAATTCTGGCGACGGCAATGACCGATCGTCCGAAGGCTCGCTCCGGCCAAATTGCTGACACAGCGTCTGGCCGGAAGCTCGTGCATAGCCGGCAAAGACTACCCATTGGAGTGGCCGCTATGAGTCTCTTTTTTGTTAGCTTTAAGTTTCAGTTTAGATTTGACTTTATATGAATAAAGAGCTGTTGCTCATACAAATTATACTCCGACTACCGTCGTTAAATTCTTATTACTGAAAAACGGTCTGAGTCCCTAGGCCAGCAGGTAAAGAAGGGCAGTCACCCTTCCAGCATAATCTTCGTAATTCATCTTGGAGAATTCTACGGCCAGCCGGCCAACCACCACAGCGACGAACCTTGCCACCCGCACCCCCCCTGGATAAGCTGCAACTGCGAGGGACGACCCGTGGGTTATTTAAATAATTAATTTATACATAAAATTTTTTTTTGTTTTTGAATATATTTTTATGACAATTGCGTCTAGTAAATTAGATCTTATCTAGATCGTTCGTTTGGCTTAAGACCCTTTTTGTTATACACTTATTGTGTAAAATATATGCTTTATAAAGATTATACGCACACATAATAATAATAATTATCAATAACAAAATATTCCTTAAATGTGGGTCGACATTTTTTGATTCAATTTTATTAATTACAATAGCAGTGGGTCCACTGTTTTAGTATCGATTAACCGCATTGTTGTTCTATCATTTACATACCAATTTTCTTCGAATTTGCTTATACTATTATATTTCATTTATACGTGCTATACGTGCTACGGTCGTACTGTCAATCAGCTGGGTTTGTTGACAAGCAGTTAAAATTTAAATATCGTATTTGCGGGAAAGAGCCTTTAAAAGATATTATCAAATACCTTGGCAAGACAAGTCTGCCGATGTACAAAGAAATTAAAAACAATACAATTTAAATTTAACAGTTGTTTTTTTTAATTTACTGATAATTATTTGCTAATTTAAAGTTCATAGCTGCACTTTTATTGTGTTTTTTCGTACATTCTGGACCTAAAAAACATTTTGCTCTGACAAGAGGCACCCCAGATAGTATTAATGCTATTTTGTCCTCACATGTAAACACCTGCAATCGACTTTTGTGAGTTTTTTGAGTGTTTCCCTCCATTTCTTATAATGTTCAGTGAGAAGCGCACGCCCACAGATTAAATTTTTTAATCTTTTCGCTAGGGTTCACCCAAAGTTCATTTCAGCAGAGTGGCAACGCTATGAAATGTTCTGGTATTTTTTCGTCGATCTGAGTACCGACGTGAACAAAAGGCCCGATGAAAAGTGAACGCCAGCTGTTTGCCTCTCGCTCTCCCTCATGAATGGCGTACGGTTTTGGTCGATCTGAATACTAGGCTTTAATTCTGATGAACTCTCGAAATGTTTGTCACCCTGGAAAGATTAAAGATTTTACGCTAGCGTACTCGTTCGTCGATCTGAGTACTAGACTTTAGCTACTTTGCTTTTTTCACGTCGGTACTTAGATCGACGAAAAAATACCAGAAAATTTCATAGCGTTGCCAGTCTGCGGAAATGAATTTTGGGTGAACCCTAGCGAAAAGATTAAAAAATTTTGACGTGCGCTTCTCACTGAACATTTTATAAAATGGAGGGAAAAAATCAAAAAACATCATCAAAAGTCGATTGCAGGAGTTTACATGTGAGGACAAAATAACATTAATACCATCTGGGGTGCCTCTTGTCAGAGCAAAGTTTTTCTTAGGTCAATAATGTACGAAAAAACACAATAAAAGTGCAGCTATGAACTTTAAATTAGCAAATAATTATCAGTAAATTAAAAAAAAAACAATTGTTAAATTTAAATTGTATTGTTTTTAATTTCTTTGTACATCGGCAGACTTGTCTTGCCAAGGTATTTGATAATATCTTTTAAAGGCTCTTTCCCGCAAATACGAAATTTGAATTTTAATTGCTTGTCAACAAACCCAGCTGATTGACAGTACGACCGTAGCACGCTTAAATCCGATGAACTCTCGAAATTTTGGTCACACTGGAAAGATTAAAGTTTTTACGCTAGCATACTGATCTGAGTACTAGGCTTTAAAGTCTAAAGACTATTATTTAAAAACCAACCGCCAAGGCCCTGGGCAACAGCCCAAAAATTACAAGAAGAACTTGATTTTCTTAATTCAAGTCTTGTGAGTAAAAAGCCAATAACTGCAGCTCACTCAGTGAATAAGACAATTAATAACGAACAAAATTTGCACCTCCACCTCTGAAGAAGATTGGAAAGCCCATTTCGCCCAAAACTTGTGCGATGACCGGCACCGGTACCGCCTAAGCCCGTAGGCCCAGGATATCTGCTGCTGAGACAACAAGTGTGAGGGGTAGGCCGCCCCTTACGTCAGCGGAGAAGCATCAGCGAGCCAACCGCCCAAGACCAGCTGATGCAGCAAAGGACATTTTCTACGAGGACCGAAATTTCTACAAAAATGTATTCATAATTAAAAACGAGGACGGAAGCTAACTTCGGCATTCCGAAGTTTTAATACCCTTGCAGACTTTGCCGAAATTGCTAAAAGTGAAAAAGTAGCGAAAGGAATAAGGTACACATAAGTAAACTAGATATGCATCGTTTCAAGTCAATTGCTTTTATACTGCAAAAATGTCATATACAAATAGAAAAAAAGGGATACTTTCGCAGCCTTTAACTATTTTTCCTATCTCCTTTAAGATATAGACTACCGAGCGGCAAGCGCTTTTACCCTAATCAAGATATGCGTAAATAAATAAGAATTGGAAAAATTTATGTTAGTAGCTTACACACTGCGCGAAATATTCTGATAATCGTCAAATTTGGACCGATTTCACCCTATTGTTCCTATGGGAGCTATATGATATAGACGTCCGATCGTCACGCGCTTTCACCTTGATCAATGTATGCATAAAATAATACGATTTGGAAAGATTCATGTCAATAGCTTGTATACTGCGCGAACTATCCTAAAAATCATTAAATTTTAACCGATTTTACCCTTTTGTTCCTATGGGAGCTATAGGATATTGACATCCTATCGGGGCGGTTTTCAAACTTGATCTGCGTACACTTGTTTTAGGACGACTGTGAAAGTTTCAGATCGCCAGCTTTTAAACTGAGCTCGCAAACGGTATTGAAACAGACGGACAGACGGACGGACGGACAGACGGACATGGCTATATCGACTATAATTGATCCTGATCAAGAATATATATACTTTATAGGGTCGGAAACGTCTCCTTCACTGCGTTACAAACTTCTGACCAAAATTATAATACCCTCTGCAAGGGTATAAAAAATCCCAATATATATTTACTAGCAAAGTGCCCGCAGCTTTGCTTGCGGTGGATAATTTTGAATGTAGATATGTCTGTATATTTTGCGGATAGCTCTCCACATCTGTATATTCCTTATTCGCATTTATCTTAAAGCTGGAGTTCTTATTTAAAAGTAATAGAGTATTAACTATATAATTTAATGTAATTGAGGTTTTCTTTCTTTACACTTTCAGTTTTTAACTGAAACTAAAATGAATCCCCATTTAAACACCACCGGAGGCGTTTTTATTTAAGGTGTTTCCCCAAATAGGCCTAGTCCACAATTAAAACATTTTTAATATATTCTTATTTTAAAACCTCTCTGTAAACAACATTCTTTGTTTGACCATCATAAGACAGGATCATAGGGCTCTTTGCCGAGCTGACTCTTGAACAGGCCACATAAAATTGGACGTGGGAGAAACACTCGTCCCTAAGGTCTAATCCAGCTACTTTCAAAGTCTGTCCTTGTGATTTATTTATTGTTATCGCAAAACAAACTTTTACAGGAAACTGTAGGCGTTTAAATTCAAAAGGTAAGTTTGATGACGTTAAGGGAATTCTTGGTATGAATACTGTTTCTCCCTTGGCGCAGCCAGTAAAAATAACGGCTTCAATAACAAATTTGTGAAGAGTTTTCACTTGCAATCTTGTTCCATTGCATAATTTTGGGGGTTTTAAGTTTCTTAATAACATAATTAGTGTTCCGACCTTAAGCGAAAGAATATGCAATGGGAGTCCAGCTGGATTCTGCTTGTTAAGAAATTCTACAGGATAATGTACAGCATTTTCTGGCTCAGTAAAAGGGTCTATTGATTTGTATGCAACTTCCTCTCCATTAAATGATTTTATTAGCTGATCATTAATTGAAGCAGCTCTGTCATTTCTTGAAGTTAAAATAGTTCGTTCTGATAACCAGTCCAATGACTTATGTAAGATTTCTAAAATATAAGGAAAAATTTTAGAAGTGAGCTTTTCCAATGTGCTTACTACAGTACCCAAGCTTGATGACAATTTTATTTTGCCCTCAAGCGTCGGAATATCTCCATTTCCTATTTTAAGTAAAGTTTGGGCAAAAACACCGGCAGTTTCATCACCTAGTAAATGTACGTGCATATTTTTTGTAAGAGCCATTTTGTGTATTTTACACCACAAAAAGGAAGATTTTATGCAAGATTTTATCTCATCAGCCCAGTTCCTCGGGGTACAACTGGGAGCGTTTGTCTAAAATCTCCAGCTAATAGAACGGTAATACCTCCCATTAATAAGTCATTGCCTTTTATGTCTTTTATCGATCGATCAAGAGCTTCAAATCCACCTTTATGAGCCATAGTACATTCCTCCCAAACAATGAGTTTACAATGTTTAAGGACGAATGCCATATTAGACTGTTTGGAAATGTTACAATAAGGTGTTTCTATATTTATTAAATCAAAAGGAAGCTTAAATGCTGAATGGGCTGTCCGTCCTCCGGTTAAGAGCCACGCAATTCCTGAAGATGCAACAGCTAATGCAATTTTTTTATCTTGTCTAATTTTTGCCAATAGCAAATTTAAATGAAACGTTTTTCCAGTGCCACCAGGAGCATCCAAAAAATACATTCCTCCGTTTCCAGCGTCAATGCTGTCTAAGATGGTTTTACAACAGTTTTTTTGTTCAAGAGTAAGGGAATTTTCATCGTTTCTTACTTGAGCTTCATTGCATTCAAAATTTATTTCTAGCAAGTAATCAATGTTTTCCAAAAACTCTTTATCTCTAATTGCCTTGGGTAAACCATAACTTGATAAGACATCTCCGCCCATTGACAATATTAGATCTTCAATACAAATTAAACATTTATTAAAAACTTTTTCTATAAGTTCTGCATCTATATCGTCATCTATTATAGATTTTAGTCTATACAATATATCTTCTGAAAGACTTTCCTTGTACTTATTTCAAAGAAGCATAGCATCAGATAACTGACAATGAGTTAACATAATTGCAAAGAGGTCACGCAATTTATCCCAGTGCTTATCATCTTCTAGTAAGCCTAAAGCTTTGCAAGCCAATTGGAATGTTTTATACAAAACACCATTTACAGTTTTTAAAAAAGAGAATGATGTTGGACCCCGAACTTCGTGAAGTAAAAGTCTTAAATAATAACATTCACTATTTTTTGGATGTATTGTATACACACGCCCCAAAGTATTATCCTTTTTAACACCAGAAAACTCTGGTACATCTAACCCCTTCTTTCTTCTTTGGAATTTTTTATTAGCCCAAATGTAATAGGATGGCACCTCAACATAAAGAAGTGTTTTTGCAAAGTGGTCAATTTTGCAAAGATCGAAGAACGCTGTAAGCGTAGTTTTTGCCGGATTAGTTAGTTGATTATTTGGGTCAAAGTATATCCGCTGACCATTTTCCAAATGAACACTTAAATGAAAAATAGGGGGATATCTTTCATGTATTGGAAACTATAAAATCCTCCATATTGCCTCTAAGCTACTTATATATCGACCACTTTGATACACATGGACCTCATCTTTAAGACTCTCGACTGCAACTGTTGCTTGGTCACTGCCCTTGTTAACATATTTACAAATGTATTTAATAGACTTTACTGAGTTGCAATGTTCCACATTTATATGAGCTCCCAAGGTCCGCAAAAGCACGGAATTGTATGGCACAACGATTATTTACAGTTATACCATTAATTTTAACAGTAAGCCCCCATCCATTGGGGATCTTCGCCGATATTGGGGATAACCATCATTTTCTGTAATAGTTTCCTTAAGACACTTTTTAGGAAATTTTTTTGTGCATTTACCTTCTTTTATACATGTCGAATTAATATTTAATACACTACATGGCCATGTATCATGTTAGTCTTAACAATCTCATGCAGCAAAGGATCCTTTTGTAAATCATGAATTTCTGCACAAATGTAAGAATCGATTTGATTAGTCATAATTTTAATCTTTAACCATATAAGTATGTGTACGGGGGGGAGACCACGTTTTTGACATTCAATAGAATACATGAAGCACTGCAGTTCCCCAAATAACCGGCCTTTAATCAACAACGCTATTTTTTTTTTTTTTTTTTTTTCGGACGTTGATGCACTATGATCAGCGCAAACAAGTGGCCCTTACGACACCAAGCAGTGCTTGTTACGCGCGGAGCCTAATAGGCGTAAAAACGAGATCGCGAGAAGTTAAAAGCACAATGTAGAAGCGGACAGACTAAGATTACAAATACGTACGAGACTAATACTAATACTAATTTTGTGCTAGGTAAGATAAAATTAATGATTTTAGGGTTGGCAAAGAGTCGGTAGTAGATATAATGTGGTATAGTCTATTATAGTCGTTACACAGTACTCTAAACGGTTCATGCATATCAAAGTTAGATCTACAAATATTTAATGTAAGAGGAACATAGTTCCTGGTAATTCTATTAGGCACGGAGAAGCTTATGCGACCCAGTAACTCGGGACTCTCCACATCCCCGTGAATAAATTTATAGATAAAAGTTGTGCCAAGCATCGTTCTACGGTTTACTAAGGATGGTAGATTAATTAGGAGAAGTCTACTAGAGTAGGATGGTAAAATAAGGCTTGCATTCCAGTTAAGGCCCCGTAGAGCAAATAATAAAAAGTTCTTTTGCACAGACTCTATCCGGTCTATATGTACACCATACTGAGGACTCCAAACTGCAGAACAGTACTCCAGGATTGGACGGACTAGTGAAATGAAGAGAGTCTTTGTAACATAGGGATCAACGAATTCCTTTGACCACCTTTTAATAAATCCAAGTACTCCCCTGGCTTTATTCACCATAGAAGTAATATGGTCACAAAACTTAAGTTTAGGGTCAAGGAGGACGCCAAGGTCATCGACATGCGTAATTCTAGACAACGCGCAACCACCCAGCGTATACGTTGCATATTGTGGGTTCACCCGAAAAAATGTCATTACTTTGCACTTAGCGCTATTTAAATCCAAAAGATTTTCACAACACCATGTTTGAAAAGCGTTTAGGTCAGATTGTAAGTCTGAACTGCTAGAAATTTCGTTATATTGCAGGCATAACTTAACGTCATCTGCGTACATAAGGACACGCGACTTTGTCAAGACTAGAGGGAGATCGTTTATAAATAAAGTAAAAAGAAGTGGGCCAAGGTGGCTTCCTTGTGGGACGCCTGAAGTAACTCGGATCAAATCAGAGATCGAGTTTTTAATTTAATTTTATTAAAGCCTTAACCTTCAAATGAAAAACTCGTGATATGATGTCATGTCGATCTTGAGGCTTTTGGCCTTGAAATAACTCATTTGTTATATCCTCCCATTTTGGGTTACATGTAAATGTAATAAAAGGATCAGGCGACCATAATGCCGAACATAAGTCATGGCATCTTGTGTCTTTTCATGCATATATCGAGGTGAACCTCTAAAAGTAGATGGCAAAATAATCATTTGAACAAGTTGAGGCACTACCAATAGCGTCTTGAAAATGAATATAACTTTCTGCTCTCAACTTTTTTTGATTTGCTCGAATAAAATTAAGCCACTCTGTTTCAATTGTTTCAATGCATACATATCAACCAAAAATTGATTAAACAGATCTCTAAAATAATGCAAGTGATTGGCTTCACTTTCTCTAAGCATTATTCTACAGCTGTAAAAGTTCATGATAGAAATAGTCTTTTTTAGTTCAATATTTTTAATAGGGTCACGTTGAAGTATATTTACTGAATAACCGTCCTCTCCGTAGCCATAAGATCGATGAAGTTCACAGACTTGTTTAAGTTTGTTAATCGATTTTGAAATTGTTGGTTAACTAATACCAATGCTACTTCATTTGTTTGAGGTGCAATATAACGACCTTTATGAGCCATTGGTGGCATTTTATCAGCGTTAATGAGCATTTTGAAGTCTTTGCAATCTTTCGGAGCTTTATTAAGAGCAGTTTTAAAATCTTTAACGTATGGATTGCATCTATGCAGCATAGACTGCAGTGATTTTATTAAGCCGTGTTTAACACCGGAATTGTGCTGACACCTTAAATCCACCTCTCGATCATCCTCACCAACAAAATATATCTGTAGAAATTGAGCATTTGTTTGAGAAGTTGGTTACAGGCTACCTATCAAATGATAAACTTGGCCTTGTATTTTGAATGTTGGCATATCATCGCATACAACTTTTCCACTACCAAAAGATGTCATTTGAAAGCTATTATTATAATTTCTTGTCAGTTTTATATATAGATGATGACTGCCCCCCTGCCCAAAGCCCAGCGGCTTGAACGCTTTGAAGGGGTTTATTTGTGTGTGTTGCTGGTATAATTTAATTTTAATTTATTGTTAAGTTTAATTTAATTTTAAGTTTAAAAAAAGAAATCAAAATCAGCCGCCTCTCAATTATTGTAGTTCACAGACTCAGAGAGAGAGAGAGAGAGAGAGAGAGACAGTGCGAGAGAATGCATTCGGTGTTCAATGCTTGTGTATAATTTGTTGGAATTATTATTCCTACTTTAGGCTAATGTAACTTTTTTTAGAATTGACCTAGAGCTTCAGTAAAACCACCATATGAATCCTTAAAGTATCAGGATTCCCTCGATAAATTTTCATATTGCTAATTGACTTAGATCGAATACGTGTGTGTATTTCTGTGTGGGCTTTTGCATATGTATATTTCATTCTTTTGAGTGTATTTGTTTTTGAACATACCCTGCAGTTCCGAAATTCATCACTACAAAAATTCATCACCGTTTAATCAACAGCGGACTGCGACGCCGGCAGAGCCAAAGGCAAAGTCGGCAGAGCCGAGTGCGACGCAGGCAGAGCCGAAACTCTCAGTCCCCGGTCGTAGGAAACGCAGAAAAATTTCCATCTCCCTCTGTTACTCTGTCTCTCTGCCCATAAAATGAGCTGACAAAATGGAGTGGAGTGATGAATTACTGATTAAAGAGTGATGAAAAACTGAAAAAAGAGTGATGAATTACTGATT
Organism: Drosophila rhopaloa; assembly: GCF_018152115.1. NCBI lineage: Eukaryota > Metazoa > Arthropoda > Insecta > Diptera > Drosophilidae > Drosophila > Drosophila rhopaloa. The sequence goes on from NW_025335054.1 coordinate 115,076, forward strand.
AAAGAGTGATGAATTTTTCACTGATTAACTCCTAGGACATGTTAAATTCATCACTAATTTGTATGAAGATTCATCGATGATTAATCAGCAGTGATGAATTTTTGGTGATGAAAAAGCGATTAAAAGGTGATGAACGGTACTGCAGGGTATTCAAGAAATTACTATTTGGTATTGGGTTTGCGAAAATATAGTTATACAAACTTTAATTATTTTTTGAAATGGTATTTCGAAGAAAAAAATGACAATCATGCGTATTAAGCGTTTGCTGGATAAGACGGCTACTTTTTAATTGGGTATTAAAAATAGTAAAAAGTTAAAAATTGAAGCCTTCATATTTTATAAACATTTATTAAGCTTTTAACTATTTTTTAGCGAAAACATGGTATCGATTGGTATAACGGTTTAGCGTACAGGATTTCATTATACCCTTGCAGAGGGTATTATAATTTTGGTCAAAAGTGTGCAACGCAGTGAAGGAGACATCTCCGACCCTATAAAGTATATATATTCTTGATCAGGATCACCTCCTGAGTTGATATAAGCATGTCCGTCTGTCCGTCTGTCCGTCTATCCGTCTGTCTGTCCGTCTGTCTGTCCGTCTGTCTGTCCGTCTGTCTGTTTCTACGCGAATTAGTCTCTCAGTTTTAAAGATATCGAATTAAAACTTTGCACACACCCTTCTTTCCTTTGCACGCAGTATATAAGTCGGAACGGCCGGGATCGGACGACTATATCCTATAGCTGTCATATAACTGAACGATCGGAAATGCCATAACTTTGGTGTTTGTAAAGTTAGGAAGTTAAGATTTTCTATAGGTTTTATTTTTGGCCAATCAATCTGACCTACCGAATTTCATGAGAATCGGCCGACTATATCTTATAGCTGCCATATAACTGAACGATCGGAAATGCCATAACTTTGGTGTTTGTTAAGTTAGGAAGTTGGGATTTTCTATGGGTTTTATTTTTAGCCAATCAATCCGACCTATCAAATTTCATAAGGATCGGCCGACTATATCCTATAGCTGCCATATAACTGAACGATTGGAAATGCCATAACTTTGGTGTTTTTAAAGTTAGGAAGTTGGGATTTTTGATGAGTATTAAGAATGCATCATATGAATAATTTTGGAGAATATAATTTACAGAGTATTCTGCAAGGGTATATCAACTTCGGCTCCGCCCGAAGTTAGCTTTCCATTCTTGTTTTTTAATTAAATAAGTTTGGGGCACTTTGGTGGGGGGTGGGTCACCAATAACTATAAACTAAAGTATACAGAAATTAAAACCGTAGTAAAGCTCATTTTATATTTTTAAGGAATAGCAGGGAAATGCAAGGCAGAGGGAGAGGGAGGGAGACGGAATCATTTGTTGACAATTTGTATGAAAGCAATATGCAGGCAGAAAACGTATGATGCTTATGGAGACACTTAAGTTCGATAATAGATCGACTTTTTGCTTAGTTTCTTTGTTTAGAAGATGAATCGTTAAAGCTTAAGGAAAAACTTTACCGAAGGAATTTTTGATACTTGGTTTAGAATTTTTCGACGTTTGAAGATATTTTTGGCTAAATTGTAATTTTAGAACGGGTGTTAAAAATAGTAAAAAGGCCTAAATCTAGGCGGTCAAATTTTTTAAACATTTATAATGTCTTAAACTATTGATGATGACTGCCCCCCTGCCCTTTTCACAAAGCTCAGCGGCTTGAACGCTTTGACGGGGTTTATTCGTGTGTGTTGCTGGTATAATTTAATTATACCGTTACTCGTAGAGTAAAAGGGTATATTGTATACGTGCAAAAGTATGTAACAGCTAGAAGGAAGCGTTTCCGACCCTATAAAGTATATATATTCTTGTTCAGGATCACTAGCCGAGTCGATCTAGCCATGTCCGTCTGTCCGTCTGTCTGTCTGTCCGTCTGTCTGTCTGTCTGTCTGTCCGTATGAACGCTGAGATCTCGGAAACTAAAAAAGCTAGAAGATTGGCATTTTGCATGCAGATTCTAGGAGTGCCTACGCAGCGCAAGTTTGTTTCAAAAAGGTGCCACGCCCCCTTTAACGCCCACAATCGCTTATATACGATTTTAAAAATTTAAATATTTCGGAAAAGTAAAAATGCAGTTTTATTGTGTTTATCAATACCTATCGAAATGTAGAAATTTTTCAAATCGGACCATTCGTTAAAAAGTTATGGGTGATCAAAGTTTCTATCTCCATCTCCCTCGCACTCCCTTTACCTGAGTAACGGGTATCTGATAGTCGGGGCACCCGACTATAGCGTTCTCTCTTGTATTTATTTATTGTTAATTTATTGTTATACCCTTGCAGAGGGTATTATAATTTTGGTCAAAAGTGTGCAACGCAGTGAAGGAGGCATCTCCGACCCTATAAAGTATATATATTATTGATCAGCATCACCAGGAGAGTCGATCTAGCCATGTCCGTCTGTCCATCCGTCTGTCCGTCCGTCTGTCCGTCTGTCCGTCCGTCTGTCCGTCCGTTTCTACGCAAACTAGTCCCTCAGTTTTAAAGCTATCTGCTTGAAACTTTCCCAAAAGTTGTCTTTCTATTGCAGGTAGTATATAAGTCGGAACGAGCCGGATCGGGCCACTATATCATATAGCTGCCATATAACTGAACGATCGGAAATGCCATAATTGGTGTTTTTAAAGTTAGGAAGTTGGGATTTTCTATGGGTTTTATTTTTGACTAATCAATCCGACCTACCAAATTTCATAAGGATCGGACGACTATATCCTATAGCCGCCATATAACTAATTGATCGGAAATGCCATAGCTTTGGTGTTTGTAAAGTTAGGAAGTTGGGATTTTCTATGGGTTTTATTTTTGGCCAATCAATCCGACCTACCAAATTTTATAAGGATCGGCCGACTATATCTTATAGCTGCCATATAACTGAACGATTGGAAATGATATAACTTTGGTGTTTTTAAAGTTAGGAAGTTGGGACTTTTTATGAGTATTAAGAATGCATCATATGAATAATTTTGGAGAATATAATTTATAGAATATTCTGCAAGGGTATATCAACTTCGGCTCCGCCCGAAGTTAGCTTTCCTTTCTTGTTTTAGAATTGATTTAGAGCTTCAGTAAAACTACCATATGAATCCTTAAAGTATCAGGATTCCCTCGATATATTTTCATATTGCTAATTGACTTAGATCAGTGTTTTTTTGCCGTTAGGAAAAAATGAGGAAGATTCTTAGATTTTCAAAAATCGATAGAAATTAGTAAACATTAAAATATCCAATATTAAATTAAATAGAATCGCATCGAATGATTAACGCGTTTATCGTCCAGATTTTTTTTATAGAAATTGGGGGTTTTTTGCCACTGGAAGAAAATGGGGGCATGTTTGTGGCCAACATAAATCTTAGCAAATCAGTTTAGTATTATCAGAATTGAATGGTAAAAAATTTTAATAGGGTCATTTAATTAGTTTAGGCTGTGCGTTGATTCTTAGTTTTCAATGAACAGTTTTATATATATAGATAAGAGAAAAATATTCTAAAATTGAGCGGAACCCTTTCTGCCCAATAGCAGCATACTATATGAAACAAGAAAGGAAAGCTAAATACCCTTGCAGAATATTCTGTAAATTATATTCTCCAAAATTATTCATATGATGCATTCTTAACACTGATAAAAATCCCAACTTCCTAACTTAAAAAAACACCAAAGTTATGGCATTTCCAATCGTTCAGTTATATGGCAGCTATAGAATATAGTCGTCCGATCCTTATGAAATTTGATATGTCGGATTGATTGGCCAAAAATAAAACCCATAGAAAATCCCAACTTCCTAATTTAACAACCAGCAAAGTTATGGCATTTCCGATCAATCAGTTATATGGCGGCTATACGATATAGTCGGCCGATCCCGGCCGTTCCGACTTATATACTGCGTGCAAAGAAAAGAAGTTTGTGTGCAAAGTTTCAATTCGATATCTTTAAAACTGAGAGACTAGTTCGCGTAGAAACAGACGGACAGACCAAAGACCAATATAAACTCTAAGATGCGTAACGCCATACGATTTTTTTGCACACGAATTTTTTGTGCCTGCTTTTCAACTGGCTTTTCGCTCTCTGCCCAAAAGCCAGCGAGAGAGCGCTCTAAAGCCAGCCGGTTTGCACGCATACTGCGACAGCCGACGAATGTATGTCTGCACATGTATTCACAAGCGAAGAAATTCGCTGCAGCGCGCTGTCGAAATATACACTTTTAAAATTATAACATTATTAAAAATACTTATTTTGTATTGCCTTTATATTTACTTAGTTACTAATTATTCGAATGTATAATATTTTTTAGTAATGACCAAATAAATCTAATATAAAAAAAACATAATTTATTTCATACAAGACTTCACATTGGAATAATTGTCATTAGGGTATTCAGCATGCGAAGTGTGAACGATTTTTAGGAGCCTCAGAAATTTTGCGATTGAACAGGATGAATATTTTCATATTTATTGTATTTAAATTATATGGATTTAAAAATATGTGGTATTTTTATATTATACGTATTATAATAACATTATATAAAATTATTATCATAATATAAATTAAATTTATATAAATATTTGTATATTAACTATTTTAATTATTTAGAAGAAGAGAAACGCAAAGGAAAAAAAAATACTTATTAAAAATGAATTGTAAGCGACACCAATAAATAAATAATATTTTACTGGGAATTTAAAAAAAATGGCATCAAAAAAACATTCTAACAAGAAAGGAAAGCTAACTTCGGGCGGAGCCGAAGTTGATATACCCTTGCAGAATATTCTATAAATTATATTCTCCAAAATTATTCATATGATGCATTCTTAATACTCATAAAAAGTCCCAACTTCCTAACTTTAAAAACACCAAAGTTATATCATTTCCAATCGTTCAGTTATATGGCAGCTATAAGATATAGTCGGCCGATCCTTATAAAATTTGGTAGGTCGGATTGATTGGCCAAAAATAAAACCCATAGAAAATCCCAACTTCCTAACTTTACAAACACCAAAGCTATGGCATTTCCGATCAATCAGTTATATGGCGGCTATAGGATATAGTCGTCCGATCCTTATGAAATTTTGTAAGTCGGATTGATTAGCCAAAAATAAACCCATAGAATATCCCAACTTCCTAACTTTAAAAACACCAATTATGGCATTCCCGATCGTTCAGTTATATGGCAGCTATATGATATAGTGGCCCGATCCGGCTCGTTCCGACTTATATACTACCTGCAATAGAAAGACAACTTTTGGGAAAGTTTCAAGCAGATAGCTTTAAAACTAAGGGACTAGTTTGCGTAGAAACGGACGGACAGACGGACGGACAGACGGACGGACAGACGGATGGACAGACGGACATGGCTAGATCGACTCTCCTGGTGATGCTGATCAAGAATATATATACTTTATAGGGTCGGAAATGTCTCCTTCACTGCGTTGCAAACTTTTGACTGAAATTATAATACCCTCTGCAAGGGTATAAAAAAAATATAACAAAACGCTTTCGACAAAGTTATAAATATGTATGTTATAAATATGTATGTACGTAATATTAAATATAAATAGGATATCCTGTAGCTTAGTTCTATAATTAAGCATTCAATTCGTGTTGTTATAAATAGTTTAACTTTTTATAAAATAATAATATTAGCTTTAATATTTATTAGGTATACAAAAAAAACGAAGGATAAATAAAAATGAATATCTGCATATCAAATTAAATGTTTCGTTTTCTATATTTAAATTAATTATAAAAGCATAACTTTTAACACAAAAGAAATAAAACTGCTTGACTAAATAAGAATAGATTTACATAAATGCAGGTTGATAATCTAAACTTCTAAACTACTATATAAAAGTCTTCGAATAAAAAATGGGTCAGTGGTAAATTCCTACCAGAGCGGATTGACATAAAAATCTAGAAAAATCCGCATAATTCTGAAATAATTAGGAGACGTGTGTGAGGTACAAATTAAAACAATAAACGACCCCAAAGTGCCCCAAAATTCGATTCGTTTTTTTTTAAATTCTTTCTTTTGCCATTTTTCTGTTATAAATGTTGTTAAAATGGTTTAAAAAAATTATGATCATAATCTTATGGCATAGCCGCAACTAACTGCATTTAAATTTTTTGGAAATTCAGCCTCCTTAACCAAGTCCCCAATATTTTCCAATTCTCTTATGCGTGACGTCACGGCCTCCACATATGTTTGTATGTATGTTCTGCTGGCGCACTTTGCATTAAGTCGTAAATGAGTGTAGGTAGCATTTTAAGTGTGACCGCGCAGGGGAAAAAATGAAAATACCAGTCACAAAAAATTTAAAATGCGCGGTTAAAAAATCGATTATATCGCAAATCTTTTCATTTGTTTTCAAATGTTGAGTTATCTACAAACTTTGGATTTGTAAAAAACAAAAATAAACAATGATTCGCTCTGCTATGTACACACACACGCACGAAATATGTATATCCAAAAAATCAAGATAATACTGATATCCTTTTGCTAAAAGAATATTTAATTTACATTTCCACAACAGATTTAAGACATTTTGTAACCGATTTTTGTCATTTAAAATTCAAAGCGCATTGATAATATTAAAAGAACATTAAATATTCAAACCAATTGATTCTCACGCTCTTTATTACACGTGCCTCATATTGTTTAAACAAATGCAAATGTTTAAACAATTTGATTCACGGCGTCCCCCACCTGTCTTTATTATTAATATAATCTTTTTCTTTTCCTTCACCTTCCTATTTCACGTGGAACAATAAAAAGTTCCAAAGGAGAAAGAGAGGTAATATTGTACCTGGTTTTCCTGGAATTAGAATGGATGATGTTTTAGGTCGAGTGTATACCATACACCCTAAAAATAGTGAATGCTATTACCTAAGACTACTTCTTCATGAAGTGCGGGGACCAACCTCATTCTTATTTCTTAAAACAGTTAATAACATTACGTATGCTACATTTCAATTGGCATGTAAGGCTTTGGGCTTACTAGAAGATGACACACACTGGGAATATACCCTAAAGGAAGCAGCTTTATGTAAATCGCCAATTCAATTACGTGATTTATTTGCGGTGATGTTAGTAAATTGTCAAATGGCTGATGCCGCACATCTTTGGGAAATGTATAAAGAAAGCTTTTCAGAAGACATTTTGTACGAGTTTTCTCTAATAGTGGCAGAAGTCAATCAAGATCTATTGGATAGAGTGTTTAATAAATGTCTTATTTTAATCGAAGATATAACACTGTCCATTGGAGGTACGTGTCTATTAGACTATGGTTTGCCCGAACCAATTAGAGTTAGTAGACCACTTCAAAATAGGGAATATTTAAACGAAATAAATTACAATATTAATGAATTCGAATTAAGTAAAGACGAAAATTCCCTTAACGATGAGCAAAGAATGGCATTTCAAAAAATATTACAAAGTGTTCAAAATGAAAACGGTGAAATATTTTTTTGGATGCCCCCGGTGGCACAGGCAAGACATTTTTATTGAATTTGTTGTTAGCAAAATTACGACATAATAATAATGTAGTATTGGCTGTTGCTTCTTCAGGTATAGCTGCTACGCTGTTAAATGGGGGACGCACAGCCCACTCTGTGTTTAAACTCCCATTGGATTTAATAAATGTAGAAACACCATGTTGCTCAATATCTAAACGGTGTAATATGGCATTGGTTTTTCAAGAATGTAGACTTATTGTTTGGGATGAATGCACAATGGCTCATAAGAGTGCTTTTGAAGCGTTGGATAGAATGTTGAAAGATATTCGTGGTAATGATTTTCTAATGGGAGGTATGACGATTTTATTATCTGGAGATTTTCGTCAAACGCTTCCTGTAGTTCCTCGAGGAACAAGGGCAGATGAAATACAAGCCTGCTTAAAATCATCATTTCTTTGGCCTACTATTCAAAAATTGTGCCTAACAAAAAACATGCGTGTGCATTTAAAAGGCGATACAACTGCTGGAATTTTTGCACATACATTATTGAGAATTGGAGACGGTCTTTTTCCAACTGTCGAAGGAAAAATAATTATTCCTTCAGGTTTAGGAACTGTTGTAACTTCCCTTGAGGAGCTCACATCAAATATATTTCCGGAAATTTCAAAAATCTCAACCAAATCATTAGATTGGTTTTCGGAGAGAGCAATATTAACTGCTAGAAATGATAGAGCTGTGGTAATAAATAACATACTGTTAAAATCATTTGATGGTATTGAAGTTACGTATAAGTCTATTGATTCAGTCACTGAAGTTGATGAAGCAGTTCATTTTCCGGTTGAATTTCTCAACCAACAAAATCCACCTGGACTTCCCTTACACATTCTAAAGCTTAAGATTGGTGCACCAATTATGCTGTTGAGAAATTTAAGACCTCCAAAACTATGTAACGGTACAAGATTGCAAGTAAAAGCTCTTCATAACAATTTAATCGAAGCTGTGGTTTTTACTGGCTGTGCCAAAGGAGAAATTGTTTTTATACCACGAATACCCCTAATACCATCAAATCTACCGTTTCAGTTTAAAAGACTTCAGTTCCCTGTAAAAGTTTGCTTTGCAATAAGGATAAATAAATCGCAAGGTCAGACCTTAAAACTAGCTGGACTAGATTTAAGGGACGATTGCTTCTCTCATGGTCAGTTTTATGTGGCCTGTTCAAGAGTTAGCTCCTCTGAGTCTTTAATTATTTTAGCGCCAGAAGGAAAATCAAAAAATATCGTTTATAGAGAAGTCTTGCAAAAATGTTAAACATTTCTAATTAAAATGCACTGTGGAATAGGCCTCATGGGGAAACCACAAAAAAAAAAAACAACGCGCCAAAACCTCTACCTCTATGGTGGTGTGGAAATGTGGAATGGTTTTAGTTTAAATAAAGTAGCAAATAAAAAAGTTAATCAAAAGTATAGTTTTAAGCGATATAGTTAGGAAATTGCTAATCTTAATTTCCGCAGGCGAAGCTGCGGGCTACCTTGCTAGTATTATATATGATTTTATTCATATTTACTTAAAATATGTTAAGTCATTAGATCAAAGTTTAATATATTTGAATAAAAATTAAATTTAATATTTCCATTTTAAAGTTAGCCATGGATAAAAAAAGCGAAATATATTTAATTAAATATCCCTTAAATATATTCCATTTAAATAAACTTCGCTTTGTTTTTGTTTAACAATCATAGTATATTCAAATATATTAAACTTTATTGAAATATTTTTAAATTTAATCAAGCAGTTTTATATTTTTTGTATTAAAAGGTATGTTTTTAGCTTTAATTTAAATATGTAAAACGAAACTATGAATTAAATACGCAGATATTCATTTTTAAGGTATATAGAAAAGTTTTACATCAAGCTTCATTGCCATGTATGTATGTATATATACATAAATGCAATTTAAATAAACATCCTGTTCAATCATAGAAGTTCTTTTGACACACAATTAGTATCTAAGTCCAGAAATGATTTCTGGACGAAAATCGTCTTCTCGAACAAATACGCACACATACGCAGCGGAATTTTCGTCGCCACCAAAAAATGAGCTGCATATTGCAAAACCAATGTACGGTCGTTACGCATCTTAGAGTTTATATTGGTCTTTGGACAGACGGACATGCTTATATCAACTCAGGAGGTGATCCTGATCAAGAATATATATACTTTATAGGGTCTGAGATGTCTCCTTCACTGCGTTGCACACTTTTGACCAAAATTATAATACCCTCTGCAAGGGTATAAAAATAGGTAGGATGATGTAAAAAGTTAAAAAACAAAATTTTAATTTAAATTCCGGAAATTAATTTTCTATATACAAATATAAATTAAATATAATAGTATAAGCAAATTCGAAGAAAATTGGTATGTAAATGATAGAACAACAATGCGGTTAATCGATACTAAGACTGTGGACCCACTGCTAATGTAATTAATAAAATTGAATCAAAAAATGTCGACATACATTTAAGGAATATTTTGTTATTGATAATTATTATTATTATGTGTGCGTATAATCTTTATAAAGCATATATTTTACACAATAAGTGTATAACAAAAAGCCAAACGAACGATCTAGATAAGATCTAATTTACTAGACGCAATTGTCATAAAAATATATTCAAAAACAAAAAAAATTTTATGTATATGTACAAACAAAAATAAATTTTAAAAAAAAGGAATAAGAAAAGTGAATTTATTGAAATTAATGAAAATAAGAATTTAAAAATATGAATATGATGTGAGACATTTTTAAAAACTTAAATACATAAATAAAGCTGTCAAACATGAACACACGAGAGTGTTTAAGAATTACGTTAGCTTAGGAACCAGATTTTGAGAATAGGGTATTCAGAATAATCAGAAATATAGAAGAGCCTCTTTTAATTTCCGATTTTGAATATGACTATATGGACTATGACTAGTCCAACTATATGGACAACTTACATTTTTCCCCTCTTATCCATTGCAACAGCACCCAATAGTACTGTTTACTGTGAGAAATTCTCGGAAAAAGGCAAAGACCCAATGTTAGGACAAATAATTATATTAAAAATTACAAGAAAATAAACCAAAAAATAAACAAAAAATTAAATACTTGTTATTATGGAATGAGTGCAACTGATTCTCCATATCCGCGAAATAAAAGAAACTTATACTACAAGAGAGGTAATTATCGCGGTAGAGGCAATGGTCGCGGTTATTATAATAATAATTATAATCGCAACAACGGACATAATTATAATAGGAATAATAATTATAAAGGAAGTTAAAGTGGAAATAACCACCAAAATGGAGGTTATAACTATAATAGCAATAATAACAACAACAATGTTAGGGTAGCCCAAAACGCTTCGGGAAACTCCCAACAACCTTTAGGTACACAGCAGTAAAAAATATTAAAGTTCACACCATTAATCTCAGCCAAAGCACCTTCGTCACTTTAATACATGTAGCAACGGTAAAGGAATAAGTCTTTTTAATATACACAGGTATTGAAGGAAAATTCCGATGTTTTTTAATATATCCAAAATAATTATATAATCGATATACAGGGAATAAGTCAAGAAGTTACCAAATCAAAAAAGGACTAACTTCTATTGAAATACAACTTCTAAATATATAATCCCACACGATTTTCACATAGTTAATTTACAATTCGCTATTCCTGGTGATGGAATACTAGGAACTGATTTTATTATATTATATTTTTGGTCAAAAGTGTGCAAGGCAGTGAAGGAGACATCTCCGACCCTATAAAGTATATACATATATTCTTGGCCCACTATATCCTATAGCTGCCATATAACTGAACGATTGGAAATGCCATAACTTTGGTATTTTTAAAGTTAGGAAGTTGAGATTTTTTATGAGTATTAAGAATGCATCATATGAATAATTTTGGAGAGTATAATTTACAGAATATTCTGCAAGGGTATATAAACTTCGGCTCCGCCCGAAGTTAGCTTTCCTTTCTTGTTTAAGCATGAAGTCACTTTTCTAGGACATAAATGCACATTCAAAGGATTCTTGCCCGACGACAAAAAATACGACGCCATTCAAAAGTATAGTGTGTGAATAGTGTGACCAGAGCATATTTATGTTACTTGGCCTGCTACAACTCGGCCGTCCTGACTTTGAGATATCCCTCTATCTCTGTCTTGATATTATATTCTTTACACTATTTAGAGTATTTACAATTTCTTCTATTTTTCTTACAGAGTTTTAGTTAAAACATATACAATTATTATGTCTTTATCCAGTGTCTAATATTATTTGCACTCCAAACGCCTTGATATGGAATACGAGATAACTGAAACCCGTCAATATCTTTAAGCAAATACTTGTCATTTTTAAATATTTTTTTGATTCATAAGAACTTTTGTTCTTCGGAATGAGTTTTCTCGAGATACCCGCCGTACTATCAAAGTTTTTAACCAAAACGTAATCTCCTTCTTTATATTCTGTCGCACATTTCTTTCTCGATTTTTCTTTTCAGCCTTTCTCTGTGTTTCTTCTGCTTCTTTTTATATATTTTCTAAAGATTTTCTAACATTTTCAACCTCTTCTTCGTGTTCTAATTTTTGTGTTTCACTCGGACGCTGCTTAATGCTACTACGAATCGTATACTCTACTTTTCAATAACCCTATCCCAATGTAATTCCCTTTCCGGCTCTGTCAATTTTGCAATCATAGGCTCTAAACTCCGATTAATTCGTTCAACTTGGCCATTAGCCTGTGGCGAGTCCGTCGCGATTTTTATGTGTTTTACGTTACTACTTTCCATAAACTCTGCGAAATCAAAAGAAGTAAAACAACTCCCCCGATCAGATATTATACATTTCGGTCTGCTATATGCTCGAAAGTAATAAGCCAATGCACTCAACACCTCCTTTGTATTCGTCGTCTTTGTTGTGTACAACCTAACAAACTTAAGGGCATCTACAACAGCGAATATATGTTTTTTCGATCTGCTATTATAAACCGGCCCATAATGGTCTATATGAATCAAATCAATCTTATTGAGGGTTACAATTCTGAACCGTTTGCCACGTAAATTATGGCTAAAGTCTCTAACTCAAAACTGTTCTATTTTGCTTCCGTTGCTGTCGACCTCTTTGAAAAACAGAAAATAGGATGCAACTTGTTGTCATCTTTTTTCTGAAGAAGGACAGCACCAAATCCTAAAGCACTTGCATCACAGTGAAGCTCGACATCATCCCTGTAATCGTATATCGCCAGAACTGGCCCTTCCATTAATTTTGCTTTTAAAAGCTAAAGCTTAAACTGCCTCTTCTTTCTCAAGGTTTCGCTAAAATTGTAAAAATCTTTAATGAATGGGGCTTTGCTCCCCCAGAAAACTATGTACTATACTGCTTACGCCTTGCCTTGAATCGGAAAATGTTGTATAGCTTCCAAACCTTTACAGTCAGCTTTAATTTCATTATTTGAAATCAGAAAACCTAAATATTTAATCTTGTCTGTAAAAATTTGCAATTGTCCATTCTCAATTCTAAATTATTTTCTACTAGTCTCCTAAATACTTCTACTACTACTTCTAAATGCTCTTCTAAACTTCTGATAGCCACTAAAATGTCGTCCATATATGATGACTTTGTTTTGTCTTATCATGTCTGAAAATATGTCATTAAAGAGTCTCTGGAAGACCTGTGGAGCTGTTTTTAGACCCATAGGAATCCGCAAAAACTTAAATTGCCCCAAAGGGGTAGTAAACGATATATATTTTACCGACCCTTTGATAACAAATACATGAAAGTATCCGTTCCTAAGATCCAATTTCATAAACACTGACTTTCCAACTAAATTATCTAAAAGGTCGCCTATTAATGGTATCGGATAATTATCCTTTGCCATAATTTTGTTCAATCTTCTAAAATCTATACAAAGGCTAAGCTCTCCCGACTTGTTCTTCACTAACACAAGCGTACTCCGAACTACTAGGTTGTATAATTCCGTCTCTAACATATTATATATGTAATAGGATAACATTATTTGTAATGCCTCCTTTTCACATTATGACAGTCTCCTTGGTGCACAACTAAATGGTTTTGAGTTTTCTATTATTATAATTTCACATTTTATTTTCGGAATTTCCGGTCGCTTAACCTGAACATAACTTGTTTCTAACAACCTTATAAACTTCTCTCGATCACTATAATTTACTTGTTCACCAATTTTATAAAGTCTTTCATTTTCAAAATCTTCTAAAATATTTGTATTCATCATTTCCTTTTCAAAGTTATCATAACAGATATCAATATTTAAATGTTGATCTTCTAATACTACTAAAGATTTATTGCTTAAACATTCCTTTTCGAAACATTTTCTCCTAAAGTTTCGCCTCCAAAAGCTATATTCTCTAAGTTCTCGTTATCTAAAATGCTACACGTTAAACTTTATTTTTCCAATATTTCACTTCTACATCTTTCTTTTTCGAAGTTTTCATTTCCTAACCTTTCTTCTTCTAAGCTTTTAGTTCCTAGACTTTCACTTCCTAACCTTTTACTTCCTAGACTTTTACACTCGGACTCAAAATTCAATTCATTAGGTTTCACAGTATTATCATCCAATAAACTAATATTCGTGTTCTTATCGACTTGGGTTACAATATTCTCAACAGAAATCACATTTAAAGTTTCTAAATTCATTTTCAAGTGGCGTGCTTCCATAATGTCTCTGCCCAGCACAATATTACAATTCATAGATTCATTTGCCACCACAATTAAATTAAAAAAATCTTTATTTTTTCTTTTATAATGCTTTTCCATAACTTTTCAATAAGCTCTTGTTTAAACCATAAAAAGCACCTTCTTGAGGGTCTAATCTAATATTTTTGGGTACATAAGCATATTTTATGAAAATCTAAATCTATCAAGCACTCTGTATTTATTGGCTGGTCAGGGTTTTTAAAAACAAAAATTTTAAACAATCTCACATAATTATTAGCGTCTTCCTTTTTGTTTTGGGGACATCCACTGATGAAATGATCCATTGCCCCACATCCATAGCAGGACCCTGGGGTCCTCTTCGGTTTGATGCACCCTCTTGCACAGTGCCCTCTTCCATTGCATTCATTCGTCTTTGACTTTCAAAGTGAACAGTCGTGTTTTTTTTCTGCGCTTCGAATTTTGTATTTTGTTTTCGTTTATTCCCATCGGAGGGTTTTATCAAAACAATTTTAATTTTCTTCCGGTTATTCAAACATAAATTTAAACTCCGTTCGCTTCGCGAGTGCACTTTGTATTAATACTAATAAATTTTTTTAGTTTTCGTAATTCTTATCTGTGTTTTCTTTTCTTATATCCCCACCGTTTCTCTTTTGTGCATGCACTTTAACTTATTTACTCTCCCGCTCTCTTGCTCTCTTTGCTTTGAAAGTTCTAAGCGTGCAGTTTCTGCGCTCTTGCGGTACTTATAACTGCTCGTTTTTAAATTTCAATTCGCTTTCTTGGTACAGTGGTCCCAATAAATAAAATGAATAATAAATATTTAATGTGATTTGTCTTTGTGTATGTGTGCTTTTGTAGAGTTGTATTTTTAACAATTTTAACCTATCATTTTTCGTGTTTCTTGGAACAAAAGTATGTTGGATTGTGCCGGATTATAAAAACTATTAACGCAGTTTTGTTCTTGCATTTATTTACAATACGATGACATAAACCTTTTTTGCTCGTTTTTGCTCCATTTTCCAAAAAAAACTTTTTGCTAGACAACATAGACCTATGTTATGGAGAAATGCTAGAGTATTGGCTGGCACATGGGCGCGAGACCGAAAGCCTTTACAACTTTGTGTTGCAGCATCGAATTGGAAACTTAAAGCAAAACATAGATCCTTTGAAAAAGAGGATTAAGAACTTTGTTGCTTATGTGGATGCTGGAATAAAAAAATGCTCTTTTAATGATCTTTTAACACCACCAAATGTCGATTTCCTAAATAGTTATCCTACTACAGATAATGATGATGAAGATGACTTGGATACCTTTGAATGTAACGATACCTATTCCTTTGATTTAGATGTTGAAAGTGATTAAAAATTAATTAAGTAAATATATTATAATTTTTTAAGATGCATTATTTAGTTTGGAAGTTGAAAATTGGTAGGGCGGGAGGGGATAGAAGATTGAGGGGATATTTACTAAAGTTATTTTATATATATTTAAAATTTATTGGAAATATTGGCTATTGGCTTTACTAAAGATATTTTATATATATTTAAAATTTATTGGATATATTGGCCCAATTTTCGTGAATTTTTTGTAAATTTTTGTCCCGGGGTGCATTTCTATGGGGCGGAAAGGAAGGCGTGGCCCGATCGGCACAAAATTTTGTCCAGACTTCGCATATATAGTAACTATATAGTGTGCCAAGTTTCAAGTCTGTAGCTTCATTTTTCTAGTTTATGCAAAAATATTGGTCATTGGGACCAGTGTGCGTTGTCTGAACTTCCTGATTATTTAAATCACCTATCCGTTATTAAGTCCGTTGCAAATAAGCTTTCCGATAGGGATTAGTTGGTAGTTCTATGTGATTTTAATATAGCTGGAGTTACTTGGTCCACTGAGGATGGATCGAATATCTTACTACCTATAGCACAGCATGATTTTATTGACGGCCTGCTTGACATATCTCTATCTCAAGTAAACCATGTTCGAAATTCATTAGGTGGCCTACTTGATTTTTGTTTTGTATCAAATCCTGAAGG
This sequence comes from Drosophila rhopaloa, assembly GCF_018152115.1. Lineage (NCBI taxonomy): Eukaryota > Metazoa > Arthropoda > Insecta > Diptera > Drosophilidae > Drosophila > Drosophila rhopaloa. The sequence continues at coordinate 131,340 of NW_025335054.1, forward strand.
TGTGTTTCTGTCCAGAGTAGCACCACTCACGCAACCTGAAGATCCATATCACCCAACAATCGAACTTGCATTTGATACGGGTAGAGTTTTTTTTTTACTTGAACAAATTCCATTGCTTTATTTCAAAAGGCTCAATGGTTCGCTGAAGAGTCAAATTAAACTACTCGTAATTATATCCCAATGGAATGGTAGAATTCAGATCGATAAGGAGCTTAAAGTAATTGTGATTTAAATGCCAAGAAATAAATGCAGCTTAACAAGAGTACTCAGGCATGATGAAACTTACACTAGACAACACGTAAAAATAAACAACCGCAAAAAAATACTTGAATAGCCAATACACTCAAATGCGGCGGTGTCGGCGGCTTGGGAAAAATGTTATCGCTTAATTTTTCCAGAAAATTAAAACCTTTTCACGCCTCGACCTTTAGGCATCAACGATTGAATTTTAGAAACGAGAGTTAACGTCGCGATCGCTTATAGAAGAAAAATCAGAAAAATCCAAACGAATACATTGTTTTCGCAAGGCAGACTTTCTGAGGCTAAATAATTTTCTTTCTGGCTTTAATTGGTCTGATCTTTACTTATGCAATAATATGTCCGATGCAGTTAATGTTTTTTACACTGCAATAAACACATTTTTTAATTTTCAATAAATCAAAGAGTTGACACACTTAAGAAATGTAAAGTCCAGACTTTTTAGGAAATATAAAAATACTGGTTCTCAATCTGTTTTTACTAGATATCTAAGTGCTCGGTCAAGATTTACCGTGCTTAATGCTCAGTGTTATAATAGTTACTTAAACCGTTGTAAGGTCCAGTTCTCTCAGGACCCGAAACAGTTTTATAATTTTGTTAACACCAAGCGTAAATCTTATTCTTCAGCCTTATTCTTACAACATGTCCAAGTCAAACCTCATCTTCTGTCCCACTTTAACAGAAAGCTCTCTTCTTTTGGATCTTCTTCGTATTAAGCCTGATTATTCGCCAGGGCCCGATGGTATTCCTGGGTGCATGCTTAGGTTTTGCGCTAAGGCCCTGTGCAAACCTTTTTACAAGTTGTTTACCTTATCTCTAGAAACCTCCCAATTCCCAAATATTTGGAAGGAATCATTTGTTATTCCTCTTTTCAAAAAAGGTAACAAGTTAGAAGCCAGTAACTACAGAGGTATTTCTAAGTTGTCAGCTATTCCTAAGCTTTTTGAAAAAATTATTACTCCTCATTTGCAGCACCTTTGCAGATCAATTATTTCTCCGTGTCAACACGGATTTATTAAACGTAGATCCACAATTAGAAACCTTCTAGAGCTCACTACATTTGTGATAAAAGGCTTCAATAGTAGTTTTCAAACAGATGTCATTTACACTGACTTTAGTAAAGCATTTGACTCTGTAAATCACTTACTTCTTATTCAAAAACTTGACCTGTTAGGTTTTCCAGTTGATCTGCTTAAATGGATTTCAAGTTATCTGAATGGCAGGTCACAAAGGGTCCTTTTTAAAAATTCAATTTCTGAAATTCTCGGTGTTACCTCCGGTGTCCCACAAGGGAGCCATCTGGGTCCGTTACTTTTTACATTATTTATTAACGATCTTCCCTCAATTATAAGTCATTCTCGCGTACTTATGTACGCAGATGATGTTAAGTTGTGCCTGCAATATAAGGACATTTCCTGCCATTTAGACTTGCAATCCGATATAGATAATTTTCAAAACTGGTGCCGAGATAATTTGCTAAATTTAAACGGTTCCAAGTGCAAGCTGATGACTTTTTATCGGGCCAATCCGATATACGCGACTTACTCGTTAAGTGGCAGCCCTTTGGATAGAATAACTCTTGTAAACGATCTTGGCGTTCTCTTGGACCCTAAACTAAAATTTTCTAATCACATTTCGTGTATGGTTAATAAAGAGGAGTGCTTGGATTTATTAAAAGGTGGTCAAAAGAATTCGATGATCCTTATTTGACTAAAACTTTATTTATTTCGCTAGTCCGTCCGATTCTGGAGTATGGGTCTCCCGTCTGGAGTCCACAATACGGAATACATATTGGTCGTATTGAATCTGTACAAAAAAACTTCCTTCTTTTTGCTTTACGGCGCCTAAACTGGGATGCAAATCTTATCTTACCTTCTTATTCTAGTAGACTTCTTTTGATTAATTTACCATCCCTAGCCAACCGTAGAACGATGCTTGGTACTATCTTTATTTATAACCTTATACATGGTGATATCGACTGCCCCGACTTGTTAAGTCGGCTAAACTTTTCTGTGCCAAGTAGATTAACTAGAAATTATATTCCCCTAATTTTAAATCATTGTAGATCTAACTATGCCTTGCATGAGCCTTTCAGAGTATTATGTTCTGACTATAATAGACTTTTTCCTGTAATATCAAATCTTGACTCTCTGCCGCTCCTAAAACGATTAATACTTGCTTCATTGGCACAAGATTGATCTAACTATTACTTTTTTCCCCGGACCTTTACCTTTATTTTCCTATCTCGCGTCTATCCTATCGCGAATCGTGCCGTACGATACACGGCTGCGCCCCTCGGTCGGTTGGGCGGGTAAGTGGGCCGTAGGAATCCGCGCGAAAAAAAAAAAAAAAAAAAAAAAATATGACTTGTTGGCTGTGTGAAAACGTGGTGCACACCAAGTGCGCCGGTTTCACTGGCCGGACAAGTGATGACCTTTCGAAAGGGCCTAATTTGCAGTTCTGCTGTGATGCTTGTGTTGAGGTTGCGAACGAGATGAAATCGTTCATGCGCCAAACTAAAGGCGGCCTGATGGGGTTGACTAGCTGTTTTGGAGTTGCTAGAGATAGTTTTCGCCGAGCTGATGATCTCCTCTCTGCGCTGGATTCGCAGTTTAATAGTCGTAAGTTATTAGAATAGTCCCCTAAGCGCAAAAAGGCCGCTGGTGGTAAGCAGCAAAAGGGGAACACCCCGCAACCGAACTCAAAAGAACAATAGAGCATTTCGACGGATCAGACGCTGACTGCAGCATATTCTCAAATCAGCAGCTAAAAAAGATTCGGTAACCGAACATTCCGTAACAGAATTTATGCAGGAGGATCCACCTACCTCTCAGAATGTTACACCACCACCACAAGGGACTACTGAGTCCAGACAACCGGCACAAGTTGGTTTTGCAGAAACAATGTCTGCTCCACCAAAATCCCTTTCAGTGGTTCCACTAAAGAAACAAATTTTCGTTTCTCGGCTTTCCCCTGATCAAACATCTTCTGATGTATTGTCTTATATACAAGACAAAACTAAAGCCGATTGTAATAGTTTTTGTTTTCTTATGCTAGAGACATTTCATCTTTCAAGATAACTGTCCCTAACGAGCTTTTTGTAGCCATATGCTCGGGCGACTTTTGGCCGGATAATATGGTTGTAAAAGAGTTTGAGGCTAAGATAAAGAAGAAGGGGAGTCAAACTTCCTAGTTGAGGCCAAACCAGTGTACCAATTTCAGAAAACTAACTTCTAACCTCCTTCTTTTCTATCAGAATCCAAGAGGCTTGCGTAGCACTCTCACTAAATTGTATTCTGATAGCATTTCCTTTGTATCTCATATTATTGTGTTTACAGAAACCTGGTTAAAGCCGGAGATCTTTAGCTCCGAAGTTTTTCCAGGTAAGTACACAATATATAGGTATGACCGTCCCTCTAGACAGGGAGGTAGAGTCTTAATTGGAGTTGATTCAAACCTCCCGTCTGAGGAGTTATTTTTTGATGAATTCAATACCATTGAATTTATTTGTGTAAAGTTATCGCTTCCTGGATCAGTTGGTAGTTCTAGGTGATTTGACACACTTAAGAAAATTAAAGTCCAGACCTTTTTAGGAAATATAAAAATACCGGTTCTCAATCTGTTTTTACTAGATATTTAAGTGCTCGGTGAAGATTCACCGTGCTTAATGCTCAGTGTTATAATAGTTACTTCAACCGTTGTAAGGTCCAGTTCTCTCAGGACCCGAAACAGTTTTATAACTTCGTTAACACCAAGTGTAAATCTAATTCATATCCTTCCTCGCTGTCATTCGAAAAAATGACGGCAACCACAGGTCAGGCAATAGCCGATTTATTAGCCCAATTTTTTCAAACGACATACTATACTTTAGATTATTCATCACAGCCTTATTCTTACGCCATATTCAAGTCAAACCCATATTCTGTCCCACTTTACCAGAAAGTTCTCTTCTTTTGGATCTTCTTCGTATTAAGTCTGTTTATTGCCCGGGGCCCGATGGTATTCCTGGGTGCGTGCTTAGGTATTGCGCTAAGGCCCTGTGCAAACCTCTTCACAAGTTGTTTACCTAATCTCTAGAAACTTCCCAATTCCCAAATATTTGGAAGGAATCTTTTGTTATTCCTCTTTTCAAAAAAGGTAACAAGTTAGAAGCCAGTAACTACAGAGGTATTTCTAAGTTGTCAGCTATTTCTAATCTTTTTGAAAAAATCATTACTTCTCATTTGCAGCACCTTTGTAGATCAATCATTTCTCCGAGTCAAAACGGCTTTATTAAACGTAGATCCACAATCACAAACCTTCTAGAGCTCACTACATTTGTGATAAAAGGCTTCAATAGTAGTTTTCAAACAGACGTCATTTACACTGACTTTAGTAAAGCATTTGACTCTGTAAATCACTTTCTTCTAGTTCAAAAACTTGACTTGTTATACCCGTTACTCGTAGAGTAAAAGGGTATATTGTATTCCGTTTCCGACCCTATAAGTTATATATATTCTTGTTCAGGATCACTAGTCGAGTCGATCTAGCCATGTCCGGCTGTCCGTCTGTCTGTCCGTCTGTCTGTCCGTCCGTATGAACGTTGAGATCTCGGAAACTATAAAAGCTAGAAGATTGGCATTTTGCATGTAGATTTTAGAAGTTCCTACGCAGCGCAAGTTTGTTTCAAAATAGTGCCACGCCCCCTCTGACGCACACAAGCCACAAGCTGTGGCCACAGTTTTGATGCTATTATGAAAATTTTAATTGATATGTATTTGTTTCGTCAATACCTATCGATTGGCCTAATAAAAGTTTGCCACGCCCACTCTAACGCCCAAAAACCCATTAAACGATTAAGCCTGGCTAGCGCCTACATTTCCGCCTTTCGTGGCGCCATCTAACGGATGATTTTGGAACAGCTGGCCAAGGTGCTCAACAGAGTAAACGTTAATTCTCGATAAGGATTTCTATTAAAGGAAACGGAGTAACGGGTATCTAATAGTCGAGGCACTCGACTATAGCGTTCTCTCTTGTTAGGTTTTCCAGTTGATCTTCTTAGATGGATCTCAAGTTATCTGAATGGCAGGTCACAAAGTGTCCTTTTTAAAAATTCAATTTCTAAAATTCTTCGTGTTAAGTCCGTCGTCCCACAAGGGAGCCATCTGGGTCCGTTACTTTTTACATTATTTATTAACGATCTTCCATCAATTATAAGTCTTTCCCGCGTACTTATGTACGCAGATGATGTTAAGTTGTGCTTGCAGTATAAGGACATTTCCTGCCATTTAGACTTACAATCCGATCTAGATAATTTTCAAAACTGGTGCCGAGATAATTTACTAAATTTAAACAGTTCCAAGTGCAAGCTGATGACTTTTATCGGGTCAACTTACACATTAAGTGGCAGCTCTTTGGATAGAATAACTATTGTAAACGATCTTGGCGTTCTCTTGGACCCTAAATTAAAATTTTCTCATCACATTTCGTCCATGGTTGAAAAAGCCAGAGGAGTGCTTGGATTTATTAAAAGGTGATCCTTATTTAACTAAAACTTTATTTATTTCGCTAGTCCGTCCAATTTTGGAATATGGGTCTCCCGTCTGGAGTCCACAATACGGAATACATATTGGTCGTATTGAATCATTAAAAGAAAACTTTCGTCGTTATGTTTTACGGCGCCTAAACTGGGATGCAAATCTTATCTTACCTTCTTATTCTAGTAGACTTATTTTGATTAATTTACCCTCCCTAGCCAACTGTAGAACGATGCTTGGCACAGTCTTCATTTATAACCTTATACATGGTGAGATTGACAGCCCCGACTTGGTAAGTCGGCTAAACTTTTCTGTGCCAAGTAGATTAACTAGAAATTATATTCCCCTAATTTTAAATCATTGTAGATCTAACTATGTTTTGCATGAGCCTTTCAGCGTATTATGTTCTGACTATAATAGACTTTTTTCTGTAATCTCAAATCTTGACTCTCTGCCGTTCCTAAATCCTTTACCTATATTTTCTTATCTCGCGTCTATCTTCTCGCGAATTCTGCCGTACGATACACTGCGCCCCTCGGTCGGTTAAGCGGGTAAGTATCCCGTGGGACTCCGCGCGAAAAAAAAAAAAAAAAGAAGAGTCGACACTTGTTTGATATGCGCTTTTGGACACAAATCAGAAAAACCCTTCTTAAGTCGACCGTTGACGGGAAATTATGCAAAATGATTTTTATACCCTTGCAGAGGGTATTATAATTTCAGTAAAAAGTTTGCAACGCAGTGAAGGAGACATTTCCGACCCTATAAAGTATATATATTCTTGATCAGCATCACCAGGAGAGTCGATCTAGCCATGTCCGTCTGTCCGTCCGTCTGTCCGTCCGTCCGTTTCTACGCAAACTAGTCCCTCAGTTTTAAAGCTATCTGCTTGAAACTTTCCCAAAAGTTGTCTTTCTATTGCAGGTAGTATATAAGTCGAAACGAGCCGGATCGGGTGACTATATCATATAGCTGCCATATAACTGAACGATCAGAAAAGCCATAACGTTGGTGTTTTTAAAGTTAGGAAGTTGGGATTTTCTATGAGTTTTATTTTTGACCAATCAATCCGACCTACCAAATTTCATAAGGATCGGCCAACTATATCCTATAGCTGCCATATAACTGAACGATTGGAAATGCCATAACTTTGGTGTTTTTAAAGTTAGGAAGTTGGGACTTTTTATGAGTATTAAGAATACATCATATGAATAATTTTGAAAATATAATTTACAGAATATTCTGCAAGGGTATATCAACTTCGGCTCCATCCGAAGTTACCTTTCCTTTCTTGTTTTTTCTCAAAATACTTTGCATTATATTGACAAGCCTTCCATTTCTTAGTAAGCCTGCTTACGAAATTCGCAAATTTTTTGTTATATCTGTAATGTTATTTTCTGTTCTCCAAAATTGTTCCAAACACAAATTCGCTTAGCACTAACAACTTTTTTGATACAACCTTTTCCCCAAACCACAAAGTTAGCGCTTACAGACTGACATCTCACCTAAAAAATGCAACAGACTTAAGAGTTTGACAAGGACTGAAACTTTACACAAATACTAAAATTAGCTTGAATAAGATTGAATAACGTTAGTTATAGTCCTATAAAGTTGGTAAACTGCTCAAAAGCAATTCTCGCAAAAGCAACTTACAAATAACACGTTTTTTACGTACACATGGATAGACAGGTCACGAAAATATAATTTATATTTAGTACATACCTTATTTTAAAGGAAGCCAAAGCTATTATTATTAATAAACTGTAATTTATCCCTTTATTTTATGTTTAAAGAAGGATCAGAAACATCCTCAAATCTTTGCGTGAACACGTGCTGAAAATAGGTCAACTTTCAAAGCTCGCAGCCGATCTGGGATGCAATTAAAAGCTTATTTAAAAGCTTTTTTGAGATTTGCAAAGTGTTTCCAATTAAATAAAAACATAACTTAACGTATTTTTCAAAAATTAAAAATCGACTTTTATTCCGCTAGATTTATCATTGGATCCACTGCGGTACGGTCCAATAAAGACGTTCATTACGAGCATAAGAACAGAATATACAAATTCAATAACTGAAAAATTACGTAAAAATTTAAAGATCAAAAACATAACTTCTACCGCACATCATCACCATATTGTAGGTACCGTGGAGCGAAGCCACAGAACACTTAACGAGTTCATTCGCTCATACATCTCAGTTGACAAAACAGATTGGGATGTATGGCTGCAATACTTCTTATATCGTTTTAACACGACACCATCTATGGCACATTACTAGATAAGATAAAACCCTTATATAATATAGAAGACCATGCTAAAGAATCCAAATTCAGATTATAAAAGGCATTTAAGAGAGCTATATTAATGTTAGAATAACATAAGCAAAGACAAACAAACTATTATGACAAGAATATTGTAAATTTTGATTTAAAAATAGGAGATCAGATTTTATTAAAAATGCAACAGGACATAAGATAGATTTTAAATATACTGGACCATATAAAGTGGAAAGTATAGAAGAAAATGAAGATATAATAATTTCAAATAATAAACACAAGAAACAAACAGTACACAAGGATAGGTTAAAAATGTTTATTTCATCAGTTTATACGTAAATTTTTATTTCATTTATTTATTCTAAAAATTTTATTTCATAATCACTTTATTTTTTCTTATAAATATTTCAAGTATGGCCATACATAAAATGAGAAACATAAATAAAATAAAATAAACATAAAAAATATACATATTAATGAAAAAAAATTGATATATATAATAATATATAATATAATATATAATTGATATATAATAAAAAAACTTCATTTAATTACGTTATTTTTCTAAAACAAGAAGACGTAGTATGTTCACATATCAAATGCACACTGTACTTAGTGTTATGCATTAATATTAATACAAATACATTGTAGCACTTGGCCACAATATGTATTCACAAATTCAAGCCCTTAACAGTTCTTCAAGTGCCCGGTAATATGATCGCCGTTGAGTGCACTGGGATTGGGCAGTGCTGAGACTGCATATTTGACATGCGCGACGGTTCTGTGAACATGTGAACATAAGACCTCTCCTCTGCAGCGACGACTCTTCGCCAGCCGCTACTAATACATAAGCTTATACATAAGCGTTGACCGCTGCTCTGCCGCCGTCTCTGGCGGCGCAGCTAAGCTCTCACTAGCTGTACAAAAATGGTAATAGAGTTATAAATTATTCAATAAAGAAAACTCAAACGAAAAGGTTGACGAGCTCTTATCATTTTGAATTGACGGAAGTGGAGGAGATTACAACAGTTTTATTCTACACTATATCCTATAGCTCCTATAGGAACAGGAAAAATATAGGAAATCGGTTAAATGTTATGCTTTTCAGGATTATGCGCACATGATATTTGTATGCTTATCTTGATCAGGGTAAAAGCGCGTGCCGATCGGACGTCTATATCCTATAGATCATATAGGGTGAAAGCGGTCCAAATTTAATGTTTCAAAAAATTCCAAAAAATTTCAAAAATTTTCAAAAAATTTCAAAAAAAATTTCAAAAAAATTTCAAAAATATTAAAAAACAAGAAAGGAAAGCTAACTTCGGGCGGAGCCGAAGTTGAAATACCCTTGCAGAATATTCTGCAAATTATATTCTCCAATATTATTCATATGATGCATTTTTAATACTTATAAAAAATCCCACCTTCCTAACTTTAAAAACACCAAAGTTATTTCATTTCCGATCAATCAGTTATATGGCAGCTATAGGATATAGTCGGCCGATCCTTATGAAATTTAATATGTCGAATTGATTGGGCAAAAATAAAACCCATAGAAAATCCCAACTTCCTAACTTTACAAACACCAAAGTTATGGCATTTCCGATCAATCAGTTATATGGCAGCTATAAGATATAGTCGGCCGATCCTTATGAAATTTGGTAGGTCGGATTGATTGGCCAAATATAAAACCCATAGAAAATTCCAACTTCCTAACTTTACAAACACCAAAGTTATGGCATTTCCGATCAATCAGTTATATAGCAGCTATAGGATATAGTCGGCCGATCCTTATGAAATTTGGTACGTCGGATTGATTGGCCAAATATAGAACCCACAGAAAGTCCCAACTTCCTAACTTAACAAACAGCTGAGTTATGGCATTTCCGATCAATCAGTTATATGGCAGCTATAGGATATAGTTCCGTTCCGACTTATATACTGCGTGCAAAGGAAAGAAGGGTGTGTGCAAAGTTTCAACTCGATAGCTTTAAAACTGAGAGACTAGTTTGCGTAGAAACAGACAGACGGACAGACGGACATGGCTATATCAACTCAGGAGGTGATCCTGATCAAGAATATATATACTTTATAGGGTCGGAGATGTCTCCTTCACTGCGTTGCACACTTTTGACCAAAATTATAATACCCTCTGCAAGGGTATAAAAATCTAAAAAATTCTAAAAATTTCAAAATTTTAAAAATTTTAAAAATTTTCAGGATATTTCGCGCAGTGTATAAGCTATTGACATAAAATTGTTCAAAATTATTTACACATACCTTGATCAGGGTAAAAGCGTTTGCCGATCGGACGTCTATATCTTATAGCTTCCATAAGAAATTTTGTTAAAAGCTGTGAAAATATACCATTTTTCCTTTTTTATATGTCTGCAAGGGTATTAAAACTTCGGCTTGTGGAATTTTGCTGCCATATGCGTTTCGATATCAGATTCTTTCATCAGTATCTGATGCAATCAGCATTCTAAGTCTATTGTTGAAAAGTATTTTGCCCTTCCCAAATTGGAAAGAATTACTGGATGGAAGAATTACTGCATTGGATACCTATCAGGTATTGTGTTTTTATTTAGTTATTTATAGTCAATGACAAGAGTTAATTTAGGATTTCCGTCCTCACTTTGTCCTTCCTTTGGAAACACTTATACTGGTGAATTATAAGGACTTTTACTTGGTAGTATTATTTCTTTTGAAAGCAGTCTACTGACTTCACTATTCACAAAGTCAGTGGCAGATAAAGCAGACGGATATTGTTTCCCGTATATTTCTCTGTCGTGAATTAAATTAATTTGTCCATCATTGGCAATTCCCGTGATTTTATTTCGTAATTTTGATAAGGCTGAAAAATATCTCATACTTTCCGCTGTCTTCTTCGCCCTTAAATTATCGCACAGATTTGATGATTTCATATGAAAGTATCTCATGGAATACTTGGATTAATTACTGACAATCAATGCTTTTGTTCACGTTTGGGTTTAATTGTGATTTTAAATTATCGAATTCTGTTTTTAATAGATTTAACTCATAGGAAAAAGTTTAGATCCTGTGCCTGACTGGTAGTTGGTGCAGACATTTTGAGTTATTTCTTAAAATCTCTTATTAGCTCATCTAACAATTATAGAAGGAGAGAATGAAGGAAGATCCCACACACAGGAAAAAGGTCATATGAAATAATTAGTTTATAAATAAGATTTTAAGACAAAAATATTTATCATCGTGGATCATCCACGGTTTAAGTTAGTTAGTGACTTTTTATTTTTCGATGCAAGCACTTTTTATTTATGTGATCGAATACGTTGTTTGAGCGGCGCGTGTCTTTTTTAAAAATGAATTTTTGATTTTTTTATAGCACCGCCCCAAGTTGGGCGCCAATGAAATTATGCGATGAGTCCCGAGTCCCTGTTAAAAATCGACTTTCTGGTCGGTTGCATTAATCATCAAACCTCGGCTCAAGAGAATTATTGTCAATTTTGTGAAAGACTTTTGTGTACAAAAAAAAATCAAAATCACAAGAAATGTCAAATTTTAATCAATTACTTGTCAACTAAGGACTAAGTTTTAAAGTTATATGTTTAAAAATGTCCATTTCTTCATTATTGTTTATTGTCTTAAAATATTCAATTAAAATCACAAGAATGGTTAAAATTAAAATCATTATCAAGTTAAGACTTTGTTTTGAAATTTATGTTTAAGAATTTTAATTTTTTTTTACGTAATTTTGCCTAAAAAGGTAAAATCTAAATCACAAGAAATGTTAAATTTTAAGCAGTGTCAAGTTAAGACTAAGATTTAAAGTTTAATGTTTAACAATGTTGATTTTTCATTATTGTTTTTGGACTTAAAAGATTAAATCAAAATGACAAGAAAGGTTTTAGTTTAATAAGTTTAAAGTTAAGACTGAGTTTTAAAGTTAAATGTTTAAGAATGTCGTTTTTTTCATTATTGTTTTTTGTGTTAAAAGATTAAATCAAAATCACAAGAATGGTTACATTTTAGTCAGTCTCAATTTGGGACTAGGTTGCAGAATACTCTGCAAATTATATTCTCCAAAATTATTTATATGATGCATTCTTAATACTCATAAAAAATCCCAACTTCCTAACTTTAACAAGAGAGAACGCTATAGTCGAGTCCCTCGACTATAAGATACCCGTTACTCAGCTAAAAAAGTTCAAATTCTCAATTTGAATTCGGCGATCTCTTAGAGCTGGCAGTTTTACAGCACGAGCATCAGCACCAGCGCTGCTTTAGCGCAGGCAGCTTTTGTCCTGTACCAGCAGCTGTGCTTATGTTTATGTTTTTGAGTGCAATAAATTGACTAGAAATATTAAACATACATACTTATATTGGCTAAACACATACATTCTTAAATAGTAGTTATAGCACAACACGAGTAACGGGTATAGCGAATAGCTTTCTTTAAAAGGAGTTATCTTAGCCGGGCAATTGCAACTGTGTACAATGTAAATACATACATATGTATAAGTTAACTAAGTTAACCGGACAATAAGTCCGGTCCATGCATCGGATTCTTTGCTGACCCAGTATTGGACTGTTTGCATCCGCACAGACGGCCAACTCAGCATATTTGCGTAGCCGCTGTGAGAAAACCTTTTGTTAGCTTTAAGTTTATATTCCTGAATTCAGTTATGATTTGATGAAGCGAGCGAGCGGTTCCTCCTCGCAATAAATATAAATAAACTTAACTCAACTTTGTTTCTCTGTAGCAGCTCCGCTCCACATAACAATTATTAAATATCCAAATATATGGAAATATATTAATTGGCGCTTAACTAGTGGTTCTTTTCCACTTCCAAAACAAAAAAAAGAAAGCGGATTTTGTTAAAACATAAAATCCAAATCGAACCGAAACAAATACAAGTGAAAACAAAAGTGTCTTATCTCTGCGAGCGTTATATTAAAAACAAATGAAAATGTGTTGCTCGCAATAGAGAAAATCTCAAAACACAGTGACACAAAATAACAATTACAACAAAATACTTTTCCAAAACAAAAAATATTATAAAATCCTACAACGACATACAAAATTTAAACTTCGGAAAGGAGAACAGTGGTGAACCAACGGCGAAAATTTTAGTCACCAGGAAATTTTTAAGGAAGGAAAAATTGCAAAAATAATGTGAGTGGAATCTTAAAGTTACTTGATTTTATATCTGCAGTGGTCAAAAATAAAAAACAAATTACAGTTAGTCGAGTTAATTGAATTACTTCATTAATATTTTGCATTAGGACAACTTTTTTCCTTAACACTTACAAATAATTATTGAACCAATTTCTCATTGTGATTTTTTTACGCCACTTCAGAGGGAAATACGTTTTGTTTTCTTTTGGAAAGACTGTCAGAAATCGAAATAAAGAACATCCAACTCAAATAATTTCAGCTATAAAAGTGCAAGTAAAAATTAATTTAATCATTAAATGCAACGTAAACATTTTTTTGGTTTTGTTATTTCCTTCTTTGGTTGTTATTTCGCTGCCTCCGTGCGGTAATACGAAACCTGCAACAGGTTCGTTTTATCTTAGTTTATTTTTGTTCCCTTTTATTGGGTCTGCCCATGCAAACTGTTGCTCGTATGTGTCAGTCTGACTGTCTGACTACTCATGAATGACGCATTCAATTGCTATAGAAGCGGAAAACATTATTCTAGCGATTCGGAATCTGGGGGTGAAGGAGATATTTTAGCTTCGCTTGCAAATTAAGCAATCGTAGAACGTCCCAAGGCCACAGCCATGGACTCAGAACAGCTTAAAGCCATCATTGAAACTGCCGTCGGCAGAGCACTAGCAGAGCAGGCCGCCCAGAACGAGCGTAAGGAACAAGAGCTACGGCAAATAATTGTTGTGCTCGCCGCTCGAGTAGAAGCGGTGCGCGTCGCACCGACCTCAGCTCCGGCCCCAGAAATAAGGGTATATGAAGCCATAAAGATTATGGATGAGGTTCGTTGTGATGAGCCTCTAGATGCCGTCGAATGTCTCCCGGAATTCTCGGGAGCCCAAGAAGCATACGTCTCTTGGAGACAAGCGGCCGTCGCTGCTTATGAAATATTCAGACGGCACAATGGCAGTTCTCGCCATTATCAGGCTGTAATAATAATAAGAAGCAAAATCAGGGGCCCCGCCGATGCGGTCCTTTCATCATTCGGCACTGTACTGAATTTTGATGCGATAATAAGTCGCCTTGATTTCACTTACAGTGACAAACGTTCGATGCACGTCATCATCATGGCAAAAATCCTGTGTGAAAAATTCAGTGACGATGCGTTGAGGGTCTTCATATCGGGTCTCAGACGAAACCTAACAGACGTACTTTTCGCAGCAAAGCCAAAAGATTTACCGTCAGCCCTGGCTTTGGCACAATAAGTCGAATCTAATCATGAGAGAGCCTTTGCGGCTACTTTCGCTAAAAGCCAAGAGGATAAGGAACGTAGGCCGGTTGAAAAAGGGTAAAAGGGCCAGCAGGGAAGGGCACCTCAAAAATCCGCATTATAGTAAACAACAATATAAGGCACAGGTACACTCAGACCAAAACGCCTATATAGTAACGTCTTTAAGACGGAACCTATGGAGGTTGATCCCTCCCTTTCGAAAATAATTCCACCCACTCACGCGCAGGCCTCCCAAAATAAAAGACCTGCTACATCCGAGCGGTCAGGTGGCCCGAAGAGGCAGCAGACGCTTCATCATACCACGCAAAGTTGATTATGACTGCTGTGTCAGGCTAACCGGTTGTGTTTATTTCAGAGCTCCCGTATTTAAAAAAAAAAAGAAAAGTTTTATACAAAATTCTGTTTTCCTGTGTCTTTACGATTTTTCTTTTGACTTTCTTAACAAAACATTTGCCGGCCTTGCCTTTCGGTTGGCAGGCTTGCTGCTGCGGTTAACTTTCTTTTTCTTTGTTTTCTTAGTTCATTACGCAAGTACAATGTCAGATGCTGGCGCAGTTCCCAAAAAAGATGTCTTCCAATTTCAAGCCATCTCGACGAAAGTTTGTCGGGAAACCAATCATGACTCTCATGTGGCTAAGCACTCGGTCTTTGCTAAGGACCAAGTTACGCGACCACCAGTCAATACAGATGAAGCTGCTAAAGTAGCTGTTATGAATGCCTCTAGGAATGCCAAGGCGACTGCCTTTGATGCCAATAGGTGCCTCTCTGATACTTCTGATGAATTTGATGATTCCAATTATTCAGACACCTCATCTGTCCCGACTATGACCATTTTTACCCCCAAGTGGATTAGTAAAAATGCTGCCGATGATGAACGCTTTACTCAGGTAAATAACCTAAGGAAAAGACGAAATCTTGACATACTCGGAGGTAGTAATATCAACAAATCATCGCTGCCAAACCCTGTTCGCGACCATAAACGTCCTCAAGCTCCATCCTCTGGTATGACCACACAATCACATTCTTCAAGTCAAGAAGGCTCTACCTACTTAGGAAACAACAATAGCTTTGCTATTTTGTCTGACGATGATGATGATGATGCAATGACTTCCACTCATAATAATGAATCAATCAGCACCCCTAAACTTGGTCATGGATTGTCTGAGCCTGTTGAAGCTAACTTGCATTCGGTGTCCCCACGCAATGCCTCTTTTCAAGCTAAAACCAAGAAACGTGATCCCCGTCCGCCACCCTTCCTTTGAGGGGAATCACTGATTTTAGGCAACTAATTTCATTACTATCTTCTGTGACCAATGGTTTTCGCCTCAAGACAACTGGTAAATCTTCCTGTAGGGTTACTGTGGATGACGGCAATGTTTACCGTGTCGTCCAGAAGCTTTTCAAGGATAATGGAATTCCTGTCAGCACTTTTCAGTTTAAAAATGAACGAGCCTTTCGAGTCGTCATCAAGGGACTTCACGCTTCCACTGAAATAGCTGAAATTACTGCAAAACTGAAAGCTCTGGGACACAACCCTCGGAATGTATTCACCCCCTGGTGAAAATGGGAAGGCGAACCGGGTTATATTCTTTGTGGAGCTGGAACCAGCTAGAAACAACAAAAATGTGTATGATATCCAGACAATTGACTACCAGGTGGTTAAAGTGGAACCGCAGCTTCAGAAAAAGGGTCCTTTAAGGTGTTTCAGATGTCAAGAATTTGGAAACTCTAAAAATTTTTGCTCACTCTTGCCAAAGTGTGCCAGATGCGCTGGTGACCATGAAACAAAAGACAAGGAGCGGTGCTTGGCCATAAATGAGGAACAACTCAAGTGCATTAACTGTGGTTCTAATCATAGTGCGTCTTCCCGTCGATGTCCTGCCTATTTAGAGGCTATTGAAAGACGTAAGCCCACTGGTTCTGTAGGGCGTAGACCCACTGAAAAACGTACTTTTAAGCCTGCCATGCCCCGGCTCAAAATGCTTGGTTTTCTACGCGTCTTCCTGCATCCTTAAGTCAGACTTCGCCAACGGCAAATTCACATCCAAGTGAAAAGACCTCCTTGATTGAACAACCTTCTCAGGACAGGCTTCTGGAATTTATTAATGGATTAAGGAAGCAACAAGAGGCTGCTGCGATAGCCCAAGCGGCTGCAATTGATAAGTTGTTGTTACGCTTTGATCAAATGATGTCAGTAATGACGACCACACTACAAATGTTACAGAGCGTGATTTCTAAGCACGCCAATCTATCAGGGTCAACGCAATGCGATGACTAATTACGGTATAAATATCGTTAATTGGAACGCCAACAACTTAGTTGGCAAATCACTCGAGATTGAGCATCTCCTTCAGGAACGCAACATTGACATTTTATTGATCTCAGTGACACATTTTACCAGCCGTTCATTCTTCCACATTAATGGATATGCTGTTCACTCTGCCAACCACCCTGATGATCGACATCGTGGTGGTGCTGCTGTCATCATCAAATCCTGTTTAGATTATCAACTAAGTGCCACAATATCGGAGCCTCACCTGCAAGCAGTTGCCATAAGTTTGGTCACTGGGTTTGGCAGAATTTCATTTGGTGCTGTCTACTGTCCACCTGGTCACCGCCTTTCTTGGACGAATGAGGAATATCTGCGTCTGTTTGGCTCTGTAGGTAGCCGCTTTCTCATTGGAGGTGATTGGAATGCGCACCACAGTTTCTGGGGGTGCAGGCGATCATGCCCTCGGGGAAACACCCTGATGTCAGTTATTGCTGACTCAAATATGCAGATTTTGGCTACTGGCGGACCCACTCATTTTCCTTGGATCAATGACCACCTCCCGACGGCCATTGATTTTGCTGTGTACAAAGGCATCCCGTGCAACCACCTTACAATCTCAGAGTGTCCGGGACTTTCCTCTGATCATATTCCGCTCCTGATATATTTTTGCGTGGCTGCCTATACGATCGTCACCAAATCCAGGGTTCTTCCCCGGGGCTCGGATCTTAAAAGATTCAGTGCGCAACTTACTGCTCTGACTCAGGAGCAACCTACTCTTCTTTCTGTGGACGACGTAGATTCCTTTGCTGAGGTCTTAGTTGAACAGATCCATCAAGCTGCCCCTCCTCCTAGAAGTATACCTATTCCTCCTCCATCTTGGGCTTATTCAAAGCCAGAAATTGCTGCCTTGGCCAGAAAAGGTCATGCACTTCGCCGTGTCTGGATGAGGACGAGGCATACCATCGATATGGCAAGGTGGAAGGCTACTGTATCAGAGCTAAGGAAAGTCCTCCGTTCGGCCAAGTCAGAATTTTTTATAGACAAGCTCAGTGCAATTGATCCTAACCAGAACCACGGATTTGCGCTCTGGAAATGCACCCGCAACCTTAAAAGACAGCCGCTTCAGAGGTTTTCCCTGAAATGTGGTGATGGGACTTGGGCCCACAGTGATTCCGAGATTGCTGAAGTATTTGCTGATGATCTTGAAAATCGCTTTACTCCATTTGAATTTGCAACAAGCGATGAAGTCCAGACAACAATCTCTAGGATAGGACTTTCATTTGGTCCTCCTGTTACTGTCCGTCCAGTAGACGAAGATGAAGTACGTGGTCATATAAAGCGACTGGTTACTACTAAAGCTCCTGGCATGGACGCGATTGATGGCAAAGTAGCAAAGGCTCTGCCTAGCTCTGTCATTGCACAGCTCTGTCTTCTCTTTGATGCTTGCCTGGACCTCGGTTATTTTCCATCACCTTGGAAACGAGCATTAGTTACAATGGTGGCAAAAAAGGAAAAGACCCATGTTGCCTGGAATCTTATAGGCCGATTAGTTTGCTGTCCACTTTCTCCAAGATTTTTGAGCGGATCATGCTTGGTAGACTTCTAGCTATTAACGCCTTTGAAGATGCACTTCCGAACCACCAGTTTGGTTTCCGTAGTCGCCATAGTGCTATCGAGCAAGTGCACAGAGTAATTAACCATGTCCTGGGGGCTTTCGAAGACCACAAATACTGCTCAACCGTTTTTCTCGATGTTCGACAGGCCTTTGACAGGGATTGGCACGAAGGACTGTTCTACAAGCTAATGCCGCTTTTGCCTGAAAGGCTCTGGAATCTCATTGTATCGTTCTTAGATAAAAGGGAGTTTGCTGTAGGCATTCGTGGACACCGTTCTGGACTTCGCCCAATTCGTGCTGGTGTCCCGCAGGGAAGCGTCCTTGGCCCGGTCCTGTATACAATTTACACTTCGGATCTTCCAAACCCAGTTGCTCGTGGTACACTCCTGGCCACATATGCAGATGACACTGCATTTCTTGCAGCTGGTAGCACCACTACGTCTGCGTCCCGACGTGTCCAGACATTCTTAGACGAATTTGAGTGCTGGGCCTCTCGATGGAACATTGCGCTTAATGTTGACAAAACGCAACATGCCACTTTTGCTCTCCGCCCTGGCCGTTCGCGTAGCCTTTACATTGATGGGAATAGGCTCAAGCACGAAGATAAGGTGACGTACCTCGGAGTTACCTTAGACCGTCGCCTTTGTTGGAAGGGACAAAGTGATCGAGTTTGTGGATCAGCAAGAACAAAACTTGACAAAATGGACTGGCTCCTTCGTCCAGGCAGCGGCCTATTTCTTGAAGCTAAGGTGCGGCTTTTTAAGGCCATTGTCCTCCCAACCTTAAACTGGGGAATCACTTGCTGGGGCACGGCCTGTGATTCGTCACTAAAAAGGGTGCAAACATGCATTACAAAGGCTCTCAGGAGGATGCTAGGGGTGAAGTGGCACCATTATGTAGAAAACCGAGTAATGTTCCAGGACACGGGAGTGCCGACGGTAACAGAGACGATTTGCAAATCATCAAGTCGATACCGGGAACGTTTGCTTTCACATGCAAACTGTCTGGCAAGACATCTTGCAACACCACTGGGTCGACGGCGTCTCCGCAGACGACACCCGGCAGACTTATGGATTCTCGGCCGTGACAGACACGGTCGTCTTCTGTAATAACACATCTTGATTAACTTTTGACCGGCTATGACCACACCTGATTTGCTCAAGAATGAAGCACCCGTTACCCGCTTATTTTGGGATCTTTAGAAATAATTCGTCAATACACGAAAACAAGGTCCATCCTTGTGTGGCGTGTTCAATAAACTATAAAAAAAGTGTGGAAAGTGGCCCACAGTCCTATGACCGCACTGCCGTCAGCGCGGCGCGAGCGATCGACGATGACGTCAGTTGCGATTACGATTCCGACGCCATCAATTTTTTAGGGGAAAATCCCTGCTACCTTTCATCAGAGATGAAGTTCCTCATCGACACCGGGGAGTCCAAAAACTTTATTCGGCCCCACAAGGTGTTAAGAGGTGTCCGCCCAGTGGAATCACCGTTTTCAATCCACTCAATTCATGGCGGGACTATGATAACAGAAAAATGCTTCGTCTCACTATTTAATATAAAGGCCACGTTCTTTATACTACCAGACTTGTTGTCCTTTGATGGGATAATCGGCCACGACCTGTTAAAACAGGCAGGGGCATCTCTTTGCTTAGCTTCTGGTCAGCTCAAATGGGGCACAG
Source organism: Drosophila rhopaloa (assembly GCF_018152115.1). Taxonomy (NCBI): domain Eukaryota; kingdom Metazoa; phylum Arthropoda; class Insecta; order Diptera; family Drosophilidae; genus Drosophila; species Drosophila rhopaloa. Next base: position 151,379 of record NW_025335054.1, read on the forward strand.
AGGTTGAAAGTATTTCGTTTCAAAAATGCCCTGATGTCAACTTCACTAACGTGGATTGCTCAGATGCACCGCCTTTGGTAAAAAATGCGTTCTTGGAAATGCTCAAAAGTAGGAGTAAAGCTTTCGCAGACCCTGACGAAGCTTTACCCTACAACACTTCGGTGGTAGCCACCATCAGAACAAAGAGCGAATATCCAATTTATGCTAAGTTATACCCGTACCCCATGGGAGCAGCGGACTTCGTCAATAGGGAGATCCGAGACCGGCTAAAAAATGGTATAATCCAAAAGTCGGCCTCTCCTTACAATAACCCGATATGGGTCGTAGATAAGAAGGGTGTTGATGAGGCGGGCAATAGAAATTTGCGACTGGTCATAGACTTTCGCAAGCTAAACGAGAGGACCATTGCCGACAGGTACCCCATGCCGAATATCTCGATGATACTTGGTAACCTTGGCAAAGCCAAGTACTTTTCGACGCTGGATCTAAAATCCGGCTATCATCAAATTATTCTCGCAGAGAAAGACCGCGAGAAAACTTCCTTTTCCGTAAACGGGGGAAAATACGAATTTCGAAGGCTCCCATTTGGCCTGAAAAATGCCGCCAGTATTTTTCAAAGAACTATTGACGATATTCTGCGAGGGCTAATCGGCAAGTTCTGCTACGTCTACGTAGACGATGTCATCATTTTTTCGGAGGATGAAAACTCTCATCTTAGGCATGTGGATTGGGTTCTTAAGAGCCTATACGATGCAAACATGAGAGTATGCACCAAAAAATCACGCTTTTTTAAGAAAAGCGTAAATTTCCTTGGGTTCATCGTCACCAGTAGTGGCACCACAACAGATCCGGAAAAAGTAAAGGCTATAAAGGAGTTCCCCGAGCCAAAGAATGTATTTGAGGTAAGGTCATTCCTAGGTCTTGCAAGTTACTACAGGTGCCTTATAAAAGACTTCGCAACGATTGCCAGACCTATCTCAGAAATCCTGAAAGGAGAGAATGGAAGTGTATCCAGGTACAGATCCAGAAATATTCCAGTGAAGTTTTCTGAAGCACAGCAGCAGGCTTTTTATAAATTGCGCAACATATTAGCGTCTGAAGATGTCATGCTTAGATATCCGGACTACAAAAAGGCATTCGATCTAACGACGGATGCCTCAGCCTATGGAATTGGTGCGGTGCTCTCTCAAGAGAATCGACCTATCACAATGATTTCGAGAACATTGAAGGATAGGGAGGTAAACTACGCCACCAATGAAAGGGAACTTTTGGCCATTGTTTGGGTACTTGGAAAATTACGGCATTACCTATATGCAGTAAAGGACATAAATATCTACACCGACCACCAGCCGTTAACGTTCTCGGTATCGGAATCAAATCCCAATTCCAAAATCAAAAGGTGGAAGGCGCGCATAGACGAAGCCGGCGCAAAAGTTTTTTACAAACCCGGCAAAGAGAACTAACTCACGCTATAGAAACAACCGACAAGCCGCTTAACTGATTCCAGAACCAAAATGTTCTAGAAGAGGCGCGCTTCGTACTCTTTGGAAACAAGAGACGACACGTAATTAGCTTTCCTCACGAGCAGACATTACTCGATGAACTCGCAGGCTCAATAGTCTCCAAAGGTGTGAATGCAATACATTGCGATCTGCACACACTTGCATTGATTCAAGACGATCTGGTCAGGGCATTCCCAGCCACCAAGTTTTGGCACTGCAAGAATAGGGTCACGGACATTTTTGCGGCCGATGAAAGAAGAGAAATCCTTACGGCCGAACATAATAGGGCCCATAGAGCAGCCCAAGAAAATGTGAAGCAGGTGCTCACTTCCCAAAAATGACTAAGTTAGCTAACGAAATTGTCGCTAACTGCAAAACGTGCGCTAAGGCTAAGTATGACAGGCACCCGAGTAAGCAAAAGTTAGGCGAAACACCGATCCCTTCTCATGTGGGAGAAATGTTCCACGGATAAAAAATACTTTCTCACCTGCATAGACAAGTTCTCAAAGTTTGCCGTGGTACAACCGGTTGCTTCCAGAACAATCGAGGATTTAAAAATAGCCTTACTACAGCTCATGAATTTCTTCCCGAATGCGAGGACAATTTACTGTGACAATGAACCATCACTAAATTCGCATAAGATTTCGACTATGCTAAGTGATCACTTCGGTGTTGCCATTGCAAATTCACCACCTCTGCACAGCGTCTCAAATGGTCAAGTGGAGCGCTTTCACAGCACTCTTCTTGAGCTGGCAAGATGTCTGAAAATCGATAAAGGCATAAGTGACACCGTGGAGGTGATCCTGTTAGCCACCACAAAGTATAACAAATCAATCCACTCGGTCATCAATAAGAGGCCAGCTGACGTTATACAGGGTGAGGATGAAGACATGCAGCGAGATGTTTGTGACAAAATTAAAAGCGCCCAAAACGTGCTTAGGACCAGGGAAAACGCTTCGCGACAGAACAGGGTTTTCGAAGTTGGTGACAAAGTTCTTGTAAATCCAACGTTAGCAACAAGCTAACGTCACTATGTGAAGAAAAAATCGTTGAAGCGGACCTGGGGACCACGGTCCTCATTAAGGGGAGGGTGGTCCACAAGGACAACCTAAAGTAACATCTTCAGGCAACTCCCGTAATTTTTATTCATTTTTCATTATTAAGCAAAAATAGACACTTGGCATTAGTTATAAGACCCATCTTCGAGCCTAAGATTTATCATTTAAGACATTCCTTTTGGTGGTGGGAAGCCTCTGCATGAATAAAACAGAAAGTAAAAAGTACTCATTCCATTTCGCAGGTTCAGTCTTGCCATCCTCCTTTCCCTATCCTTGGCGTCGGCGCACACTACCGACTTTTCTCAAGCCAAGTAAATTCCAGTTGTGGAGGGCCGCATTCTAGTATGGGAGGAATACGCACGAGTCACCCACTCTTCTAATCTTTCGGAATTCAGACGAGTTGTGGAAGAGACCGCCGGCATGAGCGACTTGTTTCCACGGTCGCACATGAAGATGCTTCTGAATGCGGACATCAATCACCTTCGGGACCTACTGGACTCATTAGGAGTGCACCACAGAGTGGCAAGAAGTCTAGACTTCTTAGGGTCTATACTTAAGGTTGTAGCGGAAACTCCAGATGCTAATGATTTGGAAAGAATTAAATTTACGGAATCTCAGTTAGTAAATTCGAATAACAGACAGATAGAAATAAATAACAAAGTCCAAAATCAAATTAATCAACTAACAGTTACAGTTAACCAAATTCTGAATGTGGCAAAAAAATCAGAAATTACACCGAACATTTATATGAAACTCTTCTTGCTCGTAATAGAATGTTAATGATGGAATTGCAAAATTTAATGCTCGCCATTGCATTGGCTAAAGTCGATATTGTCAGCCCTAACATATTAGACCATGCAGATTTAGAACCAGTTTTGCTGGAAGACCCCACCAACACCCCCATTAGGGATATTTTGTCCGTTGCGTCCGTAAAAATACTTCAATCTACCAATGTCTTGGACTTTATAATAAAATTTCCTGTAATAAAGTTTGTATGTAGGAAGGTCACCATTTTCCCAGTCGCCCACCATGATGTGATCGTACGGATGAAGAATAACGTCGTTGCGGAATGTGATGGAAGAGTCCATCAAGTTGAAAACTGCACCGCAACACCTGGTGCCACATTCTGTAAGCTATCTGTGAGTGGCTCATGCGCCCGAGATCTTCACGCAGGAGGTGTAGCGCATTGCGATACCCAACCTAGCGACATGCACCCGGTCACTCAAGTGGATGAAGGCACTATCATAATTAATGACTGTTTAGCGCAGGTTCGAGTTGACAATGGCCCGGATGTTTCCTTACGTGGCACGTATCTCACAACATTCAACGATCGTGTTGTGATTAACGGAACCATGTTCATCAACCATGACAACATCCGGATAAGGAATCCGGGAGTGGCAAGCTCCCCTTTGTTGAACATAACCGGCATCCACGAAATTTTGAGCCTCCCTTACCTTCATCGCCTCAATGAACGTAACTTGAGGTTCATCCGGAAAGTGGGAGAAGAGGTCAACAACACCCAAACGTATCAGGTAGCGCTAATCGTAGTAGCGGTATGCTGTGCTCTGATCTGTATTTTGCTCACCTGCCAGCGAGTCATTAACGCAAAGAAATCAGCAGCCCAATTGAGGGAGGTAATCGCTGAGATAGGGTCGGCCGAGGGCGGCCTAAATCTTGAAGGGGGGTAGTTAACTAAGTTAACCGGACAATAAGTGCGCGACCATGCATCGGATTCTTTGCTGACCCAGTATTATACTGTTTGCATCCGCACAGACGGCCAACTCATCATATTTGCGTAGCCGCTGTGAGAAAACCTTTTGTTAGCTTTAAGTTTATATTCCTGTATTCAGTTATGATTTGATGAAGCGAGCGAGCGGTTCCTCCTCCGCTCCACATAACAATTATTAAATATCCAAATATATGGAAATATATTAATGTATATGCTTACATACATACACACATACGCCATTGTTTGACTCAGACCTCCAATTTGGCTAACTAGATTTGATTTGCATAGTTCTTGGGATATAGTTCGGTATTGACAAATGAAAACCATCGCAATTTCCTTTAATAGAAATCCTTATCGAGAATTAACGTTGACTCTGTTGAGCACCTTGGCCAGCTGTTCCAAAGTCATCCGTTAGATGGCGCCATGAAAGGCGGAAATGTAGGCGCTAGCCAGGCTTAAGCGTTTAATGGGTTTTTGGGCGTTAGAGTGGGCGTGGCAAACTTTTATTAGGCCAATCGATAGGTATTGGCGAAACAAACACATATCAATTTAAATTTTCATAATAGCATCAAAACTTGTGTGCGTCAGAGGGGGCGTGGCACCATTTTGAAACAAACTTGCGCTGCGTAGGAACTCCTAAAATCTACATGCAAAATGCCAATCTACTAGCTTTTATAGTTTCCGAGATCTCAGCGTTCATACGGACGGACAGACAGACGGACAGACGGACATGGTTAGATCGACTCGGGTAGTGATCCTGAACAAGAATATATATACTTTATAGGGTCGGAAACGCTTCCTTCTACCTGTTACATACTTTTGCACGAATACGATATACCCTTTTACTCTACGAGTAACGGGTATATAAACACCAAAATTATGGCATTTCCAATCGTTCAGTTATATGGCAGCTATAGGATATAGTCGGGCGAACCTTATGAAATTTGGTAGTTCGGATTGATTGGCCAAATATAAAACCCATAGAAAATTCCAACTTCCTAACTTTACAAACAAGAAAGTTATGGCATTTCCGATCAACCAGTTATATGGCAGCTATAGAATATAGTCGGCCGATCCCGGCCGTTCTGACTTATATACTGCGTGTAAAGGAAAGAAGGGTGCGTGCAAAGTTTCAATTCGATAGCTTTAAAACTGAGAGACTAGTTTGCGTAGAAACAGAAAGACGGACAGACAGACTGACAGACGGACATGGCTATATCAACTCAGGAGGTGATCCTGATCAAGAATATATATATTTTATAGGGTCGGAGATGTCTCCTTCACTGCGTTGCACACTTTTGACCAAAATTATAATACCCTCTGCAAGGGTATAAAAATTATTTTTTTTTCATTATTGTTCTTTTTCTTTAAAGATTAAATCAAAATAACACGAAATGTAAATTATTTATCACTTTCAAGTTAGCACAACGTTTTTTGGCTGAAAAGAATAAAAGTAAAATGACAAGAAATGTTAAATTTTAATCAGTGTCAAGTTAGGACAAAGTTTTTTTTCGTAACTGATTAAATCAAAATCCCAATAAATGTTAAATTTTAAGATGTGCAAGTAAAAACTAAGTTTTAAAGTTATATAATTAAAAGTGTCGATTTTTTTATGATTGGTTTTATCTTAAAAGATTAAATAAAAATAAAATTAAAACTACAAATTAAATAAAAATCACAAGAATGGTTAAATTTTAATCAGTCTCAAGTTGGGACTAAGTTTTTGTTTTAAAAGATTAAATCAAAATAACATGAAAGCTTACATTTTAAGCATTGTCAAGCTAAGACAAGGTTTTAAAGTGATAACTTTAAAAAGATTAAATCAAAATAAAAAAAACATAAATATTAATCAGTGCCAAGTCAAAATAACGTTTAAGAGTTTATGTTTTTAAATTAAGATCTTTTCATAACTATTTTTATACCCTTGCAGAGGGTATTATAATTTTGGTAAAAAGTGTGCAACGCAGTGAAGGAGATATCTCCGACCCTATAGAGTACGGAGAGTACTCTACGTTTTAGAGTTTATGTTTAAAAACTATAAATTTTCATTATTGTTTTTTGTCTTAAAAGATGAAATCAAAATAACAAGAAAGGGTACATTTTAATCAATGTCAAGTTAGGACCAAGCTTTAAAGGTTACAGTTTAATCAGTGTCTAGTTAAGTTTTTGTCTTAAAAGATTAATCACAAAAAAGGTAAGATTTTAATTGGTGTCACGTTAGTACTAAGTTTAAAAGTTATATGTTCAAAATTGTTGATTTCTCATTATTGTTTTTTGTCTTAAAAAATTAAATCAAAATCGCAAGATAAGTTATATTTTAAACAGCTTATGTTAAAACTAAGTTTTAAAGTTAAGTGTTTAAAAATGTCGAGTTTTTTATTGTTTTTGACTTAAAAGAAAGATTTAATTTTAGTCAGTGTCAAGTTGTTATTAAGTTTTAGTCTTGAAAGATAAAATCAAAATCACAGGAAAGGTTACATTTTAAGCAGTGTCAAGCTAAGGCAAAGTTTTAAAGTGATATGTTTTAAAATGTCGATTTGTTCACAAAAAATAAAAAGGAAGGATAAGTTTTAATCATAGCCAAGTTAAGACTAGGGTTCAGAGTTTATGTTTAAAAATTACGGTTTTTTATTATTGTTATTTGTCTTAAAAGATGAAATCAAAATCACAAGAAAGGTTACATTTTAAGCAGTGTCAAGTTAACTAAGTTTTTGGTCTTAAACGATTAAATCAAAATAACAAGAAAGGTTAAATTTTAAGCTGTGTCAAGTAATGACTAAGTTTTAAAGTGTCGATTTTTTTATTCTTGTTTTTTGTCTTAAAAGATTAAATCATAATAAGAAGAAAGGTTACATTTTAAGCATTATAATGTAAAGACTAAGTTTTAATGTTATATGTTTTAAAATGTTAATTTTTTCATTATAGTTTTTGGTCTTAAAAGAGTAATTAAAAGCCCAAGAAAGGTTAGGACTTAGTTTCTTGTCTTAAATGATTAAACCAAAATCACAAGAAATGTTACATTTTAATCAGTGTCAAGTAAAGATTAAGTTTTAAAGTAATATGTTAGATGGTTTCGATGTTTTTATTATTGTTTTTTGTCTTAAAAGATTAAATCAAAATCTCAAAAATGGTTCAATATTAATCAGTGTCATGTTAGGACTTAGTTTCTTGTCTTAAATGATTAAATAAAATCACAAGAAAGGTTATATTTTAGTCAGTTTAAAGTTAAGACTAAGTTTTAAAATTAAATGTTTAAAAAAGTCGATTTTGTCATTATAGTTTTTGGTCTTAAAAGAGCAATCAAAAGCACAAGAAAGGTTAGGTTTTAGTTTCTTGTCTTAAATGATTAAACCAAAATCACAAGAAATGTTAAATTTTAATCAAAGTCAAAAGACTAAGACTAAGTTTTAAAGTTATATGTTTAAAGGTTTCGATGTTTTTATTATTGTTTTTTGTTGTCTTAAAAGATTTAATCAACTTAAGAAGAAAGTATGACCTCGAGTAATTCAATAACACTACAATTATTGTTTAATAGGTCGATACCAAAACCAACATAAACAAAAGGGATCCACACGCCCCAAAATTCATTAATTAAACAATCTTCAACTATTTGTTGTATTTACCAGTCTGCATATCGAAAAAACCGAGGATTTTTCAACAGACAAAACACTTAAAACTTTCACACACTGATAGAAGCTTTAACGACAGAACTACACCTATGTTAAAACCAATTAAATTTGGCAACTCACAATTGCCAAAAAAAAGGTTCTCTGATCGTAACATTGGGGAGTTTCTGATGCTCTGCTTCCATCTCCGCAGATAGCTGATGAGTCTGAGGTGACGTGCAGACGAAACTAGCTAGTCCTATCATAGTCGGGTTCACTCCCCAGGGAGTGTAAGTGTGATGAAAGTTAAGTGAAATAAATCGTTGTGTTATAGAAGAAATTAAAATATAACCAACGTATGACCTCGAGTAATTCAATAACAATACAACTTAAGAATAAAGGTTAAATTTTAATTAGTTAAAAGTGGTTCAAGAAGAACACTAATGTCATAAATTTTTGATTTTACGAGCTCTGTTCTTGTCAATATGTTAATCAATCTAGACCCGTAAATAACGATCTGTAACTTAAAACCTACAAGTGTGCAATGCCGAAGAATAATAAATAGTTCCGGCACTGCACAAAGGGTCGCTTTGCGGGAGACCATTGATAAGGCTCCCGCTTAGGCAAACAGATGTGGTCTCTGCGTATACCTTAAATAAGTGTATTATAAGAATCGCAGGTTATTTACCTTAACATAGACTTAGTAAAATAAAATCAGTTTTACTTCGGAACTCAACGAATATAGATATGTTTTCTTTTGGATTGACATCTAACATTTCGGTCTTCGAACCGTTCTTTAAGTTTCTTTAAGAAATTCAGAGATAAACCAGCACCTTAAAGAAACTATCTGTTCTGGTTGCTCGAAATAAATTCTGCGCCTTAAAGACTGATTCCGTTCTGGTCGCTAAAAATATCAGGTTGTCAAATATCTCTTTTTTTGGTTTTTAAATTTAGGGCTTTTTGAAAAAACCCCTAAAAACCAAAATATTAAAAAATTAAAAAAAATTTTAAAAAAAAAAAAAAAAAAAAAAAAAAAAAAAAAAAATATTTATTATTTTAAAAAAAAAAAAAATAAAAAAAAAAAAAAAATAAAAAAAAAAATAAAATTTTTTTTAATTTTATTTTTTAAAAAAAAAAAAAAAAAAAAAAAAAAAAAATAAAAAAAAAATTAAAAAAAAAAAAAGGGAAAGAATAAAAAAAAAAAAAAAAATTAAAAATTATTTAAAAAATTTAAATAAAAAAAAAAAATAATAAAAAATTTAAAAAACAAAAAAAAAAAAAAAAAAAAAAAAAAAAAAGAAAAAAAAAAAAAAAAAAAAAAAAAAAAAAAAAAAAAAAAAAAAAAAAAAAAAAAAAAAAAAAAAAAAAAAAAAAAAAATAAAAAAAACAAAAAAAAAAAAAAAAAAAAAAAAAAAAAAAAAAAAAAAAAAAAAAAAAAAAAAAAAAAAAAAAAAAAATTAAAAAAATAAAAAAAAAAAAAAAAAAAAAAAAAAATAAAAAAAAATTAAAAAAAAAATAAAAAAAAAAAAAAAAAAAAAAAAAAAAAAAAAAAAAAAAAAATAAAAAAAAAAAAAAAAAAAAAAAAAAAAAAAAAAAAAAAAAGAAAAAAAAAAAAAAAAAAGAAAAAAAGCAAAAAAAGGGGGAAGAGAAAAGAAAAGAAAAAAGATCAGTGGAAGGCGTTGGGAGCAGCGATAGACAGAGGCGAGCGGAGCAAGTCAGGAGCGTGAAGCGGGCATTGGACCAAAGACGGGTTGACGGAATCTGGAGGGCAGGATTTTCAAGCAGAGCAGCAGAGTCTGGAGTAGCAGATCTTGGTGGAATGCAACGACGTCAGCTGTCACGCAAGGGCAGGATTTTTTCAAGTTGCATAGTCCAGAGGAAAATCCAATTGGCAGGCAAGCAGTTTCGAGAAGCAGTGTATCAAAAGGGGTGCTAATCAGAAAACTGACCCAATGAAATTTAAAGTCGCTCACAAGTAGACTGTATGTATAAAACCAAAATTTGTCATTTCTAAAGTTATTCATTATTCATTGTTAAACTATTATCTTTCTAAGCAAATTTCATCTTAAAATGCAACTCGAAGAGATAATGTTAATGCGATGCGAGGATTTGCGCGTAAAGCTACTACAACTAAATTTACCCACTGCCGGTAGAAAGCGCGATTTACAGGATAGACTCCTGACTCACTTCGGTATTTAGGACGACGATGATAACAACGATTCGGATGAAGTTGAATCTGTAGCTACCGCTCTCGATTGTTCAGTGTAGGCAGTGCCTATAATCCGTTCTTTGTTTACACTGAAAGGTGTAGAAGGCAGTGTTTCGAATTTTGCAGGTACAGGTAGTCCAGATATAGATCAGTGGATTCAGGAGTTGGAGGATTGTGCTTTGACTGTGCAGTGGAGCCAGCTTCAACTTTTCATTTATTCTAAGCAGTTGCTCAGTGGGGCTGCAAAATCGTTCATTCGCAGCCAGGCTAACATTCGCAACTGGGATTCTCTAAAGGCAGCATTGCGTGGCGAATTTGCTGTTAAAAATTTCATCTGCTGAGGTCCATCGCAAGCTAGGTCAACGTGCGCAGAGAAAAGGAGAGACGCTTCAGGAATATTTGTATGCTTTAATGGAAATAGCCAAGCCAGTTAAACTAGACGAAGAAAGTTTGATAGAGTATTTTGTAAAAGGAGTTCCAGATGCTAAGGCAAACAAAATAATGCTGTATCAGGCGAAAACCATAAGGGATTTGAAGGAGCAGATCGAAGTATACAAGATGGTCCGAGGTTCATACAAGATGCCTTACAAGAATGAAGCGCGTGTAGTTGAGGCAGATGGATCCAAAAGCTTCGACTCGAAACCAGAGTTTGTATGTAAATGCTTTAAGTGCGGGGATCCGCACGGCTAAACTATCCTGGATATTGTGGTCATGAAAGTTACAAAAGAAGGCACTGAGTTTATGCGTCGGAATGAATCGCAAAGTAACGAAGATAAACATATCAATATCGGGTCCGAGTTTCTGCAAGATTTTAAGGGCATGTGTGCAGAACAGACATCAGTTTTCGATCACATTGATTTATCTCATTTGAATCAATCACAGCAGTCTGCGGTCAAAAGTTTGATTGAAGAGTATACACCCGAGCGCAAGGCAAGTGCTCCGGTACAAATGAAAATCATTTTGAAGGATGAAATACCTGTCTACCAGCATCCACGTCGTTTACCTGTCTGTGATTAGAAAACAGTTGACGATAAAGTTGAGGATTGGCTTGCAGAGAAAATCATCCAACCAAGTACCTCAGAGTACGCATCGCCGGTAGTTTTGGTGTCCAAGAAAAACGGAAAGAAGAGACTGCTGCGACTATCGAAAGCATAATGAGAAAATTATTCGAGACAATTTTCCGATGGCTCATATGGAGACCGTGCTAGACAAGCTGCAAGGTTCCAAGATATTTAGAAATTTGGATCTAACAAACGGCTTCTTCCACGTTCCGATTGAACCAGGCTCTCGAAAGTATACATCATTTGTGACCCAATCTGGACAATTTGAATTCCCTTGTGTACCATTTGGCATATCAACCACTGCAGGTGGTTTTCACAAGATTCATCATGGCAGTTCTAAGGGAGCTCATCGCCACTAATGTTGTCGTTGTGTACATGGACGATGTAATCATACCCAGTCAAGACTCGGAAGAAGGACATGCTAAGTTGAAAGATGTCTTGCAGGTTGCTTCTCGGAACGGTTTACGTATCAACTGGAGTAAGTGCCATATATTGCACAGTAAAGTACAGTTCCTAGGAGACATTATTGAAAGTGGAACCATCACCCCAGGTCCGGAAAAGATTCAAGCTGTGAAAGAGTTTCCCAAACCACATGACAAAAAACCGATTCAGCGATTCCTAGGTCTGACTTCTTACTTCCGAAAGTTTATAAACGGGCGTGTCTATGTGTTAGGCATAAAGTTCACGATCGTAACTGACTGCAACGCGTTCAAAATGACAATGAACAAAAAGGAAGTTCCTCTTAGCGTAGCTCTTTGGGCTTTATATTTGCAGGACTTTAAGAACTAACTAACTTTCTGGGACTCAAATGAAACATGCTGATGCCTTGAGTCCGGTCTCATGTTTCTTTTTGTCCGACTCTATTTCTCATCGCTTAAAGGAAGCCCAGATTAACGATGATTGGACAAAAGCAGTTCACAACCTTGTTGAAAAGGAAACCAAGACTTTTATATGCAGAATGACGTTCTCTTCAAAGATCCAAATCGTGAGCTAGTCGTAGTACCCTCAACTATGGAAAATTAAATAAGTCAGAACGCGCACAGTCAAGGGCATTTTTCTGCCAGAAAGACACAGGATATGCTCAAAGAAAAAGCAGATCGAAAGGTCTAGAGTTGCGTTAGATGTATTATCGTAAATGCCAAAGCGGGCAAGAAAGAGGGATGTCTAACTTCAATTGATAAAGGCGATTTTCCCTTCATTACATACCACATCGATCACGTCGGGCCAATGGAAATGACGACCAAGCGATATAACCACATCCTTGTTATAGTAGACGGATTCTCAAAATATGTCTGGCTCTACCCAACTCGTAGCACTGGTGTAGACGAATTTATAAACTGTGTAAAGTAATAGTTAGATCAATCTTGTGCCAATGAAGCGAGTATTAATCGTTTTAGGAGCGGCAGAGAGTTAAGATTAGATATTACAGGAAAAAGTCTATTATAGTCAGAACATAATACTCTGAAAGGCTCATGCAAGGCATAGTTAGATCTACAATGATTTAAAATTAGGGGAATATAATTTCTAGTTAATCTACTTGGCACAGATAAGTTTAGCCGGCTTAACAAGTCGGGGCAGTCAATATCACCATGAATAAGGTTATAAATAAAGATAGTACCAAGCATCGTTCTACGGTTGGCTAGGGATGGTAAATTAATCAAAAGAAGTCTCCTAGAAAAAGAAGGTAAGATAAGATTTGCATCCCAGTTTAGGCGCCGTAAAGCAAAAAGAAGGAAGTTTTTTTTTACAGGTTCAATACGACCAATATGTATTCCGTATTGTGGACTCCAGACGGGAGACCCATACTCCAGAATCGGACGGACTAGCGAAATAAATAAAGTTTTAGTCAAATAAGGATCATCGAATTCTTTTGACCATCTTTTAATAAATCCAAGCACTCCTCTGGCTTTATTAACCATGGACGAAATGTGATTAGAAAATTTTAGTTTAGGGTCCAAGAGAACGCCAAGATCGTTTACAAGAGTTATTCTATCCAAAGAGCTGTCACTTAACGTGTAAGTCGCGTATATCGGATTGGCCCGATAAAAAGTCATCAGCTTGCACTTGGAACCGTTTAAATTTAGCAAATTATCTCGTCACCAGTTTTGAAAATTATCTAGATCGGATTGCAAGTCTAAATGGCAGGAAATGTCCTTATACTGCAGGCACAACTTAACATCATCTGCGTACATAACTACGCGAGAATGACTTATAATTGAGGGAAAATCGTTAATAAATAATGTAAAAAGTAACGGACCCCTGGCTCCCTGTGGGACACCGGAGGTAACACGGAGAATTTCAGAAATTGAATTTTTAAAAAGGACCCTTTGTGACCTGGCATTCAGATAACTTGAAATCCATTTAAGCAGATCAACTGGAAAACCTAACAGGTCAAGTTTTTGAATAAGAAGTAAGTGATTTACAGAGTCAAATGCTTTACTAAAGTCAGTATGAATGACGTATGTTTGAAAACTACTATTGAAGCCTTTTATCACAAATGTAGTGAGCTCTAGAAGGTTTGTGATTGTGGATCTACGTTTAATAAATCCATGTTGACACGGAGAAATGATTGATCTGCAAAGGTGCTGCAAATGAGGAGTAATAATTTTTTCAAAAAGCTTAGGAATAGCTGACAACTTAGAAATACCTCTGTAGTTACTGGCTTCTAACTTGTTACCTTTTTTGAAAAGAGGAATAACAAATGATTCCTTCCAAATATTTGGGAATTGGGAGGTTTCTAGAGATAAGGTAAACAACTTGTGAAGAGGTTTGCACAGGGCCTTAGCGCAATACCTAAGCACGCACCCAGGAATACCATCGGGCCCTGGCGAATAAACAGGCTTAATACGAAGAAGATCCAAAAGAAGAGAGCTTTCTGTTAAAGTGGGACAGAATATGAGGTTTGACTTGGACATGGTGTAAGAATAAGGCTGTGATGAATAATCTAATGTAGAGTAAGTTCGTTTGAAAAAATTGGGCAAATAAATCGGCTATTGCCTGATCTGTGGTTGCCGTCATGTTTTCGAACGACAGCGAGGAAGGAAAATAATTAGATTTACGCTTGGTGTTAACAAAATTATAAAACTGTTTCGGGTCCTGAGAGAACTGGACCTTACAACGGTTGAAGTAACTATTATAACACTGAGCATTAAGCACGGTGAATCTTCACCGAGCACTTAAATATCTAGTAAAAACAGATTGAGAACCGGTATTTTTATATTTCCTAAAAAGTCTGGACTTTAATTTTCTTAAGTGTGTCAAATCACCTAGAACTACCAACTGATCCAGGAAGCGATAACTTTACACAAATAAATTCAATGGTATTGAATTCATCAAAAAATAACTCCTCAGACGGGAGGTTTGAATCAACTCCAATTAAGACTCTACCTCTCCGTCTAGAGGGACGGTCATACCTATATATTGTGTACTTACCTGGAAAAACTTCGGAGCTAAAGATCTCCGGCTTTAACCAGGTTTCTGTGAACACAATAATATGAGATGCAAAGGAAAGGCTATCGGAATACAATTTAGTGAGTTTGCTACGCAAACCTCTTGCATTCTGATAGGAAAGAATGAGGTTAGAAGTTAGTTTTTTGAAATTGGTACAGTGGTTTGGCCTCGACTAGGAAGTTTTACTTCCACGGGCCCCTTCTTCTTTATCTTAGCCTCGAACTCTTTTACAACCATATTATCCGGCCAAAAGTCGCCCGAGCATATGGCTTCAAAAAGCTCGTTAGTTATCTTGAAGATGAAATGTCTCTAGCATAAGAAAACTTAAACTTTTCCCCCTTTACACTATTACAATCGGCTTTAGTCTTGTCTTGTATATAAGACAATACATCAGAAGATGTTTGATCAGGGCAAAGCCGAGAATCGAAAATTTGTTTCTTTAGTGGAACCACTGAAAGGGATTTTGGTGGATCAGACATTGTTTCTGCAAAACCAACTTGAGCCGGTTGTCCGGACTCAGTAGTCCCTTGTGGTGGTGATGCTACATTCTGAGAGGTAGGTGGACCCACTAATTGTGAAACCACTACGGAAAAATCGGAATTCTTAGAAGTCCCTGGTTGCATGCATTCTGTAACGTTTTGTTCGGATACCGAATCTTTTCTAGCTGCTGATCTTAGCAACATTTGAGGGTTTGCTTTTGCTCCGTACCACCAGCGGCCTTTTTGCGCTTAGGGGACTCTTCTAATAGCTTACGTCTATTAAATTGCGAGTCCAGCGCAGAGAGGAGATCATCAGCTCGGCGAAAACTATCTCTAGCAACTCCGAAGCAGACAATCAGCCCCATCAGGTCGCCTTTAGTTTGGCGCATGAACGATTTCATCTCGTTCGCAACCTCGACACAAGCGTCACAACAAAACTGCAAATTGGGCCCCTTTGAAGGGTCATCACTTGACCGGCCAGTAAAACCGGCGCACTTGGTGTGCACCATATTTTCACACAGCCAGCAAGTCATATTAGACTGGTCAGCCCTGATTACGAGGCTGCATTTTTTGCAGACCACTGTACCAAGAAAACGAATTGAAATTTATAAGCGAGCAGTTATAAGTACCGCAAGAGCGCAGAAACTGCACGCTTAGAACTTTCAAAGCAAAGAGAGCAAGAGAGCGGGAGCGTAAATAAGTTAAAGTGCATGCACAAAAGAGAAGCGGCGGGGATATAAGAAAGGAAAACACAGATAAGAATTTCGAAAACTAAAACAATTTATTAGTATTAATACAAAGTGCACTCGCGAAGCGAACGGAGTTAAAATTTATGTTTGAATAACCGGAAGAAAATTAAAATTGTTTTGATAAAACCCATCGATGGGAATAAACGAAAACAAAAATATAAAATTCGAAGCGCAGAAAAAAAAACACGACCGTTCACTTTGAAAGTCAAAGACGAATCGGAATGAACTCGGCCCATTTTTGAAGCGGATGGTGACTAGCGACGAAAAATGGATCACATACGCCAATATCAAGCGAAAACGGTCGTAGTTGAAGGCCGGTGAATCGTCGAAAACAGTGGCCAAGCCGGGATTGACGGCCAGGAAAGTTTTCCTCTTTGTTTGATGGGATTGGAAGGGAATCATACACTATGAGCAGCTCCCATATGGCCAGACGCTTAATTCTACCATCTACTGCGAACAACTAGATCGCTTGAAGCGACCAGAAGCGACCAGAATTGGCCAACAGGAAGGGTGTAGTGTTTCACCAGGACAACGCCAGACCACACACTTCTTTGATGACTCGTCAAATGCCATGTTGCTGTCCATGGCGAATGCCCTTATTGGTGTAAAGTTGAGGTCAAAAGAGTGTTGTGAAAAGTGGCTATCAGAGTTTTTCGCAAATAAGGAGGGAAGTTTCTACGGGGGGGTATTATGAAGTTGCCGTCTAAATTACACACATTATCGAACAAAACGGAGCATATTTTAGCTTAATCCGTTCACTGTATCAATTTTTATAAAGCATTGAATAAAGAGCAAAAAAGTGGAAGGGAGTTATTTGACAACCTAATAATTGACTCATATGCAGCCTACCCCCGGTGATGAATTTTGTATAACAATTATAAACAAAAAGATAAAAAGAGTCTTTTATGTTTAAATTAAAAAAAAAAAATGCTATGAAGCATTAAAAAAAGTTAAAAGTTGAAACGACGTTTTCACGTTACCAACCCAGCCAAAAATTGAGATACCACATTTTTTGGAAATTCCAAATATGGAATCTGTTAAATGAGTTTTTTACAGAACTCGTTAATTTAAGAGAGGACCTCAGTCCTTCTCTTAAATTTAATTATCTCAAATCCACATTAAAAGGAGAAGCTAAAAATGTGGTTACTCATTTACTGTTCAGTTCAGGAGAAAATTATCAAGCGACTTGGGATTTCTTAACCAAAAAAAAAAATGTTTCCAATCATATTAATCGCTTGATGGATTTTCCTAATTTAAATTTGGACGCCAACAAATAAATAAAAACATTTATGGAACTATTAACTATCCAAAGATGTGGATAAAATTATCGCCCACATTATACCCTGAAAATTAGATAAAGATTCTCTAAATTTATATGAGAGTCATGTTAAAAAGACAAAAGAAATTCACGCACTTTCTGATGTCAAGGAGTTTTTCGAGCAAAGGCTCAATTCAATATCTTCATTTTTGCAGGAAGAAAAATCTCTTAAAAGGTATCATTACTTTTAAGTTGAAAAGTTGAAGAAAGTGGATGTATTAAAGACAAATAAAAAACTAAATTGGTGTATTACAAAATAGCCAAAAAGACCGTAGAACAAAGAGAAACGAAAAATATGATTAAATCAAGTTCAAATTATTTTATAATAGTGCCACGCTAAAAGTTTAATGGCCGGCGAACCAAATAAAAAGCGCAAAAACTCGGTATGCCGAAGAGACGGGTACTTCTCGTATATCTCTACGCGCGATACTGAATTGCAAAAAAGTCTACAAAGACCCACCCAACAGTAACAACTACAGCAACGGCAGCAAAACCAACAAACTTCTACAGCAACGGCTCTTACCGCGGGATCGACTGCGATGTCAGCAGCGCCAAATATAGCGTCAATTAAAATTATGACAAAACAAAACCAAGTAAATATTCAACAAGCGGGCGGACACGGAGACCAGCATGGATCGCTACATCCAAATTTGGCGTAAGCCAGAACACCGCGGTGGGTAATAAGCCAAAAATAAACCGAGTCCAAAGAGACAACGAATTACCCGGGAGATCCAATAACAACAGATTTGCCCTCCTAGCTGAAATTCAACCAGAACTGGGTAAAGAGGCCCCACCAATTTACATCTGGGAAAAAGGTTAAACGCCCTGGTCAACAAAATAATTGCGCTGGTCGGGGACGGAAATTTTCACGTTGTTCCGATCACTAAAGGGAATATTCACGAAACCAAACTTCAGACGAAATCCGAAAGAAAAAGAAAAACTACTACACGTACCAACTAAAATGCAGCAAGGGCTTGCAAGTTTTACTAAAAGGGATCGATGTCCTCAAAGAAAATGGTTT
The DNA here is from genome assembly GCF_018152115.1 of Drosophila rhopaloa. NCBI lineage: Eukaryota > Metazoa > Arthropoda > Insecta > Diptera > Drosophilidae > Drosophila > Drosophila rhopaloa. The sequence goes on from NW_025335054.1 coordinate 169,560, forward strand.
TTCTGCAAAGAACGTTAGTAACATTATTAGCAGGAACAAAAAGACGCAATCACTCTTCAAAGTAGAGCTGGAGCCAGACAGCAGAGTCTTGAAGAAAAATAAAGTGCACCCCATCTATATCCTGCAATACCTACTGCACCGAAGAATTAAGGTGGAAGAACCACATAAAAGGAACGGCCCAGTGCAATGTACAAATGATCAGTGTGTAGTTTGTGGAGACTTTCACAGTTCCGCCAATTGCCCTGCCAACAAAAACCACCCCCAGAAGAAGAAATGTGGAAACTGCGGAGGAAATCACACGGCAAACTACTTGGGCTGTGTGGTCTACAAGAAGTTGAAGACCGCATGCGACGAGTGACATCAACGCGCCACCAAAACACTCAAGCCGTGTACACTTACTCAACAACGACGCCGGAAGTTTTTTTTTTTTTCTTATTTTAACTTTGCTTTTATTTATTGAATCTTCTCTTCATTTTGAGACTAACAATAAGTTTAAAATGTAACTAACAGTATAATAAGAATGCAATCTGGTTGCGCGTCCCTCAAGTCGGTCGCTGGGTGGGTAAGTCATTACGACGAAGGCGTGATTGGTTGATCAACCTTGTAAGACCTCTCGCCAGGTGGTTAGGGTGCAACGATAGCTTGGTAAAGTACTTTTCCTTCTGTTCTGCGATCACTTCTTTGACTGGTAGGATGTTTAAGTCGCGATGTATGTTTTCGTTGCGAATGTACCACGGTGCCCCGGTGATTGTTTTAAAGATCTTCGACTGAGCTGGCTTCCCCCATAACTGAGAGCCGTACATTCATATAGGTTTAAGTACCGAGCTATACAGTAGGACTTTATATTCAAGACTAAGGGGAGACCGAGCGTTGATAAGCCAATGAAGGCTACTGGCTTTTAGCTTTAGGTGTGTTTTTTTGGCTTCAATGTGCCGGCGCCATGTGAGTTTTCTGTCGAGGTGTACTCCTAGCACTCTTCCTTGAGGAACTCCAGCTCCAATAGTGAAATCGTCAGTTATAGCAGTGCATTGCATTGCATTGAACAGTAAATTTTCTGTCATAGAGGTAAGACTCTAAAAGCTTATGGGTGTTGTAGGGGCATTGTCTTGATCTTGTACATTAGACCTTCTAGCCAAACTCTATCAAATGCTTGAGAGACATCTAAAAATATGTACAGTACAGTATTCTCGTTTTTCGAACGCGTTCCGAATTTCTGATGTTATCCGGTTAACCTGCTCAATTGTTCCGTGCTTTTCACGAAACCCAAATTGATGTGACGGAATTTCTTCCTGGATTCTTAGGTATATGTTTATCCGAGTCAATACGCATTTTTCAAAGAGTTTAGATAAGCATGAGAGTAGGCTTATAGGTCTATGCGACGTGGGAATTGTGTGGTCTTTTCCCGGCTTTGCTATCATTATAATAATAGACTTTTTCCATCTCACTGGAAAGTGGCCAAGTTATGCAATGGCATTAAAAGGCTGGGTGATAGTGCAAACGGCGCATTATGGGAGCTCAATGATCATTTTGGGAGTTATGAGGTCGCAGCCCGGGGATAGTTTCGGATTCAGCTGATTTTTGATGATGTTAACGATTTCGTTTGGACGAAACTCAATTGGGTCATGTTGAAGCTAAGGCTCATATGGTAAAGTCGGCACAGTGAACGCACTAGTGGCAGGATTTGGTAGGAAGACATTTTTAAGGAGGTTGGAAAACGTGCTGGATCTGTCTGCATCGCTGCGCGCCCAGCCGGCTGTGGGATTTCTAATAGGCATCACGGTCACTTTCGGTGAGCTTAGAGTTGGGTGAGCTCAACATAGTGAGTGTTTTGTACTAGATGTTGACAACTGCTCTATGTAGCTTCGGTGGACATGTGCTTCTTCTTGCTGTAAAGCTTTTGTGAGTTGACGTGAGGCATATTTTAAGCGTTGCCTAGCAGATGGCGATCCGTGGAGTTGCCACTCTCGATGTAAGCGTCGCTTTTCGAGGACGAGCTGTTCTATTTGTAGATTTGTCTTCTTTTGGTTGGTTTAAGTACTTGTAGTTTGGGGTGTTGAAACTCGAGCTGCAGAGACGAGTACAGACTCCAGTGTGTTAACAAATCTGTCTACGTTGGCTTCATCGTCGAGATGAGGACTTAGCACAATGTGTGAGCTAATGTATTTGTTGTACTTAACCCAATTGGTTTTCTGTGATTTCAATTTAAACGATTGCTCCAATGCGCCTGGATGTGGGAGTGGAATAAACAGGACAGGCGAGTGATCAGGAGAAAGATCCGGGAGGCATTTGGCGCTTATCAGATTTTTAAGAACGTTTTTGGTAATTGCAAAGTCTACTATTTAGTTTCTACGGGGGGGTATTATGAAGTTGCCGTCTAAATTACACACATTATCGAACAAAACGGAGCATATTTTAGCTTAATCCGTTCACTGTATCAATTTTTATAAAGCATTGAATAAAGAGCAAAAAAGTGGAAGGGAGTTATTTGACAACCTAATAATTGACTCATATGCAGCCTACCCCCGGTGATGAATTTTGTATAACAATTATAAACAAAAAGATAAAAAAGAGTCTTTTATGTTTAAATTAAAAAAAAAAATGCTATGAAGCATTAAAAAAAAGTTAAAAGTTGAAACGACGTTTTTACGTTACCAACCCAGCCAAAAATTGAGATACCACATTTTTTGGAAATTCCAAATATGGAATCTGTTAAATGAGTTTTTTACAGAACTCGTTAATTTAAGAGAGGACCTCAGTCCTTCTCTTAAATTTAATTATCTCAAATCCACATTAAAAGGAGAAGCTAAAAATGTGGTTACTCATTTACTGTTCAGTTCAGGAGAAAATTATCAAGCGACTTGGGATTTCTTAACCAAAAAAAAAATGTTTCCAATCATATTAATCGCTTGATGGATTTTCCTAATTTAAATTTGGACGCCAACAAATAAATAAAAACATTTATGGAACTATTAACTATCCAAAGATGTGGATAAAATTATCGCCCACATTATACCCTGAAAATTAGATAAAGATTCTCTAAATTTATATGAGAGTCATGTTAAAAAGACAAAAGAAATTCACGCACTTTCTGATGTCAAGGAGTTTTTCGAGCAAAGGCTCAATTCAATATCTTCATTTTTGCAGGAAGAAAAATCTCTTAAAAAGGTATCATTACTTTTAAGTTGAAAAGTTGAAGAAAGTGGATGTATTAAAGACAAATAAAAAACTAAATTGGTGTATTACAAAATAGCCAAAAAGACCGTAGAACAAAGAGAAACGAAAAATATGATTAAATCAAGTTCAAATTATTTTATAATAGTGCCCCGCTAAAAGTTTAATGGCCGGCGAACCAAATAAAAAGCGCAAAAACTCGGTATGCCGAAGAGACGGGTACTTCTCGTATATCTCTACGCGCGATACTGAATTGCAAAAAAGTCTACAAAGACCCACCCAACAGTAACAACTACAGCAACGGCAGCAAAACCAACAAACTTCTACAGCAACGGCTCTTACCGCGGGATCGACTGCGATGTCAGCAGCGCCAAATATAGCGTCAATTAAAATTATGACAAAACAAAACCAAGTAAATATTCAACAAGCGGGCGGACACGGAGACCAGCATGGATCGCTACATCCAAATTTGGCGTAAGCCAGAACACCGCGGTGGGTAATAAGCCAAAAATAAACCGAGTCCAAAGAGACAACGAATTACCCGGGAGATCCAATAACAACAGATTCGCCCTCCTAGCTGAAATTCAACCAGAACTGGGTAAAGAGGCCCCACCAATTTACATCTGGGAAAAGGTTAAACGCCCTGGTCAACAAAATAATTGCGCTGGTCGGGGACGGAAATTTTCACGTTGTTCCGATCACTAAAGGGAATATTCACGAAACCAAACTTCAGACGAAATCCGAAAGAAAAGAAAAACTACTACACGTACCAACTAAAATGCAGCAAGGGCTTGCAAGTTTTACTAAAAGGGATCGATGTCCTCAAAGAAAATGGTTTTTCTGCAAAGAACGTTAGTAACATTATTAGCAGGAACAAAAAGACGCAATCACTCTTCAAAGTAGAGCTGGAGCCAGACAGCAGAGTCTTGAAGAAAAATAAAGTGCACCCCATCTATATCCTGCAATACCTACTGCACCGAAGAATTAAGGTGGAAGAACCACATAAAAGGAACGGCCCAGTGCAATGTACAAACGATCAGTGTGTAGTTTGTGGAGACTTTCACAGTTCCGCCAATTGCCCTGCCAACAAAAGCCACCCCCAGAAGAAGAAATGTGGAAACTGCGGAGGAAATCACACGGCAAACTACTTGGGCTGTGTGGTCTACAAGAAGTTGAAGACCGCATGCGACGAGTGACATCAACGCGCCACCAAAACACTCAAGCCGTGTACACTTACTCAAGAACGACGCCGGAAGTTTTTTTTTTTTTTCTTATTTTAACTTTGCTTTTATTTATTGAATCTTCTCTTCATTTTGAGACTAACAATAAGTTTAAAATGTAACTAACAGTATAATAAGAATGCAATGGGTAAGTCATTACGACGAAGGCGTGATTGGTTGATCAACCTTGTAAGACCTCTCGCCAGGTGGTTAGGGTGCAACGATAGCTTGGTAAAGTACTTTTCCTTCTGTTCTGCGATCACTTCTTTGACTGGTAGGATGTTTAAGTCGCGATGTATGTTTTCGTTGCGAATGTACCACGGTGCCCCGGTGATTGTTTTAAAGATCTTCGACTGAGCTGGCTTCCCCCATAACTGAGAGCCGTACATTCATATAGGTTTAAGTACCGAGCTATACAGTAGGACTTTATATTCAAGACTAAGGGGAGACCGAGCGTTGATAAGCCAATGAAGGCTACTGGCTTTTAGCTTTAGGTGTGTTTTTTTGGCTTCAATGTGCCGGCGCCATGTGAGTTTTCTGTCGAGGTGTACTCCTAGCACTCTTCCTTGAGGAACTCCAGCTCCAATAGTGAAATCGTCAGTTATAGCAGTGCATTGCATTGCATTGCATTGCATTGAACAGTAAATTTTCTGTCATAGAGGTAAGACTCTAAAAGCTTATGGGTGTTGTAGGGGCATTGTCTTGATCTTGTACATTAGACCTTCTAGCCAAACTCTATCAAATGCTTGAGAGACATCTAAAAATATGTACAGTACAGTATTCTCGTTTTTCGAACGCGTTCCGAATTTCTGATGTTATCCGGTTAACCTGCTCAATTGTTCCGTGCTTTTCACGAAACCCAAATTGATGTGACGGAATTTCTTCCTGGATTCTTAGGTATATGTTTATCCGAGTCAATACGCATTTTTCAAAGAGTTTAGATAAGCATGAGAGTAGGCTTATAGGTCTATGCGACGTGGGAATTGTGTGGTCTTTTCCCGGCTTTGCTATCATTATAATAATAGACTTTTTCCATCTCACTGGAAAGTGGCCAAGTTATGCAATGGCATTAAAAGGCTGGGTGATAGTGCAAACGGCGCATTATGGGAGCTCAATGATCATTTTGGGAGTTATGAGGTCGCAGCCCGGGGATAGTTTCGGATTCAGCTGATTTTTGATGATGTTAACGATTTCGTTTGGACGAAACTCAATTGGGTCATGTTGAAGCTAAGGCTCATATGGTAAAGTCGGCACAGTGAACGCACTAGTGGCAGGATTTGGTTGGAAGACATTTTTAAGGAGGTTGGAAAACGTGCTGGATCTGTCTGCATCGCTGCGCGCCCAGCCGGCTGTGGGATTTCTAATAGGCATCACGGTCACTTTCGGTGAGCTTAGAGTTGGGTGAGCTCTCCATAGTGAGTGTTTTGTACTAGATGTTGACAACTGCTCTATGTAGCTTCGGTGGACATGTGCTTCTTCTTGCTGTAAAGCTTTTGTGAGTTGACGTGAGGCATATTTTAAGCGTTGCCTAGCAGATGGCGATCCGTGGAGTTGCCACTCTCGATGTAAGCGTCGCTTTTCGAGGACGAGCTGTTCTATTTGTAGATTTGTCTTCTTTTGGTTGGTTTAAGTACTTGTAGTTTGGGGTGTTGAAACTCGAGCTGCAGAGACGAGTACAGACTCCAGTGTGTTAACAAATCTGTCTACGTTGGCTTCATCGTCGAGATGAGGACTTAGCACAATGTGTGAGCTAATGTATTTGTTGTACTTAACCCAATTGGTTTTCTGTGATTTCAATTTAAACGATTGCTCCAATGCGCCTGGATGTGGGAGTGGAATAAACAGGACAGGCGAGTGATCAGGAGAAAGATCCGAGAGGCATTTGGCGCTTATCAGATTTTTAAGAACGTTTTTGGTAATTGCAAAGTCTACTATTTAATTTTGGCCAATCAATCCGACCTACCAAATTTGATAAGGATCGGTCGACTATATCCCATAGCCGCCATTTAACTGAGTGATCGGAAATGACATAACTTTGGTGTTTGTAAAGTTAGTGTTCAAGAAGAACACTAATTATCATAAATATAAGATTTTACGAGCTCTGGTTCTGTCAACAAGTATATCTATCTAGAGCCGTTAATAACGATCTGTAACATAAAACCTAGGGTGCGTACCGAACAATTGTAATCTTAGTAGAGGCCCTTGAGCCTGACCTAGTTCTCCACTGAAAAGGTCGCCTTGGGGAGACCGTTGATGAGGTTCCGCTCGGCTTACAGTGTGGTCTCTGTGTAGACCATAGATAAGGATATTATAAGAATTTCATGTTAGTTACGTAAGCGAAGACTTAGAAAAACAAGAAAGGAAAGCTAACCTCGGGTGTAGCCGAAGTTGAAATACCCTTGCAGAATATTCTGTAAATTATATTCTCCAAAATTATTCATATGATGCTCTCTTAACACTCATAAAAATCCCAACTTCCTAACTTTAAAACACAAGCTTGGCATTTCCAATCGTTTGTTATATGGCAGCTATAGAATATAGTCGCGATCCCGGCCGTTCCGACTTTATACTGTGAAGGAAGGGGTGTGAAAGTTTCATTCGTTCTTTAAACTGGAGACTGTTGCGTGAACGACAGACGGACGACGACGACAGACGGCAGACGACGGCGACGGACGACAGAGCGACAGACGGACAGACAGACGGACAGACAGACGGACAGACAGACGGAAGGACGGACATGGCTATATCAACTCAGGAGGTGATCCTGATCAAGAATATATATACTTTATAGGGTCGGAGATGTCTCCTTCACTGCGTTGCACACTTTTGACCAAAATTATAATACCCTCTGCAAGGGTATAATAAAGTCAGTTTTTATACAGAACTCAAACGTGAAGGTTGTTTTTCTTATTACAGGAATCTCTCACATGTTGGTCATTCGAGTCTTTTTTTCCTTACGGAATATTTGGCCAGACTATTTTGCAGTTTCCCCCACCAGTGGTAAGAAACTCAGAGAAACTGTGCACCTTAAAGATTCTGTCAAGTGCTAGACACTTGCAGCTATAGGTTGCAAATAGATTCACACGATTGTTTTCCCCCACCAGTGCACATTGGGCCAGCGAGCCGATTTTTCGACGAAAATTTAAGTTTTAAAGCTAGGTTCTCCAAAATTTGGTACATATGATAGTGTCGATGCACATAAAAATATATCTAAGTTTCAGACTGATCTGACCACGCCTTCCCTAGCCGCCCATATGAGATAGGTTTCCTCTTATTGATACTTGTACGGTAATAAATAGCACTCGTTAAATTCAACAAATGTTTTTAATTCATTTTTTTAACACTTAACCTTAATATTAATATGTAAAAAATAACAATGCATTCAAAATGACTATAAATGTGTATTATACAATTAAAAATGTTCCTAGCAGCTACAATATGTGGGATTTATACATATCGGTGCAAAATGTAGCAAAAAAGCTTAATAAAATTAGTTTATGTACACTTTACACTTTAATAACAGATAGTTACTTTTTGGCACAAGTTGGCACAAAATTTGTTATAATCCACAACAGACGGGTTAGCAGGTTAGCAGGTTAGCTTTTTTCTATTCTTGGACAACACCAATAAACGGACACAAAGAACACATTATCAAACATGAACAAAGTCTTTTTCAATACAAATATTCTACATACCTTTGTCTTTCTTTTCCATAATTTTAGTGAAAGTTTCTTAACAACAATATTGACACGCTCGCAAGTAAACAAAATCTTTCCCACGTTTTTTAGTTTCGCACGCATCCAAATAAAACATAAAAAGTGTGTGTTTTTTATGTAAACTAAAAAAAACGAGGACGGAAGCTAACTTCGGCAAGCCGAAGTTTTAATACCCTTGCAGACTTTGCCGAAATTGCTTAAACTGAAAAAGTAGCGAAAGAAATAAGGTACTCATAAATAAACTAGATTTGCATCGTTTGATGTCATATAAAAATAGAAAAAAAGGGATACTTTCGCAGCCTTTAACAATTCTTCCTACGGAAACTATAAGATATAGACGTCCGAACGGCAAGCGCTTTTACCCTAATCAAGATATGCGTAAATAAATAAGACTTGCAAAAATTTATGTCAGTAGCTTACACACTGAGCGAAAATTTGGACCGATTTCACCCTATTGTTCCTATGGGAGCTATAGGATATAGACGTCCGATCGTCACGCGCTTTTACCCTAATCAAGGTATGCATAAAAAAATACGATATGGAAAGATTCGTGTCAATAGCTTATATTCTGCGCGAAATATCATAAAAATCATTAAATTTTAACCGATTTTACCCTATTGTTCCTATGGGAGCTATAGGATATAGACGTCCGATCGTCACGCGCTTTAACCCTGATCGAGGTATGCATAAAAAAATAAGATTTGAAAAGATTTATGTTAATAGCTTTTACACTGCGCGAAATATCTTCCATTCTTGCAAGTTATATCCGATTGTTCCTATGGGAGCTATAGGATATAGACATCCGATCGGGGCGGTTTTCAAACTTGATTTGCGTACACATGTTTTAGGACGACTGTGAAAGTTTCAGATCGCTAGCTTTTAAACTGAGCTCGCAAACGGTATTGAAACAGACGGACAGATGGACATGGCAATAACGAATCCCCTATTGATCCTGATCAAGAGTATATATACTTTATTTATTTTTTTTTTTATTAAAGCTTGGTTTTATTTATTGGATCTTCTCTTTATGAGTCTAACAATAAGGTTGCAAATCTTAAAATAATACATTATATAACAGTTTAATTTTAACTGAATAGAGACTACATGGTCCTAATAATTAGCGTTGGATTGGAAGGTCGTTGCGGCGAAGACGAGAACTGCTGGAAACTCGCGTGAGGGCTCTCGCGAGATAATTTGGATTTACTGATAGCCTGTTATAGTACTTTGTTGTGATTTGTGCTATCTCTTCTCTGACGAGTGATATGTGAAGGTCCCTGTGAATGTTTACATTCCGAACGTACCACGGTGCCCCGGTGATGGTTCTGAGAGTTTTTGATTGAGTTATTTGCATTATATCCACACTGCTGTTACTGGCATTCCCCCACAACTGAGAGCCGTACATCCAGATTGGTTTCAAAACGGTGTTGTATAGAAGTACCTTATAGTCCAGGCTAAGGGGCGCGCGGCTATTGATAAGCCCGTGGAGCCTGTTGGCCTTGAGCTTAAAATGCGTTCTTTTGGCTTCAATGTGGCTGCGCCAAGTAACACGTCTATCAAGGTGTACGCCAAGATATGTTACTTCATTTGCTATCGGAGCCACTGTGCTGTTTAGAGTAAGTGGAGGGCAGTCTTGCCAGTTAAGTGTGAACGTTACGTGTTTGCATTTTTGTTCGTTAACTTTGATTCGCCACTAGGTGTTTAGCAAGTTGCGCCGTTGCTTGCTTGGGGCATCTCGAGCGGCTTAGGATCGCTGTGTCATCAGCAAAAGTGGATGTGGTTAGTTGCATGCTCGTTGGGATGTCCGCAGTGTAGATAACATAAAGTGTTGGTCCTAACACGCTGCCTTGAGGAACTCCGGCTCTGATGATGTAATCATCGGACATGGCAGCATTACATCTTACTAAGAAATTCCTGTTGTAAAGGTATGACTTCAGAAGTTTGTGAGTGTTGGTTGGGAGCATTTCTGTTATCTTGTGCATTAAACCTTCTAACCATACTCTGTCGAAAGCTTGTGATACGTCCAGAAATATCGCAGTGCAGTACTCCCTTTGTTCGAATGCATTTCCAATTTCTGAAGTTATGCGGTTGACTTGCTTGATGGTTCCATGTTTTTCTCCAAAAACCGAATTGATGAGTCGGGATTTTGTTGTGTTCTGAGATATGGGGTAATATGTGCCAAGAAGCATTTTTCGAAGAGTTTTGATAGACACGTTAGTAAACTAATTGGTCTATATGATGAAGCAATTGTGCGGTCTTTGCTAGGTTTTGGTATCATTATGACGATCGACTTTTTCCATCTCTCTGGGAAGTGTCCATGTCTCGTTATTGCATTGAAGAGTTGGCAAATAGCTCGAACTGCACAGAGAGGAGGGGTTGAGTTGTTCAATTATGATTTTGAGTAACTCATGTGGTCTAAATACAATTGGTTCTTACGTTGATGTGTCGATATCTGATTGGGCTGAAATACAGTTTGAAGATGTTCTGCAAATCTGTCGGCTCTTTCTCCGTCGCTGCGCGCCCAGTTGCCTGTGGATGTCCTTATTGGCATTGCAGATTCTAATGGTGCACTGAGTGATGAGTGTGCACTCCAAAGTGGGAACTTGGAGCTCATTAGGGATAACTGCTCTATGTAATGTTTTAGGGACCTTTCTTCTTCATGACGTAATGCAGCTGAGAGTCTCCGTGTAGCATCTTTTAACCTTTGTTTTGCAGATGGTGATCTGTTGGATTGCCAGTCTCGCCGTGAGCGTCGCTTTGCTAGAACAAGCTGTTTTATTTCAACGTTCGTGTATCTATGATTGTACGATGTTTTTTGAGTTTGTGGAGTTGACATGCGAGCTGCTGCGACCAAGACGGATTCAAGAGTGTTTGTGGATAAGTTGATATCAGCTTCGTCATTCAAACGTGGATTCAACTCAATATGCGAACTTACATATTTTTTGGTTTTATTCGTTGTTAGTCTGAATGGTTTATCTACCGCAACTGGATGTAGTTTTAGTTGAAGGAGTACAGGCGAGTGATCAGACGATAGATCTGATAAGGAGTTGGCGCTTATCAGGTTGCGTGGAATGTTTTTTGTGACTGCAAAATCTATCAAGTCTGGCAGTTTTCTGGGATCTGTTGGCCAATATGTAGGTGTCCCAGGTGGCACACAGTCTAGCTTGTTGGTTGCTTTTATTATTGCATTGTACAACTGCCTTCCATTTGGAGTCACAAGTCGAGATGCCCAGTGCGTATGCTTGGCATTAAAGTCTCCTGCTATTATAAATTGTTCGCTCATAGAGTTGAAATAGTCCATGAATTGGGATTCGGATATTGTAAACCGAGGAGGACAGTATACGGCGGCAAGCTTTAAAGAACGGTGAATTATCTGTACATCTATAGATGTAGCTTGGATGTAGTTAGTGGCGAAGCTATTGTGGAAGCAGTGCTTAATGCGATTTCTAATCAGAATCCCAGACCCTCCGTGTGCTTTCCCGTCATTGTGATTCGTGTTGTAGAAGAAGTAGTCTCGCATTTGGAAATTGTATTTAATTGTAAGATGAGTTTGTGCGAGTAGCATTACATCGATATGGTTATTATTAAGGAATTGAGTAAACTCGAGTTTCCGCTGTGAGACGCCGTTGGCGTTCCACAGTGATATACGGAGTGGAGCCATTGATTACTTAGTCTGTTTTTGAGCAACAAGCAGCTCAATCAAAACGTTCTGGTTTCGCATAAGATCTTGCATAGTTGTCTGCATGAATGACATGAAATCCATCATACTTTATGAAGATTACACATTATTGTTTCAATTTTGTTCGTTGACTGCTACTATACTTTTCAGACCCATTTTTAGAGCAGTTGCAAAGCTTTCGGGTTTGTCGGAATACTCATTATTAGCTGAAGAGATACAGCCGTGAATGTAGGGGGAAGACATCACGCGTAGATTTCATAGGTGTTATATGTGAGCGAGCAGTGGTCACTCTTTGGTGTGACCAGTTTTCAGTTCCTTGTAGACTGGACAGCCCCTGTAGTTAGCCGTATGGTTACCTCCACAGTTTCCACACTTTTTGCTGCTGGGATCCTCTTTTAAATTTTTTGGGCATTTGTGGGAGTCATGAAGGTCTCCACAAGCAACGCATACTGGACGAAGCGTGCAATAAGACCTTGTGTGACCATATTCCTGACAATTATTACACTGCACCGGGCCATTTCTTTTATGCGGCTCTTCTACGGTTATTCTGCGGTGTAGTAGGAACTGGAGAGTAAAAATTGGATGCACTTCATTTTTGTTCAGAGGCTTGGATTTGGTTTCGGGTTCAAGTTCTACCTTGAAAAGAAGTTGAGGCTTTCTTTCTCTATTCAAAATGCTAACAACATTTTTTACATTAAAACCTTTCTCCTTCAGTGCGCCTGTAACTTCAGCTGGTGTTACTTCCGGTTCAATACCTTTAAGTACTACTTGCTGGCCTTTACTGCATTTTAATTAGTACGTGTAGAAGTTTTTATTGTTTTCGTACTAGAAGTTACTTCGACAAAATTTTTTTTTTTTTTTTTTTTTTTCGCGCGGAGTCCCACGGCCCACTTACCCGCCCAACCGACCGAGGGGCGCAGCCGTGTATCGTACGGCACGATTCGCGATAGGATAGACGCGAGATAGGAAAATAAAGGTAAAGGTCCGGGGAAAAAAGTAATAGTTAGATCAATCTTGTGCCAATGAAGCAAGTATTAATCGTTTTAGGAGCGGCAGAGAGTCAAGATTTGATATTACAGGAAAAAGTCTATTATAGTCAGAACATAATACTCTGAAAGGCTCATGCAAGGCATAGTTAGATCTACAATGATTTAAAATTAGGGGAATATAATTTCTAGTTAATCTACTTGGCACAGAAAAGTTTAGCCGACTTAACAAGTCGGGGCAGTCAATATCACCATGTATAAGGTTATAAATAAAGATAGTACCAAGCATCGTTCTACGGTTGGCTAGGGATGGTAAATTAATCAAAAGAAGTCTACTAGAATAAGAAGGTAAGATAAGATTTGCATCCCAGTTTAGGCGCCGTAAAGCAAAAAGAAGGAAGTTTTTTTGTACAGATTCAATACGACCAATATGTATTCCGTATTGTGGACTCCAGACGGGAGACCCATACTCCAGAATCGGACGGACTAGCGAAATAAATAAAGTTTTAGTCAAATAAGGATCATCGAATTCTTTTGACCACCTTTTAATAAATCCAAGCACTCCTCTGGCTTTATTAACCATGGACGAAATGTGATTAGAAAATTTTAGTTTAGGGTCCAAGAGAACGCCAAGATCGTTTACAAGAGTTATTCTATCCAAAGAGCTGCCACTTAACGTGTAAGTCGCGTATATCGGATTGACCCGATAAAAAGTCATCAGCTTGCACTTGGAGCCGTTTAAATTTAGTAAATTATCTCGGCACCAGTTTTGAAAATTATCTAGATCGGATTGCAAGTCTAAATGGCAGGAAATGTCCTTATACTGCAGGCACAACTTAACATCATCTGCGTACATAAGTACGCGAGAATGACTTATAATTGAGGGAAGATCGTTAATAAATAATGTAAAAAGTAACGGACCCAGATGGCTCCCTTGTGGGACACCGGAGGTAACACGGAGAATTTCAGAAATTGAGTTTTTAAAAAGGACCCTTTGTGACCTGCCATTTAGATAACTTGAAATCCATTTAAGCAGATCAACTGGAAAACCTAAAAGGTCAAGTTTATGAATAAGAAGTAAGTGATTTACAGAGTCAAATGCTTTACTAAAGTCAGTGTAAATGACATCTGTTTGAAAACTACTATTGAAGCCTTTTATCACAAATGTAGTGAGCTCTAGAAGGTTTGTAATTGTGGATCTACGTTTAATAAACCGTGTTGAGGAGAAATAATGATTAAAATGCAAATGAATTTTTAAAGAATAGCTGACAACTTAGAAATACCTCTGTAGTTACTGTCACGGTCATACCTATATATTGTGTACTTACCTGGAAAAACTTCGGAGCTAAAGATCTCCGGCTTTAACCAGGTTTCTGTGAACACAATAATATGAGATGCAAAGGAAAGGCTATCGGAATACAATTTAGTGAGTTTGCTACGCAAACCTCTTGCATTCTGATAGGAAAGAAGGAGGTTAGAAGTTAGTTTTTTGAAATTGGTACACTGGTTTGGCCTCGACTAGGAAGTTTTACTCCTACGGGCCCCTTCTTCTTTATCTTGGCCTCGAACTCTTTTACAACCATATTATCCGGCCAAAAGTCGCCCGAGCATATGGCTTCAAAAAGCTCGTTAGGGACAGTTGTCTTGAAAGATGAAATGTCTCTAGCATAAGAAAACTTAAACTTTTCCCCCTTTACACTATTACAATCGGCTTTAGTCTTGTCTTGTATATAAGACAATACATCAGAAGATGTTTGATCAGGGGAAAGCCGAGAATCGAAAATTTGTTTCTTTAGTGGAACCACTGAAAGGGATTTTGGTGGATCAGACATTGTTTCTGCAAAACCAACTTGAGCCGGTTGTCCGGACTCAGTAGTCCCTTGTGGTGGTGATGCTACATTCTGAGAGGTAGGTGGATCCACTAATTGTGAAACCACTACGGACAAATCGGAATTCTTAGAAGTCCCTGGTTGCATGCATTCTGTAACGGATTGTTCGGATACCGAATCTTTTTTAGCTGCTGATCTTAGCAACATTTGAGGGTTTGCTGAAATCAGCTGCTGATCCGCCGGAATGCTCTGTTGTTCTTTTGATTTCGGTTGCGGGGTGTTCCCCTTTTGCTCCTTACCACCAGCGGCCTTTTTGCGCTTAGGGGACTCTTCTAATAGCTTACGACTATTAAACTGCGAGTCCAGCGCAGATAGGAGATCATCAGCTCGGCGAAAACTATCTCTAGCCACTCCGAAACAGCTAATCAGTCCCATCAGGCCGCCTTTAGTTTGGCGCATGAACGATTTCATCTCGTTCGCAACCTCGACACAAGCGTCACAACAAAACTGCAAATTGGGCCCCTTTGAAAGGTCATCACTTGTCCGGCCAGTAAAACCGGCGCACTTGGTGTGCACCATATTTTCACACAGCCAGCAAGTCATATTAGACTGGTCAGCCCTGATTACGAGGCTGCATTTTTTGCAGAAGCAGACTAAGTTTTTATTATTCATTTTATTTATTTACCACTGTACCAAGAAAGCGAAATTGAAATTTATAAGCGAGCAGTTATAAGTACCGCAAGAGCGCAGAAACTGCACGCTTAGAACTTTCAAAAGCAAAGAGAGCAAGAGAGCGGGAGCGTAAATAAGTTAAAGTGCATGCACAAAAGAGAAACAGCGTGGATATAAATAGGATAGAAAACACAGATAAGAATTACGAAAAACTAAAACAATTTATTAGTATCAATACAAAGTGCACTCGCGAAGCGAACGGAGTTTAAATTTATGTTTAAATAACCGAAAGAAAATTTAATGTTGTTTTTATAAAACCCACCGATGGGAATAAACGAAAACAAAATACAAAATTCGAAGCGCAGAAAAAAAACACGACCGTTCACTTTGAAAGTCAAAGACGATGTGTGTAGTTTACTTCCGTATTAGTCTGAACTTTTGTTTCGTGAATATTTTCCTTTGTTAATGGAATTATGTGGAAATTGTCTAGATTCAGTATCGAGTTTACGAGGGCATTAAAACTTTTCTCTCAAATGTAAATCGGCGGCGGCTTAGGCTTTTATTGTCCCCTACGATGTATTCAGGAGGTATATCATCGGATTTATCTATGGGCTTCTCTATTGTAGATTGTTTTGAGGTCCCGCGAGTTATTTTAGCAGAATTACCCAATCTAGAGTTCTGCGGGCTGAGCTTACGTTTTATTTTTATATACCGATCCATACCAGTCTGTACGGCCGAACATTGTTTTGAAGAGAGCGCTCTGGTGTAAGGTGCTGCATTATTTGCTTGCACAGCAGATTTCGTTGTTACAGTAGATTTTAGATTGCGCGAGCAGTCGATACTATTGTAGTTGTTGTACCTGCTCGCGCAATCTAAAATCTACTGTAACAACGAAATCTGCTGTGCAAGCAAATAATGCAGCACCTTACACCAGAGTTAAGTTGCCGTTGCAGTTGCTAGTGACTTAACTGTACTGGTGACCGTGGCTAAGCAGGTTGGCATGAGGGAAGGGTATGGGGTTTTGTCCAACAAGAGCGCTGGAGAGCAAGAGCGCGCCCTGCCTAGCGATGTTGGATTGAGTTCATTACTCGGGCTTGGGGTTATTGATCGCGGTTGGTTAGTTTTTGATGGGTTTGCGGTCGCGTTGTCTTGCATTGACACGATTGAATGGTATGCGTTGTTACGTTGCAGAGAGAGCCGACGCTCGTCTTGCTGACGTTGGAGCACCGTATGAGTGTCGAATTCACTCATAACTTAATGTTTTAGATTTTCTTCTTGTTTATTTACACAAAAAGTACGAAGTTCATCGCACTAAGCGTCTTTTCGCCCATTGTGTGTTGTTGTTTAGAGCTTGCACTGCTTTTATTTAAATTTTCGTTGACGATAAGAAGACAGGAAAAACACGTCTGGGGTCGGAAACGTCTCCTTCAGTGCGTTACAAACTTCTGACCAAAATTATAATACCCTCTGCAAGGGTATAAAAATGTTTAAGTTTATAAGGCGTGTTTGAGGCCAACATCAGACAAATAAATAAAATTTGTGCAATGTGCAACAAAATTTAAAAAAAAGTGCCTACAAATTAACACTTGTGATAAAAAAAATAATAAACACAAGTGAAACAAAAAATTTCTAAAAAATCCAATAAGTTGGATTAAAATAGAAAAAGGGCCTACAAATGCTAAAAGCCAAAGAGCTAAGCATAATTAAATAAAATGCCTTCAAATTACTGAAACCAACAAAACAACAATAAATTACAACACTAAAACCAAAAATTGAAAATTGAAAAAAAATCAAAATCATCTATAAAAGAAGACCAGCACTCCCAACAAAGACGACTTCAAGTATTATCAACATCATCGACTTTAAGCAGCCTGCATAAAAAACCAACGACATCGACGTCCAGAACCGCCGACTTCAGCGTCCAGTAAAATTCAGATAAGTTAGAAATAAAAAATTATTATTATTATTGGAGTTTCCTCGATGAAAAAATGCATATCAAAGCATAAAATAAAACTAAACATTTAACCTTTAAAATGCGTTGCCAATGCGCTCATTAAACATTAATAAAAAACAAGAGAGAACGCTATAGTCGGGTGCCCCGACTATCAGATACCCGTTACTCAGGTAAAGGGAGTGCGAGGGAGATGGAGATAGAAACTTTGATCACGCATAACTTTTTAACGAATGGTCCGATTTGAAAAATTTCTTCTACATTTCGATAGGTATTGATAAACACAATAAAACTGCATTTTTATTTTTCCGAAATATTTAAATTTTTAAAATCGTATATAAACGATTGTGGGCGTTAAAGGGGCCGTGGCACCTTTTTGAAACAAACTTGCGCTGCGTAGGAACTCCTAGAATCTGCATGCAAAATGCCAATCTTCTAGCTTTTATAGTTTCCGAGATCTCAGCGTTCATACGGACAGACAGACGGACAGACAGACGGACAGACAGACGGACAGACAGACGGACAGACGGACATGGCTATATCGACTCGGCTAGTGACCCTGATCAAGAATATATATACTTTATAGGGTCGGAAACGCTTCCTTCTAGCTGTTACATACTTTTGCACGAATACAATATACCCTTTTACTCTACGAGTAACGGGTATAAATACCCTTTAGCTGATCCCGAGTTTAACAAGCCAGGTCGGGTGGATTTAATTATAGGAGCCGATTTATATGCTAAATCCCTTAGAAAGGAGTAATAAAGATAGACGGTCTTCTTGGTCAAAACACAGACTTTGGTTGGATAGTGTCTGGATGCACCAATGTAGGAGATATTAGTCTAATCCCAAAGGTTGTTTGGGATCCATTAAAAATGGATTCTATTAATCATACTGTTGAGATTGCACGCCTTAATAAAGAAATTAAATATTTAAAAAAAAATCATATTAAATTCAAAGATTTGCATTTTCATCATATATCCGGACATGCTTCTTTAGGAATCGGATTAATAATAATAATAATCATGTTAATATATGCCATAAGAAAATGTGCTACAAGGCAACGATTGCAAGCCATTACTTTCGCCGTACCGTTGCAAGGTGTCTTATAATAAGTTAAAATCAAATAAATAAATATATCGAATTAAAAAATACAGTCCACTAATTATACCCCTTACTCGTAGAGTAAAAGGGTATATTGTATTCGTGCAAAAGTATGTAACAGGTAGAAGGAAGCGTTTCCGACCCTATAAAGTATCACTAGCCATGTCTGTCTGTCCGTCTGTCTGTCCGTCTGTCTGTCTGTCCGTATGAACGCTGAGATCTCGGAAACTATAAAAGCTAGAAGATTGCAATTTTGCATGTAGATTTTAGGAGTTCCTACGCAGCGCAAGTTTGTTTCAAAATGGTGTCACGCCCCCTCTGACGCCCACAAGCCACAAGCTGTGCCCACAGTTTTGATGCTATTATGAAAATTTTAATTGATATGTATTTGTTTCGATAGGTATTGTATCGATACCTAATAAAAGTTTGCCACGCCCACTCTAACGCCCAAAAACCCACGGATTACTTTGGAACAGCTGGCCAAGGTGCTTATTCGAGCAGCGAAAAACATACAAGAAGGCATATTTGTATTGTTTGTTTAGCTGAGTAACGGGTATCTAATAGTCGAGGCACTCGACTATAGCGTTCTCTCTTGTTTTATGTTTGCATTGTTAACGAAATTGATGTATTAATAACCAGTACACCCCACCTTGCCGGCCCTTAGCAGAATGTTCAAGAAGAACACTAATTATCATAAATATAAGATTATATGAGCTCTCGTTCTGTCAACATGTATATCTATCTAGAGCCGTTAATAACGATCTGTAACTTAAAACCTACAAGGGTGCAGTGCCGAACAATTGTAATCTTAAGTGCAGGCCACTTGAGCCTAAATATAGTTCTCACACTGCACAAAAGGTCGCCTTACGGGAGACCGTTGATAAGGTTCCTGCTCAGGCTTACAGGTGTGGTCTCTGTGTAGACCATAGATAAGGATATTATAAGAATTTCATGTTAGTTACGTAAGCGAAGAATTAGAAAAATAAAGTCAGTTTTAATACAGAACTCAAACGTGAAGGTTGTTTTCCTTATTACAGGAATCCCTCACAGTTAGGAAGTTGGGATTTTCTTTGGGTTTTATTTTTGGCCAATCAATCCGACCTACCAAATTTCATAAGGATCGGCCGACTATATCCTATAGCTGCCATATAACTGAACGATTCGAAATGCCATAGCTTTGGTGTTTTTAAAGTTAGGAAGTTGGGATTTTTTAAGAGTATTAAGAATGCATCATATGAATAATTTTGGAGAATATAATTTACAGAATATTCTGCAAGGGTATATCAACATCGGCTCCGCCCGAAGTTAGCTTTCCTTTCTTATTTTTTTTTGTGTTCTTTGGGATTTGATAACATTTAAATATTAACGAATTAAGTTTTAAATTAAATTAAAATCTGACAACAATATCATATAACTTCCATAGAAACTGCGACTTTTGATTTTTTTTAGAAGCAGGATCAATTGCTTATTTATTTATTATTTATTTATTATTATGTCGCTCGCAGTTAAAGTACTGAAAAGCAAGTATATTGCGATTTACGCTAATTCGACTCATGTTTGTGTCTTGACAGTGATCGGTCGTGTTCTTGATTTGCGCTCCGAATTTTAATTTTTCTTATTGAAACCACGGGGGTTTACTTAAATCTGTTTAACGTTTCTACATCTTTAAGGGTCTTCTAACAACTTTCCGTACGCTTCGCGAGTTTATCGTGATTAACTTGTGTTTAGAAAATAAAAAGTTTTTATCATAATTAAATTCGGTGCTGGTTTGTTATATTGTTTTCTATTGCCCCTTTTTTCAGTCTTTCTCTTCGTCGTTGAGCGCTGTTGGAACGGCACGCATTCCAACGGTAATATCTCTCAGAGGTGTTTTATACCGGAGTTAATCGGTTAACAATCCCGCTTTCTCTCTCATTTCGTTTCTATCTCGTTTCGTGGTGCATAACATCAAAGTTAATCGGTGTTTCGCTCTCGCTCTCCTTTCTCTCTCATCAAAAAGTTCTTGAACGCTTTCGATTTTTTCGTC
Source organism: Drosophila rhopaloa (assembly GCF_018152115.1). Taxonomy (NCBI): domain Eukaryota; kingdom Metazoa; phylum Arthropoda; class Insecta; order Diptera; family Drosophilidae; genus Drosophila; species Drosophila rhopaloa. The sequence continues at coordinate 189,911 of NW_025335054.1, forward strand.
CGCAGTGCACAGTAGTCCGTGGTCAGTGATAAAATTTATAACGCAAAGTGTCTTGGCTATTCTGGCCTGGTTCGCGATGCCATCAATAAGAGGAGTGGCGACTGCGATGAATGCATCGTATACGAGAACTAGGCAATATCTATTAGGCGGCTCACAAAAAGCAGTGTTACGGAATTAATCCGGAACAGCCGCAAAAATACGGACTTGCTCATGGTGCTTGAATCGCAGCTCACCAGTCGCATGCTAGCTGAGCCCGATTCCCCAAAGCGCAAAAGAGTCGCGGTCTATGGTGCCCGCGATTCGATTCCAGCTCAGCTGCCAATCTTAGGCACCACTCAAATGGTACTAAGATCGGGGCAAAAAGTGATTCGGTACCCGAAGTTGCTGGAATCGATGTGGCTCCGCTAGGTACTTCCGCTCTGTCCGATCAAAATAAAGTAGTGGCCCCAACACCTTATGTAGACTTAACGTCCGGATTACCGGCCGATACTGGTAATACAGATACAAATTCTGTAGTACCAAAAAGGGTTGCATGTGTTGTACCAAAAACGGTTACTTGTGTTCGGGTGCCCCAGCTGAAACATGTATTTGTTTCACGGCTCGCCCCAGACCTCTCATCACTGGATATTACGGCTTATATCCGTAATAAAATCCAAGTTGATGATTTGAAGGTCGAACAATTTAAATTTTCTTATGCTAGGAAAGTATCATCATTTAAGATGGGTATTTCTTGTGCTCTTTTTGCATCTGTGTGTTCCACCAGTTTCTAGCCCGAGGGCATATTTGTAAAAGAGAAAACAGAATAGTTCAGGGGAAATGGAAAATACCATTAAGCAACCATCCCCAGCGCCCTCCACATCCTCTTCTGTCCCAAAAAAACTAGCCTCTTTTTTTCTTCTTTGCTATCAGAATACAAGAGGCTTACTTAGTAAGCTGACTAAATTGTATTCGGATAGTTTTTATTCCCATATAATATTATGGTATGTACAGAGACCTGGTTAAGGCCGGATATTCTTAGCTCCGAAATTCTCCCGGGTAAGTACGCAATTTATAGGCTTGATCGCCGGCCAGACGGGGAGGTCTGAATTACTTACTTTCGAAGAATTTTATGACATCGAATTCCTAGGTATAAAATTATCGTTTCCCGGTAGTTTTGTATATATTACTTGTTCTTATACCCCACCATCATCTGAGTTCCCTATTTACGCAAATCCCCTTTCTGTTATTCAGTCCATTTCCAAAAAACTGTCAGATCGCGATCAGTTAATAGTATTGGGTGATTTTAGTATACCTAGTGCGACATGGTCCCCTGACGAAAACTCTAATATTTTACTTCCCTTAACGCAGCATGACTTTATTGACGGCTTGCTTGACATTGCGGTATCCCATGTGAACCATGTTAAGAACTCCTTAGGACGTTTACTGGACTTGTATTTTGTTTCAAATTCAGAAGGCGTTAGCCTATCAAGAACATCACCACTTACACAACCGGAAGATCCTTATCATCCAACTCTAGTTCATTCTGTTACCCTGCATCGCTATCATTTGAAAAGTCTACGGTAAATAATGATCAGCCAATCGCCGATCTATTTGCCCAGTTTTTCCAGGCAACATATTCTGTTTCATCCCGTCCAAATCCGTTTTATTCAAATGCCATATCCAAGTCGAACTTGATTTTTTGTCCGAGGTTCAGCGAAAGCTCCCTTCTTTTGGATCTCCATAAGGTTAAGCCAGTCTATTTACCGGGTCCGGACGGAGTTCCAGGCTGCGTGCTTAACTACTGTGCTGAAACTCTGTGAAGACCTCTGTACAAATTGTTTACCTTGTCTTTAAAAACATCTCATTTGCCACTTATTTGGAAGGAGTCATTTGTTATTCCCCTTCATAAGAAAGGAAATAAATGCAATACAAGTAATTACAGAGGCATATCCAAATTATCCGCCATCCCAAAGCTTTTCGAAAACACTATTACACCCCATTTGCAACATCTTCATGTCAACATGGATTTATAAGGCGAAGATCTACGACGACAAACCTCTTGGAGCTAACGTCTTTTGTAATAAATGGCTTTAGAAAGAACATGCAGACTGACGTAGTTTACACTGATTTTAATAAAGCGTTTGATTCAGTAAATCACTCGCTTCTTGTATTAAAGCTAGACTTATTAGGGTTTCCATGTGATCTTCTAACATGGATCTCAAGTTATCTGAGTGGTAGGACTCAACGAGTCCTCTTTAAAAACTCGATCTCTGATTTGATCCGAGTTAGTTCAGGCGACCTACAAGGAAGCCACCTTGGCCCACTTCTTTTTACTTTATTTATAAACGATCTCCCTCTAGTCTTGACAAAGTCGCGTGTCCTTATGTACGCAGATGACGTTAAGTTATGCCTGCAATATAACGAAATTTCTAGCAGTTCAGACTTACAATCTGACCTAAACGCTTTTCAAACATGGTGTTGTGAAAATCTCTTGGATTTAAATAGCGCTAAGTGCAAAGTAATGACATTTTTTCGGGTGAACCCACAATATGCAACGTATTCGCTGGGTGGTTGCGCGTTGTCTAGAATTGATGACCTTGGCGTCCTTCTTGACCCAAAACTTAAGTTTTGTGACCATATTACTTCTATGGTGAATAAAGCCAGGGGAGTACTTGGATTTATAAAAAGGTGGTCAAAGAAATTCGATGATCCTTACTGGAATGCAAGCCTCATTTTACCATCCTACTCTAGTAGACTTCTCCTAATTAATCTACCATCCTTAGTAAACCGTAGAACGATGTTTGGCACAACTTTTATCTATAAACTTATTCACGGGGATGTGGAAAGTCCCGAGTTACTGGGTCGCATATGTTGCTCTTACTTTAAATATTTGTAGATCTAACTATGATATGCATGAACCGTTTAGAATACTGTGTAGCGACTATAATAGACTATACCATGTTATTTCTACTACCGACACTTTGCCAAGTCTAAAAGCATTAATTTTATCTTACTTAGCACATAATTAGTATTAGTATTAGTCTCGAACGTATTTCTAACTTAGTCTGTCCGCTTCTATATTGTCCTTTTTCACTTCTCGCGATCTCGTTTTTACGCCCATTGGGTAATAGGGCTCCGCGCGTAACAAGCACTGCTTGGTGTCGTAAGTGCCACTTGTTTGGGCTGATCATAGTGCATCAACGTCCGAATAAAAAAGCTTACTTCGGCAAGCCGAAGATTTAATACCCTTGAAAACATATAAAAATAGAAAAAAGCGATATTTTCACAGCTATTAATCTTGCAACGCAGTAAAGGAGACATTTCCGGACCTATAAAGTATATATATTCTTGATCAGCATCAATAGGAGAGTTGATCTAGCCATGTCCGTCTATCCGTTCGTCCGTCCTTTTCTACTTGTCTATCAGTTTTAAAGCTATCTGCTTGAAACTTTTCAATAGTTGTCTTTCTATTGCAAGTAGTATATATGTCGGAACGACCCAGATCGGGCGACTATATCATATAGCTCCCATAGGAACAACCGGAAAAAAAAGTAAAAAAGTATAACTTTGTTGTTTTACATTTTTTTGTGCTTCTTTCGGATTTGGTAATATTTAAATACTACAGAATTACGGTTTTAATTAAATTAATATCGGACATCTATATCAAATGCTCCCATAACAAGAAAGGAAAGCTAACTTCGGGCGGAGCCGAAGTTGAAATACCCTTGCAGAATATTCTGCAAATTATATTCTCCAAAATTATTCATATGATGCATTCTTAAATTATTCATATGATGCATTCTTAATACTCATAAAAAATCCCAACTTCCTAACTTTAAAAACACCAAAGTTATTGCATTTCCAATCGTTCAGTTATGTATATGGCAGCTATAGAATATAGTCGGCCGATCCTTATGAAATTTGATATGTCGGATTGATTGGGCAAGAATAAAACCCATAGAAAATCCCAACTTCCTAACTTAACAAACACTAAAGTTATGGCATTTCCGATCAATCAGTTATATAGCAGCTATAGGATATAGTCGGCCGATCCTTATGAAGTTTGGTACGTCGGATTGATTGTCCAAATATAATACCCATAGAGAGTCCCAACTTCCTAACTTAACAAACAGCAGAGTTATGGCATTTCCGATCAATCAGTTATATGGCAGCTATAGGATATAGTCGGCTGATCCCGGCCGTTCCGACTTATATACTGCGTGCAAAGGAAAGAAGGGTGTGTGCAAAGTTTCAATTCGATATCTTCAAAACTGAGAGACTAGTTCGCGTAGAAACAGACAGACGGACAGACAGACGGACAGACAGACGGACAGACAGACGGACAGACAGACGGACAGACAGACGGACAGACAGACGGACAGACAGACGGACAGACAGACGGACAGACGGACATGGCTATATCAACTCAGGAGGTGATCCTGATCAAGAATATATATACTTTATAGGGTCGGAGATGTCTCCTTCACTGCGTTGCACACTTTTGACCAAAATTATAATACCCTCTGCAAGGGTATAAAAAATTAAAAAAATAAGAATACAAAAAATATATATTTTGCTGTTTTTCTATTTATCAAAATATTCTTTTGAGATATAGTAATTATATACCATATTAGAATTACGCTTTTAGTTTTATCAAAATCGGACAACAATATCATATAACTCCTATGGAAAGCATGACAAAATGCAGCCAAAATTCGACATAGCTTCATTGTTTTTAGTATATAGGCATAGAAATCGAAATGTAGTCGTTTTGTAATAACTGCAAGGGTATAAACATTTCGGCTTACCGAAGTTTGGTTACTTTCTTGTTTACTTCTGTTTTGGGTTTTTGGTTCATTAAAAAGCTAAAAAAAACCGTCTTGTTTCTGTACGTTATCGGTTGTAAGTCGCAGTGCTGTTTTTAGTATTGGATGCACTTTAATTAAATTACGTTCCCGCTCTCTGGCTCTCTTTGTTTCGAAAGTTCTAAGCGTGTAGTTTCTGCGCTCTTGGGGTACTTATGACTGCTCGCTTAAAAATTTCAATTTCGTTTTCTTGATACAGTGGTTCGAATAGTTAGAATGCTAGTTAGGGCTGACCAGTCTAATATCATTTGCTGGATGTGTGAAAACATGGTGCACACCAAGTGCGCTGGTTTTACTGGCCGGACATGTGATGACCTTTCAAAGGGACCTAATTTGCAGTTCTGTTATTACGCTTGTGTCAAGGTAGCAAACGAGATGAAATCGTTCATGCGCCAAACTAAAGGCGGCTTGATGGTGCTGATTAGCTGTTTCGGCGTTGCAAGAGATAGTTTCCAACGACTAATTTCTTTATGGCTCATTCATTCTCACATTGTATTAAATTCGAATTAAAATTAATAGTGGGGGTGGTGTGCTGATTGCCGTTACCTCTAGCCTAACATCCGAAAGAATTCTCACTCATATCCCAAAGCCCGAAAGTAATCGAGCACCCCTTCAGGCTGACCTCGACTAGAACTAACTGGCTAAAGTACAAAAAGTACGTAAGTTCCCACATTGAACTAACACCACAGTTAAACATAGAGAACGACAACAACTTCTGTGCTGATGCCCTGGAGTCAGTACTCGTGGCAGCAGCCAAAATCTCAACACCAGAAGAGACAATCGTGCGTAGCAACCAATACAAAACTAATCTGCAAATCGAACAACTGGTTCGGGAAAAACGACGTCTACGACGCGTTTGGCAATCCTGCAGATCGCCCCATTCGAAGCAACTCTATAATGATGCCACCCGCAGACTCACCAAAACCCTCAAGCAAGAAGAGGAGCTTGCGCAGCGCCGGTACATCGAGAAACTGTCGCCGACCAGTACAAAGCATCCTTTGTGGAGAGCTCACCCAAATTTAAGCTCTCCGATAGAATCAGTCACTCCGATTAGAAACTCCTCGAGTACTTGGGCCCGCAGTGACGAAGACAGAGCCGAAACATTTGCTTTACACCTACGAAATGTATTTCAGCCGAACGCCGCCACAAACTCTCTTCAACTACCGCCGTTTAGCTCTGAAATTGCAATTAACCCGATTTTGTTTCAAACACCTGAAATTGCTAACGTCATTAGGAAGCAAATAAAACCGAAAAAGGCTCCAGGGGCCGACCTAATAACCCCAAAAATGATAATTGAACTTCCAAACTGCGCAGTGGATGTTATATGCAAGCTATTTAACGGGATCACAAAACTTGGCTACTACCCCAAAAAATGGAAAAAGTCCGTGGTTATAATGATACCGAAGCCTGGCAAAGACCACACAATTCCCTCATCGTACAGGCCAATAAGCTTACTATCGTGCCTGTCCAAATTACTGGAAAAATGCCTGCTCACGCGCACTACACCATATTTAACAAAACTTAATCCCGGCACATCAATTCGGGTTTCGTGAAAGCCACGGAACCATCGAGCAAGTCAACCGGATAACTTCAGAAATTCGTTCAGCCTTCGAACATCGGGAATATTGTAGTGCGATATTCCTCGAAGTCTCTCAGGCATTCGACCGAGTGTGGCTTGAAGGCCTTATGCATAAAATCATAACATTACTGCCAGAAAACACTCATAAGTTACCAATAGGAGAACCTCTACCACAGAGTCTTTGAGGTTAGATGCAATACAACGACATCCAACGAGTATAACATTGAAGCCGGAGTCCCACAAGGTAGCGCCCTGGGCCCTACCCTGTTTGTCCTATACACAGCAGACATCCCTACGAACGAGAGGCTGACTACGTCCACATTTGCTGACGACACCGCAATCCTGAGCCGCTCGAAATGCCCAACTAGAGCAACAGCTCAACTGGCTGATCATTTGGTGGTGTTGAAAAGTGGCTATCAGACTGGCGAATCAAAATTAATGAACAAAAGTGTAAACATATAACGTTTACCCTTAACAGACAATCGTGCCCGCCGCTAACTTTGAATAGTACGCAGATTCCCCAAGCCAGCGAAGTAACATATCTCGGCGTCCACCTCGACAGACGCCTAACCTGGCGGAGGCACATTGAATGCAAGAAAGTACATCTCAGACTTAAAGCTAGCAGCCTACACTGGATTATAAATTCTCGATCACCCCTGTGTTTGGTCTTTAAAGCTCTTCTCTACAACTCCACCCTCAAGCCCATTTGGACCTACGGCTCCCAGCTCTGGGGGAACGCGAGCAACAGCAACGTTGACATCATACAGCGCTTACAATCAAAAATACTGCGAACAATCACTGGGGCACCATGGTATGTTCGGAACGAAAACATCCACAGAAATCTGGGCATACCACCGGTCAAAGATGAAATAGCAAAGCAGAAAGCGGCCTACCATAACAAGCTTACACTGCACCCAAATAATCTCGCAAGGAACCTAAGACGGGTTTCGAACAGAACTCGTCTGCATCGTAACGATCTACCAGCCCAGCAATAAATATTAGGGCCCGTTAGTCTAAATTCAGTCTACATGACTGTAAGTTAAGTTGTATTCTTAAGATTTGATATACTTATTGTTAGTCTCATATAGAGAAGATTCAATAAATAAAGCATATATCTACAAAAAAAATATCCCAAACTAAATTGAATTTGTAAGTGTGAAAGTTTCCTTGCACTCTTTATCTATTTTTGTTACATGATTACTCTGATTTAGTAATTTATGAGCACCATCTGTCCGCAATAAAATCCGTACTCTCCCTTCTTTCTAACAGAGACCTTTTGATTGTTTTATCCGCCCATGATTTTGTAGATGGCCTTTTAGAATTATCGTTACAGCAAGTAAGCTTTATACGAAATTCTTTAAATAGACAAATAGATCTTGTGTTTGTTTCAGACCCGTCCAAGGTCACGGTATGTAGAATTGACGCTCTTGTTGTACATGAAGACCGATATCATCCAACAATGGAATTGACAATTTGCCTCCCCTGCTCTGATACCCTCTCTCCTTTAGTGCCCCCAACTAAAATGAGATGTTTTCGTAAATGTGACTATAATAAACTTAACGATATGATTTCTTATTATAATTGTACAATTGTACAGACATTGAAAGTGCCACTGAACTATTCTATATACTTTTTTTAATGAATGCGTTTCTGATAGGTTTCCTTTAAACCTAAACAGGCCTCCTTGGTTTACCAATGCGCTTATGCCAAATACTTATAAAAAGTATAAAGTATATAGCGCAGCATGACTTTATTGACGGCTTGCTTGACATTGCGCTATCCAACCATGTTAAGAACTCCTTAGGACGTTTACTGGACTTGTGTTTTGTTTCAAATTCAGAAGGCGTTTGCCTATCAAGAACGTCACCACTTACACAACCGAAAGATCCTTATCATCCAACTCTAGAGCTGACTGTAGACGCAAGAACAGAGCTGAATAAAAAATCCGAAAAGTCGGTTAAACGAATCCGCTGCTTCCGTAAGGCAAACTTTCATCTTTTAAATACTTTTATATCCGGCTATGACTGGTCCGAATTTTATTCATGCACTAACGTGGCTAAGGCCGTTAATATCTTTTATAATGCATTGAATTCCTTCTTTTATCTGTGTGTTCCGTTATACTATCCGTCAATTTCAAATAAACCTCCGTGGTTTAATTAAGAGTTGTCCCACCTAAAAAATATTAAGTCGAGACTTTTCAATAAATTTAAAATGTGTGGTTCACATCTGCCTTCTCTCGGTACCTAAGGGCTCGGTCAAATTTTATCGTGCTTAACGCCCGGTGTTATAAAAGCTATTTGACTCGTTGTAGGGTCCAATTTTCACAAGATCCAAAACAGTTTTATAATTTTGTTAACACTAAGCGTAAATCAGCCTGTTACCCTGCATCACTATCATTCGAAAACTCTACGGCAAATTCTGATCAGGCAATTGCCGATCTATTTGCCCAGTTTTTCCAGACAACATATTCTGTTTCATCCCGTCCAAATCCGTCTTATTCAAATGCCATACCCAAGTCCAACTTGATTTTTTGTCCGAGGTTAAGCGAAAGCTCCCTTCTTTTGGATCTCCATAAAGTTAAGCCTGTCTATTCACCGGGTCCGGACGGAGTTCCAGGCTGCGTGCTGAGGTACTGTGCTGAAACTCTGTGTAGACCTCTGTACAAATTGTTTACCTTGTCTTTAAAAACATCTCATTTCCCACTTATTTGGAAGGAGTCATTTGTCATTCCCCTTCATAAGAAAGGAAATAAATGCAATACAAGTTATTACAGAGGCATATCCAAATTATCCGCCATCCCAAAGCTTTTCGAAAACACTATTACACCCCATTTGCAACTTCTTTGTAGATCGATTATATCTCCATGTCAACATGGATTTATAAGGCGAAGATCTACGACGACAAACCTCTTGGAGCTAACGTCTTTTGTAATAAATGGCTTTAGAAAGAACATGCAGACTGACGTCGTTTACACTGATTTTAGTAAAGCGTTTGATTCAGTAAATCACTCGCTTCTTGTTTTAAAGCTAGACTTATTAGGGTTTCCATGTGATCTTCTAACATGGATCTCAAGTTATCTGAGTGGTAGGACTCAACGAGTCCTCTTTAAAAACTCGATCTCTGATTTGATCCGAGTTACTTCAGGCGTCCCACAAGGAAGCCACCTTGGCCCACTTCTTTTTACTTTATTTATAAACGATCTCCCTCTAGTCTTGACAAAGTCGCGTGTCCTTATGTACGCAGATGACGTTAAGTTATGCCTGCAATATAACGAAATTTCTAGCAGTTCAGACTTACAATCTGACCTAAACGCTTTTCAAACATGGTGTTGTGAAAATCTCTTGGATTTAAATAGCGCTAAGTGCAAAGTAATGACATTTTTTCGGGTGAACCCACAATATGCAACGTATTCGCTGGGTGGTTGCGCGTTGTCTAGAATTACGCATGTTGATGACCTTGGCGTCCTTCTTGACCCAAAACTTAAGTTTTGTGACCATCTATGGTGAATAAAGCCAGGGGAGTACTTGGATTTATAAAAAGGTGGTCAAAGGAATTCGATGATCCCTATGTTACAAAGACTCTGTTTATTTCACTAGTCCGTCCAATCCTGGAGTACTGTTCTGCAGTTTGGAGTCCTCAGTATGGTGTACATATAGACCGTGCAAACGAACTTTTTATTATTTGCTCTACGGGGCCTTAACTGGAATGCAAGCCTTATTTTACCATCCTACTCTAGTAGACTTCTCCTAATTAATCTACCATCCTAAATAAACCGTAGAACGATGCTTGGCACAACTTTTATCTATAAACTTATTCACGGGGATGTGGAGAGTCCCGAGTTACTGGGTCGCATAAGCTTCTCCGTGCCTAATAGAATTACCAGGAACTATGTTCCTCTTACATTAAATATTTGTAGATCTAACTTTGATATGCATGAACCGTTTAGAGTACTGTGTAACGACTATAATAGACTATACCACATTATTTCTACTACCGACTCTTTGCCAAGCCTAAAATCATTAATTTTATCTTACTTAGCACAAAATTAGTATTAGTATTAGTCTAGTACGTATTTGTAATCTTAGTCTGTCCGCTTCTGCATTGTGCTTTTAACTTCTCGCGATCTCGTTTTTACGCCTATTAGGCTCCGCGCGTAACAAGCACTGCTTGGTGTCGTAAGGGCCACTTGTTTGCGCTGATCATAGTGCATCAACGTCCGAAAGAAAAAAAATCGGGTAAGCCATCAGATTTTTCGAAATATATAGTGGCTCGATAGGATTTTAATGTTGTCAACAGTCTTTGCTATGTAAATTTGAATTTTCAAATGATCCGAAACAGTTCTTCTACTTTGTTAATGCCAAGCGTAAGTCATCGGCATTGCCTTTATCGGTACGTCTAAGCTCCACGACGGATTCCGACATTGCTGATTTATTTGCTGAGTTTTTCCAAACCACTTATAGTTCGACAGCTTGGTCAAATTCTAACTACCCTAATCCCTTAAATAGGGCAAATTGTATTTTTTCCCCTTTAATTATTGAAAAACTCTCTTAATAGATTTAGAAACAACAACGCCGACTTATTCTCCCGGTCCAGATGGACTTCCTGGATGTGTGCTCAAGTTTTGTGCGTCAACCATTTGTAAACCGATTCTTAAACTTTTTAATTTGTCTATTTCATCATCAGTTTTTCCTACTATCTGGAAGGACTCTTTTAGTATTCCACTTCATAAAAAGGGTGCGAAGGCTGATGCCAAGAATTATAGAGGTATTTCCAAATTGTCGGCAATTCCTAAAGCATTTGAACGTATTATCACTTCTCATTTGCAACATTTATGTTCCTCGCTTATATCAGCATGGTTTTGTTAAGCGAAGATCGACCACCACCAACCTTCTTGAATTGTCATCTATTGTAATAAATGGATTTCAGAAAAAAATGCAGACTGACGTTATATATACAGATTTTAGTAAGGCCTTTGACTCCGTCAACCACTCTCTTCTCTTATTCAAATTAGATCTGCTTGGGTTTCCTGGTAATCTATTAACTTGGATTTCAAGTTACTTGAATGGTAGGACTCAGAGGGTTATATTCAAGAATTCTGTTTCAAAATTGATCTACGTGATATCTGGAGTCCCTCAGGGAAGTCATCTGGGCCCTTTGCTGTTTACTTTGTTTATCAACGATCTTCCCTCTATCATAACACATTCTCGTGTACTAATGTATGCTGATGATGTTAAGCTTTGTTTATCATATAATGATATAGCGTCGGGATTTAACTTACAGTCAGATATTGATTGTTTTCATGAATGGTGTGAGTACAACCTTTTAAATTTGAACTACCTTAAATGCAACGTTATGACTTTTTATAGGGGTACTCCTACGTTTATTAGTTATTTTCTTGAAAATACGTCACTCGACCGTATATATTCAGTTAGCGATTTAGGTGTCCTTCTGGACCCTAAACTTAAATTTGACTGCCACATAATGTCCACTGTTAACAAAGCCATGAGTGTTCTTGGCTTTATAAAGCGTTGGTCAAAAGAATTTGATGACCCTTATACGACCAAATTATTATTTACCTCCCTTGTCCGTCCTAATCTGGAACATTGTTCGTCGGTTTGGAGTCCACAATATCAAGTGCACATTGACCGTATTGAGTCGGTACAAAAAAAATTTCTTCTATTTGCCCTTCGTAGTTTGAACTGGGATCAAAACTTAAGGCTACCTTCCTACCAGAGTGGAATACTGTTGCTTAATTTACCTACACTTGTAAATCGTAGAAAAATGCTTGGTACTATTTTTATGCAAAATCTTATAAGAGGTGATATTGATTTTGCAGAACTTGTAAGCCGCCTAACTTTCAATGTTCCTGTTAGACTAACACGAAATTATATCCCTCTAAATTTACCACGATGTTCATCAAATTTTTGTCTGCACGAGCCCTTTCGCGTTCTATGTAATAATTATAACAACTTTTATCATCTAATTTGCATTTCCACTTCTATCCCGTTATTAAAAACTAATATTTTAACTCATTTGTTTTTTGTCTTAATTGTGCGTTTTATTTTCACTTGTGTCTTGTCTCTATTTAATTTATGTATTTTCCTTGCGAACTCACATTTTTCGCACAAATTAACACGTGCTTGGTGGCGTTGGGCCACTTGCTTGTACTGCTCGTAGTGCATCAACGTCTATCAGAATTAGGCCTGTTTATTTGCACTAGGTATTGCGTCGAACCTTTACTTCTTAAATTTGCGATACAGCGTAAGGCACGATTCCCGAGCAGATAGACGCGAGATATGAAAGCATAGTAAAAGGTCCGGGGAGAAATGTTTTAGGAGAGGCTGAGAATCAAGATTTGATATAATAGGAAGAAGTCTGAAAGGCTCATGAAAGGCATAGTTATAGATATACAACGATTAAATATTGGGGGAATACAATTTCTATTTAATCTACTTGGCACAAAAAAGTTAAGCTTACTTACCAAGTCGGGGTTGTCAATCGCAGCAAGGATATGGTTATAAATGAAGACATTACCAACCACCGTTGGTTAGGCAGGAATTAACTGTAGTGTACTGAAATGGAAGGTAAGATATGATTTGCATCCAGTTTAAGCGCCGTAAATCAAAAATAAGAACGTTTTTTTGTATTGATTCAGCGGGGCCAATATGTATTCCGTATTGTGGACTCCAGACGGGAGACCCATACTCCAAAATCGGACGGACTAGTGAAATAAATAAAGTTTTAGTGACATAAGGATCATCGAATTCTCTTGACCACCTTTTAATAAAGCACTCATCTGGCTATATTAACTATGGACAAAATGTGATTAGAAAATGTTAGTCCAAAAGAACGCGAAGATCATTCACAAGAGTTATTCTATCCAAAGAGGTAATACTGAACGTGTAAGTCGCAGATTAAAATGAATATACCTCAATAGTTACCAGCCTTTAACTTGTTACCTTTCTTGTAAAAAGGTATTACAAATGATTCGTTCCAAATATGTGGAAATTGGAAAGTTTCTAGAGATAAAATAAACAATTTGTAAAGGGGTTTGAACAGGGCGTCAGAGAAATTTAGGTAATGCACGCACCCAGGAATACCATCGGGCGCTGACGAATAAACAGGCACGAAGAAGATCCAAAAGAAGAGAGCTTTCTGTTAAAGTGGGACAGAATTTAAGGTTCCACTTGAATATGGTGAAAGAATATGGCTGTGTTTTTAACTAAGGTAGAGTAAGCCGTTTGAAAAAAATGGGCAAATAAATCGATTATTGCTTAATCTGTGGTTGCCGGGATGTTTTCAAACGGCAGAGAGGAAAGGTAAGAATTCGATTTACGCTTGGGGTTAACGAAGTTATAAAACTGTTTCGGGTCCTGTGAGAGCTTACAACGGCTTAAGTAATTATTATAACAATGACGGTGAATCTTGACCGAGCACTAAATATCAATCAAATTGACCCGGTATTTTTATATTTCATAAGAAGTCTGCACTTAATATTTCTTAAGTATATCAACTCTTTGCTAAAGAAAAGTGATTTATTGGGATTGACGAGTAGTACCGCTGAAAAAAATATATTAGAAAAAAACTATTTTACGAAAACATTTGTTTGATTTTTCAGATTTTTCTTCTATTACGTTACCCGTGTTGATTTTCACTTCGATATGGAAATGGATCTTCAGTCTGTGTAAGTGTTCCTATTCTGGACACCTTCACGATTTGATACAAATAATTAGTCAGGTAGGCGAATTTAAACATATTTTACTTGAGACAACTATATGTATAGCAGGCCAACTAAAAAATAATTTTGTACTATAGATGGTAAGACAATACCACGTAACTATAGGTATATTTATCTCCTAGAACTACTAACTGATCCTTATCGAAAAACTTATTTGCAACAGACTTGATAACTGAATTTTTTTTAAATAATCAGGAAGTTATGTATAATAAATTACTCCTCTGACGTAGTTTTTGAATATACTCCAATTAAGACTCCACCCCCCGTCTAAAGGGACACGATAATATGGGATGCAAAAAATGGCTATCAGAATACAATTTAGCAAGCTTGCTATGCAAGCCTTTTGCATTCTGATAGAAAATAAGGAGTTTTATCCACAGGCCCTGTTTCCACACTTGGCGCGTTTATAAGAAACTAAATAAGAATAAATTTGGCCAAAAGTATTTTCGACATACAAATTCGAGTGAGCCTCGAAGCTAAAGTGAGAGTATAGGGCAGGCATGACGCAAAGGCTCTCTCTTATGTACAGTCAACCAAGCGGGAGTAGGCAAAAATAAAAATCAAAACTTCAGTGCAATTTCGCTGAAGTTTGACAACTCGCTTTACCCAGGTAGACGAGTATCAGCTAGTTAGACCACTCACTCTAACGGGCGTATTCGCATAGTGTGTTCTCTCTCGCGAAATACCGAAAGCACGTAAAAACAGAAATGAGAATGAGAATATGGAAGCATTCCGTTACTTGAAGTTTAGCAACGTCGCGATTTCCAGACAGCAACGCGTGCCAGAGCATTCGTTCATTTCATTTCCAATTGTAAAAGAATGCGCACTTCAACGCTGCGCAAGTCAAATTATAAGAAAAAGAAAACCGTACCACGTATGACTTTTGATAAGTACTTGGTAGCGGCCATTAAATCAACTATAAGTCATATAGAGTGTACCTGTAGACTGTGCTGACTTCAAGCCGAAAAGCGAGCCACGCGTGACACCCTTGTAGACTGCGCTGACTTCAAGCCCAAAAGCGAGACATGCGCGGCACCCCTACAAACTGCGCTGATACCACGACTTACAGCACGCCACGTTCGGCCACGATTATTTAGGATCATCCCATCTTTTGGAAGGTTACCGTACCAGTCTGCTGACTGCTACATAACCTCACCAGCACCGTATAGAGTCTAACGACGCTAAATATTTGCAGTTGCTGCTCGTATTGTAAACCTATTTCATGCGGCGTATAGGCGGGCGTATGCCCGACGCTGAATCCGTCTGCCTTGTTGGGGTTTTTATGCGATCTTCCCTTTTCTTATGTACCCTATTTACGCGGCGTATAGGCGGATGACTCGGGCGTATGCTCGACGTTGAATCCGACTGCCTCGTTGGGTTTTTTATGCAACCTTTCTTTTCCTTAGGTACCCTATTTACGCGGCGAATAGGCGGATGACTCGGGCGTATGCCCGACGCTGAATCCGTCTGCCTTGTTGGGGTTTTTATTCAATCTTTCCTTTTCTTATGTACCCTATTTACGCGCCGTATAGGCGGATGACTCGGGCGTATGCTCGACGTTGAATCCGACTGCCTCGTCTGTTTGGGTCCCCTCTTTTTGTTATGTTACACCTTATCTACGCGGCGTATCGATGGATGACTCGGTCGTATGCCTGACGCTGAATCCGTTTGCCTCGTAGTCGGGGTCCCTAGCATCGTTTTCCATTTATATTCTGTGTCTTATCCTTGTGATTATCCTTTCTGCATGGCGTATGGATGATTCTTGCTTCGGCCTGACGCCTAATCCTGTTGCCTCGCAGTCTGTATCAATGTGAAATCCTTGCCCTAGTCCTCCGATGTGTCCGCCGTCTGTTCTTGTGCCGTTTCTGTTTGTTGCTGCTTAAGCTCGCCAATGTGAATCGTCCGCTCTTTCTTCGAATGTGTGTGGCGTATTTTGCAGATTACCGGCGAGACGAAATCTGCAACCTGGTAAGGACCATCGTACCTCGCGGCTAGTTTCGCAGCAAACCCTTCGGCTGCTTAGGATAGGTGGTGTTCTTTGACCCACACTATGCTGCCCACCTCTGGTGTCCACTGCCTCCTCCTCAGATTGTACTGTCTGGCTTGGTCCTGGGATGCTTTTTCCATATTTCGCCGTACGATTTCGAAGATTTCTTTTAACTTAGCGGCCTTCTCGTCTGGAGTCTCTGTGTTTCTCCCCGAGCCTAACGTTTCTCTGTCATATAATGCGTTAGGCAACGGGGTTCCTGGCCTTGTGTGAGAAACGCTGGGGAGTATCCAGTTGACTCAAATATGCTTGAGTTCACTGCTAGCATAATTTCTGGGCAGTTCTCGTCCCAAGTTCTGTGATCCTTTCCTGCGAGTTGAGCTATCATCGTTTTAACCGTACGGTTAGACCGTTTTGTTGGGTTTTCCTGCGGTGTGTAGGGCGCCGTGAATTGCTGCTTTATTCCCATTTTCACTCCGCCCTCGCCTCTTAGCCGTGGACTGGATACGTCGGAGTGTGGCTTGGTTGTTGCTGGGCCTGCGATGACTGCTCGTCGTTTCTCGTGTCCTCGATGTCCTCGCTCTGCTCACGGCGCGAATCCTGTCTCCGTTGTCCGCGTGCTCTTGTGAGACTAGGTGCAGCGGGTCTGTGGCTCTCGGGATTCGGTTAGCTGCCTGTCTAAGACTCTGGCGGTGAACTTCTGTGCTCTCGACACACCCCCCCCCAACCACCCCCCTTTGGCGGGCGCGCCCCGCCCACACATTGTTGCGGACACACCGCCGCCCCCAAGCCTCAGCGACACAGATGAATGGTCATTAACCCATTCACTGAGTGCACAAACGCTGAGTCTGGAGACCAGCGGAAGCTAGCGGAGCCAGCCGTCCTTTCGTCACCCAGAGCCAGCCGTCTCTCCGTCACCCGAAACCAGCCGCATCGACAGCCACGCAAATATGCAAGATGTGCAAATTCCCCTCTTCCCGTTTTCCATTCCATTCTCATTCGCACTTATTTCATAAGTTAGTTCTTAGTTTCGAAGACAATAAAGAATCATTATAATTTTGACCGAAGACGAAAGAGGTTCTGATTTATTAAAACTTATCGAATATTACTGAAACACCCATTGGACTCACTCGCAATATACCTGGATACTGAAAACACCCCTGGGACTTAACCCACAGTATACCTAGATACTGTAATTGGCGCAGCCTGGTCTTGAACCTGGAGATAGAGATGCTCCAACTCCTGATCATACTATTTCTGTAAGACAGGTAAGTGTACTAATGGCAGAAAAAACAAAAGAGAACAAGAAAATGCGAAAAACAAAATAAATTGCAATTAACAATTAAATTCGTGCAAGTGTATAAGTGTGAGTGTTCAAAATGTGGCAGAATGCAAATAATAATAATAATAATTAATTCACCTAAAATTGTTAAAATAAAAATGCATAATAAAAAAAAACCGTGACCGAATATGTGCACATCAAACTCTGATAAGGCACCGGGACCACGCAATTAATATATTCACCTAAAATTGTTGAAATAAAAAATGCTTAATAAGAAAATCGTGACCGAATATGTGCACATCAAACTCTGATAAGGCACCGGGATCACGTAATTAATTCACCTAAAATTGTTAAAATAAAAATGCATAATAAAAAAAAACCGTGACCGAATATGTGCACATCAAACTCTGATAAGGCACCGGGACCACGCAATTAATATATTCACCTAAATTGTTAAAATAAAAAATGCATAAAAAAAAAAATCGTGACCGAATATGTGCACATCAAACTCTGATAAGGCACCGGGATCACGAAATATATATTCACCTAAAATTTTAAAATAAAAAAAAATAATAAAATATATATATTAGTAATTAAATAATTTTTATTTAACAAAACTCTAAAAAACAGAGATCCAAACGACACTTATTTTGACCCAACACATCAAAAAAAAAAAACAGCCACAATGAAGCCACACAAAGACATAACGAGCAAAACCGTTGAGACAGCAATTCAAGCGCAAATAAAAGAATTTAATAAAACGAACACACCAATTATACACTATGCAGCAAAAATCCAGTTCAAATAATTACGCCGTATTTTATTTTACCAAAATATTGTTCTCTCTTGTAGTCGCCATAAGTTCACTCACCTATAGTCATGTAATTACTTTATTAAAACAATTCACTAATCCCATATATATACATATATTACAGTCAACACTAAACACGACACGGGGAGAAGATACCACTGGAACAACACACAACAATTAAAATTTTTACGAAATCTATGCAAGTCACAGAAAACTAGAATTTACTTACTAGATATTATATTTACAATTAATATTACGACATTTACAATTTATCACTAAAATCATAATATTCATAATCAATCTCATAAATAACGAGAAAGAATAACTAAATGTTAAAGAAAGTTAGCGCAGCTAGTAAACTTAGAACCAGATTAGGCTTGAGAAGTGGAGGTAGTCTAATAGACATAAGAGAACTTGAGGAGGAAGAACAGCATAACCAAATAGAACAAGAAGCACCACCCTCTAATACCAACATGAATAATTTAGACTCTGGAAACGCATCGGGCTCCCTCAGCCCCACAGTTAGCAACTCGATGACTATTGTCAGCACAAATTTAAGTCCGAAAGATATATTGGGTTTTGTACAACACTTGCCAACTTACGAGGGTCCCTCCGACAATCTAGAAACTTTTATTGACAGTGTTGAGGAATTACTTATGCTCATTCGGTCCGTAGATCAGACCCCGTACGGCCAAATGATTCTCAGGGCAATTCGTAATAGAGTAAAAGGCAAGGCACATGAAGCATTGGACCTTTGCGGTACACCGCTTATATGGGATGAAATCAAAGCAAATCTTAAACGACTCTACACTAGCAAGAAGACGGAGGCTATATTGATTCGCGAAATTCAAACTTTACCAAGCGGACTTTCCATAAATAAACTCTTTTTCGCAATAGCAAAGTTGAGAAGTCAACTGGTGTCATTGACCAATGATTCAGATCGCGATGCCCAAAACTTAGCTGCAAAACACGCCCTATACTCCGACATTTGCCTCAATGCATTTGTTGTGGGATTAAACGGCCCACTTAAAACAATTATCAGGTCCCGAAATCCAGAATCTATAGAAAAAGCCTACGAAATCGCACAAATAGAACAGAACTTTTATTACCAGAACTCTGATGGGCAACAAAATAATCGCCGTCGCGAAAATTCAAATGATCAACAAAATTACCGCAATCGCGAAAATTCGGTTGATCGGAACCGCCCGTATCAACGTCACCAGCAAAATCAGAGACAATCGGGTAGCAACAGCACTAGGAGAAACGACACTCGTCAACAGCCTCAAAATCGACAGGAGAATCATTCTTCCAGAACTCAGAACCCTTTCCGAAACAATTCGGGATCAAATTCTTCCTCCCAACAAAACAACAATACTCCTTCTGCCTCATGCAACATCAATGATGGCGCAAATTTTTTACAAGAAGCCTCGGACAACCAGTCGGCTTCTTAAACAAAAAATCCCATGGGAAATCTTTACCTTACGTTATTTTATCCTCAAAATCCATTTCAACAAACCCACATAAATTTCTTATAGACACCGGGTCCACGTACTCTTTTATAAAACCAACATTGATTACAAAAGACCATATTCAGAAATTAAACAGTCATATCAACATCCAAACCGTTCTCAACAAGTTCCAAATCCAAGAATATACAGACTCAATTATTTTCGAGCAATTTGACACAACGAAGAAAACAAAATTCTTTTTGTTTGACTTCCACCCTCATTTTAATGGTCTCTTGGGCATGGATTTCTTAAGTAGCCTAGATACGACGAGGTTTTCCCTACCAATTTTAACGAGCACAAACCCGGTAGACACAACGCATACTATACCACTAAACACTAAGGTTAGATTACCACTCCCTGTGAATTTAATGGAGGGAGATTTTTTATTCGAGAATACAACCTTAAACAACGATTTAACAATCACAGGTGGTCTTTATACCGCAGTTGCAGGCTTTGCACACTTTGAAGTATGCAACATGTCAGACTACGACCAGACATTATATTTAGAGGAACCATTGCAGGCAGAATCAGCCCCTGTACAAGATTACGAATACTTATACTGCATGTTCGCTGGCGAAGGCCCGAACCCCACAGACACACAGTCAGAATTAGATATTCAAACAGAGCACTTGAACAATGAAGAAAAACAAAACCTAATTAAACTTTGCAAACAGTTCAAAAAACTTTTCTATAACGAAGATAACCAACTAACATTTTCTAACGTCGTTAAACACTCGATCCCAACGGTAGACGATGTACCTATCCACACCAAATCCTATAGATACCCATTTATTCATAAAGAGGAAGTTCGGAAACAAATTTCAAAGATGCTTCAACAGAATATTATTAGAAACAGTCATTCCCCTTGGAGCGCACCTGTATGGGTCGTCCCCAAGAAATCCGATGCATCAGGTCAGAAAAAGTGGCGTCTAGTTATAGATTTCCGTAAACTAAACGAAAAAACTATTTCAGATAGATATCCAATCCCTAATATAGCAGACATATTGGACAGTATAGGGAAAACCAAATATTTCACAACCATTGATTTGGCAAGCGGTTTTCACCAGATAGAAATGAATCCACGTGATGCAAACAAAACAGCATTTACAGTCGAAAACGGACATTACGAGTTTACGAGGATGCCCTTCGGCCTCAAGAACGCACCTGCGACGTTCCAACGCGTTATGGACAACGTCCTAGGCGATTTAGTAGGGAAAGTTTGCCTGGTTTATCTCGACGATATCATAATATTTTCCCCCTCCCTACAAAGCCATATTACAGACATTAAATCAGTTTTCACCAGATTACAAAACGCAAATCTAAAAATACAACCATCTAAATGCAATTTCCTTAGGAAAGAAATTGATTTCTTGGGACACATTGTTACACAGGAAGGAGTTAAGCCTAACCCAGACAAAATCCAAGCGATAAAAGATTTTCCTTGCCCTAAAACCACTAGAGAAATTAAATCGTTCCTAGGCTTATTAGGTTATTACAGGAAGTTCATAAGGGACTTCGCGGGAATAACCAAACCAATAACTAGACAACTGAAGGGCAAGAAATCAATAGTGATTGACGACGAGTTTAAAGAAGCAGTAGCTTATTCAAAGAACCTCTTGTGTAACGACCCGATACTGGCTTACCCGGATTTTACTAAACCATTTACATTGACCACAGACGCGAGTAATTATGCCATAGGTGCGGTACTATCTCAGGGACCAGACACAAATGATAGACCTATCTCATTCGCCAGCCGAACTCTCTCGGACACAGAAGTTAGATATTCAACAATAGAAAAAGAAATGCTAGCGATTGTTTGGTCCGTAGGGCACTTTAGACCTTACCTTTTTGGCCGCAGATTCAAAATAGTAACAGACCATAAACCATTAGTCTGGCTAGAAAATTTAAAGGGTCAAAACCCAAAATTACTTCGGTGGAAAACCACTCTGGCCGCTTATGACTACGAAGTAGTTTATAAAAAGGGCTCCCAAAATGTTGTTGCTGATGCACTTAGCAGAATAGAACCAAATTTAAATGTAAACGAAGACCCACCGAGAATAACAGTTGTCCAAAAACCACTAAATTATTTTAATATCCAAATAGTTTTCCAAATCGGGCCATCAATCCCAGTACAAATAATAACACCATTTCCCCAGAAAATAAGACGAACCTTCTCGGAACCTGAATATACGTTTGACTCAATCACTAATATACTTCAGACTATTCTCAAACCAAACAAAACACATGCCATTTCGGCACCGGATAACGTCTTTCTTATAATTGAAGAGGCGTTCAACAATTATTTTACAGGGAATAACTTATATAACATCTGTCGTTGCACATCACTTTTAATCGACCTTTCCAGTACAGAAGAACAAAAGAGCAAAATTCAATTATACCATCTTAATAGCAACCATAGAGGAATCGATGAAACCTTTAGTCATCTCAAAAGGGACGTATATTTTCCGCGTATGAAAGCAATTATTACACAAATAATCAACGACTGTGACATTTGTCTAACACTTAAATATGATAGACAACCTCATAGACCTTTCATGCAGGCCCCACCTGCACCATCAGGGCCTTTAGATGTTGTCCATATTGACATCTACACAATCAATAACACGAATAATTTAACCATCATCGACAAATTTTCGAAGTTTGCGCAAGCATACCCATTAACTAATAGGAACTCAATTAAGGTTATCGCAGCACTTTCACATTTCTTCAGTACCTTTGGCTTACCCAAAAAATTGGTCTTTGACCAAGGCGCGGAATTCTCAGGGAACTTATTCAACGATTTTCTGGCACAGTACAACATAACCATTCATATGACTTCGTTTCAACAATCAACGGGAAACGCACCTGTTGAAAGACTCCATTCAACGTTCACGGAACTGTATAGAATAATTGTCAACCGCAGAAAAGAACTCCAACTGCAATGTGACCACGCAGAAATATTCGCGGAAGTATTGACAACATATAACAATGCGATACATTCCAGTACCGCCCATACACCATTCGAACTTTTCCATGGTAGAACTCACATATTTGAAAAAACAGTGAAGTTCGACAACCACCATGATTACTTAACAAAACTTAACGAATTTAGAAGGGAACTATACCCTCAAATCCAGAACCAATTAAGTAACAAAACAGAACAAAGATTGACCAAGTTAAATCAAGAAAGGGAACCACCAGTTCAGGTCGAAAGCGACGATGTGGTATTCAGAAAAGAAAATAGGAGAAACAAACTAACACCTAGATTTTCGTTACACAAAGTCAGAGCTGATAAAGGGGTTACACTAATAACAACCAGACAACAAAAATTACACAAACAGAAAATAAGAAAAACAATCAGGAAAAACAATAACACCCAGTAAACCTGCTTCATTCCAGAACAACCCATTCCACCGCACAGTCTTTCTCTTTGGAAAGACTCAACGGATCCTCACCTCTCGCACTCATTCATCTGGGAAACGCTCACATGACACAAAATCATAAAATTCTGACCCATGTCGTAGACATCCAAGACTTCAAGGAGTGCGTTCTCAAAATAAGAAACACGTTAAAAGCCCTTACACTAGATACAACATTTAGAATTTCGGAAGAGATTATTCAAGGGAAACTACAACAATTAGAAGACAGAATAGACACCTTACTTCCACACGTAAGGAGTAAAAGAGGTTTGATAAATGGCCTAGGAACCATTTTCAAATCAATATCAGGAAATTTAGATGACAATGATGGCCAGAACATTCTTGCCGAGATAAAAACCCTAAAAGAAACATCCCATGCCTTGAAGAATGATCAAGAAAAACAAGTAAACTTCGATAAACAAGTTATTATTAGGTTCAACAACATTACAGAACACATTAATAGGGAACAAGCCAAACTACAACACTTTTTGGATACAGCACAGAATTCAATCTTCAAAGAACTCAGAGAGGATAGAGAAAATATATACACACTACAATATATTAACCGAATAAACTTTAACATCGACACTCTAACAGAACACATTAATAATATAGCAGAAAGCCTTTTGGCTAGCAAATTAGGATTAATCCCAAAATTTTTATTCAACAAAGAACAAATTAATTCTATTAGAAATATGTTAAGCATTCAAAACATTAACTTACAATTAGATGAACACATCTATAACATTCTTATACCATCATGTTATACTTTCAATACCAAATTATTGTTTAACGTTAAGATACCAATATTCGATACAAAAATTTATAAATTCACTCATATTGTTCCCTTACCATTAAACAACTCACACTTCATCATTTCCCCGGAATTCCTGGCACATGCCAACAACACCTTTCACCAATTTCATGAAAGCTGTCTTAAAGTGGAGCGGGAGTTTTTCTGCGAAAAAACGCATATGGATATGGTGACCAAAAACAACAGATGCCTGTCGGACATCGTCAAGAACGCAAAGGAAACAAAATGCGATGTAATGGACACAGAATACGAAATGAACATATTTGAAGCCGAAAAAGGTTTTATCTTTATTTTCAACGGACAAAACGTCACCCTTAAATCAACGTGCTATGACGAGACACAGCTGGATGGCTCCTACATACTACGGTACAATAATTGTACAGTATGGTTAAACGACGTGGAATACAGCGACAGAGAATTGATAGAACACGACCACTTTACTTTTGTACTCCCACCAGTCGACAAGATTACAAAAAATCAAACCATCAAAACACTATCGCTGGAGAAGTTACACCTAGAAACCCTATCGACAGCTGGGAAGATCACCAACATGGACAATGCAACACATTATAAATTTACAGCCATATATTCGACAATATTACTGATCTTAGTCCTCATCGTCATCCTCCGAATATGCAATAGACCAAAGACGATCTTTTTCCCGCAACCTACACCTGTACCTACCTTTGTGGAGCCGACCATTCCTTCGCTATGGCCCTCTCTCCACTCTAGGGGGGGAGGAGTTACCGCACACATTGTTGCGGACACACCGCCGCCCCCAAGCCTCAGCGACACAGATGAATGGTCATTAACCCATTCACTGTGTGCACAAACGCTGAGTCTGGAGACCAGCGGAAGCTAGCGGAGCCAGCCGTCTCTCCGTCACCCGAAACCAGCCGCATCGACAGCCACGCAAATATGCAAGATGTGCAAATTCCCCTCTTCCCGTTTTCCATTCCATTCTCATTCGCACTTATTTCATAAGTTAGTTCTTAGTTTCGAAGACAATAAAGAATCATTATAATTTTGACCGAAGACGAAAGAGGTTCTGATTTATTAAAACTTATCGAATATTACTGAAACACCAATTGGACTCACTCGCAATATACCTGGATACTGAAAACACCCCTGGGACTTAACCCACAGTATACCTAGATACTGTAATTCGCGTCCTTCGTGGCTAGTCACACCAGGGCCGGAGCTCGACAAGGCAATTGTTTTCGCACCGCAGCTGGTTCTGGACAACTTCCCTTCCGAGCCCACGGTTCTTTGTCGAAGGACTCTTTTTATTCACTTCTGTCGGACTCGCCAAGCAATACGCCAAGCTCAAGTCGCGATTAGAATTAGAACAAAGCGCCTGGACTTAGCCGCGTGATGCCTTAAGGACCTCAGCTACCTGTTTCTCAGCTCGGAGACTTCAACTCAAAGTCCCGAACGTCTTGATGTAGCGATCTTGCTCCTGTTGACTCGGCGCGGCTCTGCTTCCTCCTGATGTTAACTTGACTTGTGTTGTTCACTGATTTGCTGCTTGTCTATTGATCTTGCTGGATTGACTCCTTGTGATCGACAGATCCCGCTTCCTGCGCTCGGCCCGCTTTTATAGGCCGGCGTATCCCGTTAATTCTCGGCTTCTCCTTTGCGCATGGCACCATACTCGGTCCAAAGTCCGCCCCCTTTTACCGTTACACGTTCTCTCCAAACTCTCTCCAGCCGTATTCTCCAAACTCTCTTCTTGTTTCTCTCCAAACTCTCTCCAGCTGTATTCTCCAAACTCTCACCAGCTGTATTCTCCAAACTCTCACGGGCTGTATTCTCCAAACTCTCACCAGCTGTATTCTCCAAACTCTCACCGGCTGTATTCTCAAAACTCTCACCAGCTGTATTCCTCCAAACTCTCATTCATTTGTGAGGAGTTATTTAACTCCTCACAATACTAGAATGTCTGTTCACATCCTGACTTGTTTGGAACCTGTTAGAGTATTGCTTAGTGCACTTAAAACTTTATTTTTCGAGGGCAAGTGTACATCATATAGAGGACGAAAAAAGAACCACCCCCAATCCGACGAGTTTAGTACCGAGCAATGCTAGACTCCGAATCTTTTATTCTATTCTATTTTCCGTAATCTGGCGCTGTCTACTACAGGTCTAAGAGAAGTAATGTTAAATTAAAAAGTCAGTGTTAAATCATCACCGCATTCCTTTTCGTCGTCGCTCTTTCGCTTATTAAATCGTCGTTATTCCAATCAAAGTTAAGTTTCTTTGTTAAAACAAAACAGTATTAATTTCATATGGTGACCCCCACATGATCGATTGTAATAGCGTTCGCGACTTTTGCCCAATTTTAATGGTATAAAGAACCACTTGTTCGCGTTGGTACGGTAAACAATTTATTTGGAAACTGTCTGCATTGAAAGTGTCTGCCGATCCCTTTGTTGCTGCTTGGTGATGAATTTAAAGGAAGTTTCAAACTCCAAATTGGCCAACCAGGTAGAGTGCTTAAAGTTGAACGTTAATCTGTGGCGATTTGTTAATTGTGTTTGGCCCATCTTTCAACTTTTTGCATTCGTGTCAATATCAGTAGATAGTGAGCATTCTAACCACGAAAATAAAAATTTCATGTACTAACAATTATAATTCAGTCATATATACATTCATAAATATTTCGAATTATACATAAGTGAATCGCTTTAGACATTAAATCACAACCAAAATATTCGTAGTCGACCCAATTAATGCACACTTAATTCCCCCATTTACGTCGTAGTGAGCTCCAATTTAGGGTATTACTAAAAAAGCTGGAAAAAAGTGTCAATTTTAAAATTGCCAATCCGAAAAAATCGCGACAAAAAACCAGTGTAGCAGAATTTTCCCGCGCTTCTCATTATTTTTGCGCGCCTTTCAGCATCAGGCAAATATATTCGTTGCCCTTGGTTATCGGTCAGTGCATCATTCTCCGATTGCATTTGCATTTGCGTTCGGCATAGTACAGTCGTAGAGCTTATAAAAAAAATCTAAAAACGCTAACTAAGATTTTTTTTGTGCTTCTCTCGGCACTTAGCTCCAAAACAAGTTCGGCATATTACTTGATAGTCGTTTTATATATTATTAAACAAATACATAGTATTAATAAAAAACAAAAATGAAAACCAGCTCCGCAGGCAAGTCGCTGGCCTCAATGCCGCCTGCCGAGCGTCGCTCTTCCAACATTTAGCGTAAAACACTCCGAATTTAAAAATTTTGCTATCCTGAAACGGGTGTACGATTGCCTTATTTTTTTTTACAGAATATCGATACCTTATTAATATGCAAAAAATTACCAAGCCGTCAGCTTCAGCCTTGAGAACCCTCATCGACACAGTCACAGCTCTTTATGACACCTAGCTGGGGATGATAGACGCATTACCAATGCTATTCTAATGATAGACGCATTACCAATGCTATTCTAATACATCTGGTAATAAGCAAGGTCGATGCAGGAACTAAATGAAAATGGGAAGAACAATTATACTATACTTCGCTTCCTCTTTGGAGCGAATGTAAGGCGGCGTTGAACAGGCGTTACCAACACATAGTAGCGGAAGAGGCTTCCAAGCCCAAAACTGTTCAGCAGGTCCAATCTAATCCTAACAAGGATGGAAATATGAGTTTTTCTTTTGTCTCTGCCAGGAACAACCTTGTACAATGCGTGTATTGCAACTCAGATGAACATCAAATTCGAAACTGCGCTTCCTTCGCAGCTCTAACAGTTCAGCATAGATTCGATTTCGCTAAACTAACTGAGAAAATATGCAATGCATCACACCATACGATGCTGCATATATATTCGGCAAACACTAATCTCGCGTTGCCAACCCTTTTGCCCACGCTCATGCAGGAGACTCCGTCCGCTTCGCTTGTTTTGCATGCGACTTTATCGGATAGAGTCGTTCTTGCAACTGCTGTTGTGAGCGTTAAATAAAAAGTGGCGAGTTAGTATTGGCTCGAGCGTTGCTCGACTCAGGATCACAAATAAACTTTGTGGCCGATGAGCTTGCTCAGAGACTCAGAACTTCTTGAGCTTACGAGGCATTGGTGGGACTAATGTCCAAGCTACAAAAATATCCAGTTGTCGTCCGATTTTTGGACACTACAAAATATTTCTGGTTATCATCGGCGGTGAAAACCAGTAGGGTGCCTGAAAATATTCATATGGCTGATCCATTCTTCTTTAAGCCCCAAAAAATATATACGCTTATCGATGCAGATACGTTTTTTGAACTTTTATCTGTTGGCCAGATCAAGCAGGGGCCTGAAAAAACAATTCTCGGCTGGACAGTGTCTGGGAGATGTGCCTCTAAAGATAAAATAAAGGCTAACAAAATGGTACATCTCAGCTGCCAGGTGGAAGCGTTGGAGTCAATTGACACAACCCTGCAGAAATTTTGGTCTGTGGAGAACCTGCCGCCGAAGACTAAAGTCCATACTCCTGAGCAGCAACTTTGTGAACAACACTTTGAGAAAAATACTCAAAGATTGTCGTCCGGTAGATTTTTGGTTCGTTTGCCGTGACCCAAATTCTCTCATCATACGAAGTTGCGAATCTTACTTTATGTTGACGATTTGTTGACTGGCGCCGGATGCGTTGGATTTGAACTGGCAAAGTGGTTTTCAAACTGCCCAGAGTTATCCGCATCTGATAGCGCTGTAATGCCTCAGACGTAACTAAGACCCTTGGCGTGGTTTGGTTACCGGTTAAAGATTACTTCCAATTTCAGTTGGATGACTCTTTTCTGGATCTTCGCGCGACAAAACGAAATATTTTGTCGGTGACTGCTCGACTTTTCGATCCACTTGGTCTCTTGTGTCATTTGGTCACAATGGTAAAGATATTGTTGCAGGAGCTTCGAAAGCTAGATTAGGACGAGTCGCTATCATAGCAGTTGTTCACTTCGTGGGATACTTTTAAAGTAATGCTTCTGCAGCTTCAAAAATTAAGGGATCCCGATTCGTCCGGATTCAAATACATTGTTTCGCTGACGCTTCCATGCGAGAGTATGGAGCAAGCATCTACGTTCGTACTCATACTGATGTAGGTTTAAAAGTGTCTTTATTGACCGCCAAATCAAAAGTAGCTCCCCTCAAGAGGAAAACTTTCCTCGCCTTGAGCAGTGCGTAGCTCACCTTTTAGCTGATCTGATAAAAGATTCGGGAGTGGTCGGAGAATGCAACTTGGAGACACGTTCCCAGGAAAGTTAACCCAGCAGACAGGAGGAGCTTACAACGTCCATCTGGTTCAGCGGGCCTCTGTTATTGCTGGACTCTGAAATTATTTCAAACTGCCGGCCGAAGTGGTGTCAATGGAATTATGCAAATCGGTATTTGCCCTCGTAGTCAGCCCAGAGCCAAATTATCTGCTTCAGAAAATAGAAAAGTTTTCGTCGCACCTGAAGCTTCTGACACTTTTCGTATGGGTTTTCCGCTTTATTCAAAGGTGCAAAAAGGGTCGAAGACCTTTGAAAAAAGTATTTCGCCAAGAGAACTGAATTTTGATTTTAAAAAAATAGTTAGAGTTATCCAATTTTATGAATTCAGTGACGATATTAGTAAAATTCGCAACGGTAGCAACGAATATTCAAAAGCTAAACCCCTTTTTTCCGGAGAATATATTAAATTGGTGTTCATCGACATTGCTACGAGTTGGGGGACGGCTATTGAATGCTCCTATCCCGCACGAACCAAACTCCCGTTGTTGCTGTCTAAAATCTTACAGTTCATTAGATCCTATGTGTCATACCAGCACGTTACGAATTGTCACGCTAGCCCTTGAGCTCTTGTAAGTCGTCTGCGCCAGAAAGTATGGCTAGTCAATGCTCAAGAATCAATCGTCTTTGACTTTCAAAGTTAACGGTCGTGTTTTTTTTCTGCGCTTCGAATTTTGTATTTTTGTTTCGTTTATTGCCATCGGTGGGTTTTATCAGAACAATTTTCATTTTCTTCCGGTTATTCAAACATACATTTAAAATCCGTTCGCTTCGCGAGTACACTTGTAATAATACTAACAATTGTTTTAGTTTTCGTTATTCTTATCTGTGTTTTATTGTGCATGCACTTTAACTAACTCTTGGTTCAGTGGTTCCAATAGATAAAATGAATAATAAAAATTTAGTCTGCTTCTGGAAAAAATGCAGCCTCGTAATCAGGGCTGACCAGTCTAATATGACTTGCTGGCTGTGTAAAAATATGGTGCACACCTTTCAAAGGGGCCCAATTTGCAGTTTTGTTGTGACGCTTGTGTCGATTTTGCGAACGAGATGAAATCGTTTATGCGCCAAACTAAAGGCGGCCTGATGGGGCTGATTAGCTGTTTCGGAGTTGCTAGAGATAGATTTCGCCGAGCTGATGAACTCCTCTCTGCGCTGGATTCGCAGTTTGATAGTCGTAAGCTATTAGAAGAGTTCCCTAAGCGCAAAAAGGCCGGTGGCTGGTGGTGGGGAGCAAAAGGGGAACACCCCGCAACCGAAATCAAAAGAACAACAGAGCATTCCGGCGGATCAGCAGCTGATTTCAGCAAACCCTCAAATGTTGCTAAGATCAGCAGCTAAAAAAGATTCGGTATCCGAACAATCCGTATCAGAATGCATGCCTCCGTATCATGGGGAACTTGCCAGCAGATAGACTTTGAACTCTTTTTGTGACGCCTTTAGCACAACGTATCGAATCCGTGTTAAGCCACCGTACAACTTGTACGTGGCCTTGTTCGTATGTTTTGCGTCCAAGGCGGTCCACTTGGAGCTAGTGTCTGACCTAGCCACTGATGCCTTTCTGTTGGTTTTTCAACGGTTCGTGTGTCGTCGCTGGATTCCGGAGAAGGTGTGGTGCGACAACGCCACCAGCTTCGTCGACGCCGACCGCCACATAAGGGAGTTCCGAGCCCGTTTGGAGGAACAGGGGGCGGTATACAAACATACGCAAAAAAAGGATGCGAGTTTGTGGTCATACGGCCCAGAGCACCGCCCTTCGGGCTTTGGGAGGCAGGTGAGACCGGTGACGGTCAGCAAAGACCTCTTGAACGCGGTGGAGCTCGGAACTCTCCTCACCAGCTTGGAGGCTGTGCTGAACTCCAGGCCTCTATGAACCCTCAGCAGCGACCCAAACGACGGGGAAGCGCTAACCCCCGGACATCTGCTCATCAGCGGCCCCCTGTTGGACCCACCGTCGGAAGCATTACCGGAGGAAGAGGTGTCTTATTGCTCAAGGACATGTTTTGGCAGCGATGGTCCCGGGAGTATATCTCCAACCTGCATCAGAGGACAAAGTGGGAAGAATCGTCGTCGTCGACCCGTCCGAGGTCACGGTATGTAGAATTGACGCTCTTGTTGTACCTGAAGACCGATATCATCCAACAATGGAATTGACAATTTGCCTCCCCTGCTCTGATACCCTCTCTCCTTTAGTGCCCCCAACTAAAATGAGATGTTTTCGTAAATGTGACTATAATAAACTTAACGATATGATTTCTCATTATAATTGGACAGACTTGTACAATTGTACAGACATTGAAAGTGCCACTGAACTATTCTATATACTTTTTTTAATGAATGCGTTTCTGATAGGTTTCCTTTAAACCTAAATAGGCCTCCTTGGTTTACCAATGCGCTTCAAAGACTTAAAAACCTTAAATCAAATACTTATAAAAAGTATAAAAAATCGGGTAAGCCATCAGATTTTTCGAAATATGTAGTGGCTCGATCGGATTTTAATGTTCTCAACAGTCATTGCTATTCTATGTATCTAAATCGATGTAAATTTGAATTTTCAAATGATCCGAAACAGTTTTTCAGCTTTGTTAATGCCAAGCGTAAGTCATCGGCATTGCCTTTATCGGTACGTCTAAACTCAATGGAGGCATCGACGGATTCTGACATTGCTGATTTATTTGCTGAGTTTTTCCAAACCACTTATAGTTCGACAGCTTGGTCAAATTCTAACTACCCTAATCCCTTAAATAGGGCAAATTGTATTTTTTCCCCTTTAATTATTGAAAACTCTCTCTTAATAGATTTAGAAACAACAACGCCGACTTATTCTCCCGGTCCAGATGGACTTCCTGGATGTGTGCTCAAGTTTTGTGCGTCAACCATTTGTAAACCGATTCTTAAACTTTTTAATTTGTCTATTTCATCATCAGTTTTTCCTACTATCTGGAAGGACTCTTTTATTATTCCACTTCATAAAAAGGGTGCGAAGGCTGATGCCAAGAATTATAGAGGTATTTCCAAATTGTCGGCAATTCCTAAAGCATTTGAACGTATTATCACTTCTCATTTGCAACATTTATGTTCCTCGCTTATATCACCGTGTCAGCATGGTTTTGTTAAGCGAAGATCGACCACCACCAACCTTCTTGAATTGTCATCTATTGTAATAAATGGATTTCAGAAAAAAATGCAGACTGACGTTATATATACAGATTTTAGTAAGGCCTTTGACTCCGTCAACCACTCTCTTCTCTTATTCAAATTAGATCTGCTTGGGTTTCCTGGTAATCTATTAACTTGGATTTCAAGTTACTTGAATGGTAGGACTCAGAGGGTTATATTCAAGAATTCTGTTTCAAAATTGATCTACAGGGTTGCCCATATTCGACGGACCCATGTTTTTTTTTTAAAAATCAAAGAAAAAAATAAAAATTTGGCGGTTGGCAATCTTAATCATTTAATTTGTTCCAAGTAGATTTGTTTACATCAATTTTTGAATATGATATCTTTCAAATGGCCGCCTCTGGCGTTGATGGCGTATTGTGCCCTTTTTGCAGCATTTTCCATCGTTTTCGCCAACATTTCGGCCGGAATAGCGGCTATTTCTTCACGAATGTTGTCCTTGAGCTCTTCTAGGGTCATTGGCTTGTTAACGTAAACCTTTGACGTCAAATATCCCCACAAGAAGAAGTCAGGCGGCGTCAAATCGGGCGAACGCGGTGGCCAGTCCAAATCACCACTTTTCGACATCAAACGGCCCGGAAACAATTTCTTCAGAAAATCGATTGTTATGGGACTTGTGTGCGGTGGAGCGCCGTCTTGTTGAAACCAGAACTGCCTCATACGCTTTCGACGAAAAATCTTGGACTGACGCTTCAAACGCGGTATGTCATTAAGCGATCTGGCATCTCTGTCAAAAGTTATGGCGTCGTCAGATGGGTCCGTCGAATATGGGCAACCCTGTACGTGATATCTGGAGTCCCTCAGGGAAGTCATCTGGGCCCTTTGCTGTTTACTTTGTTTATCAACGATCTTCCCTCTATCATAACACATTCTCGTGTACTAATGTATGCTGATGATGTTAAGCTTTGTTTATCATATAATGATATAGCGTCGGGATTTAACTTACAGTCAGATATTGATTGTTTTCATGAATGGTGTGAGTACAACCTTTTAAATTTGAACTACCTTAAATGCAACGTTATGACTTTTTATAGGGGTACTCCTACGTTTATTAGTTATTTTCTTGAAAATACGTCACTCGACCGTATATATTCAGTTAGCGATTTAGGTGTCCTTCTGGACCCTAAACTTAAATTTGACTGCCACATAATGTCCACTGTTAACAAAGCCATGAGTGTTCTTGGCTTTATAAAGCGTTGGTCAAAAGAATTTGATGACCCTTATACGACCAAATTATTATTTACCTCCCTTGTCCGTCCTATTTTGGAATATTGTTCGTCGGTTTGGAGTCCACAATATCAAGTGCACATTGACCGTATTGAGTCGGTACAAAAAAATTTCTTCTTTTTGCCCTTCGTAGTTTGAACTGGGATCAAAACGTAAGGCTACCTTCCTACCAGAGTAGATTACTGTTGCTTAATTTACCTACACTTGTAAATCGTAGAAAAATGCTTGGTACTATTTTTATGCATAATCTTATAAGAGGTGATATTGATTCTGCAGAACTTGTAAACCGCCTAACTTTCAATGTTCCTGTTAGACTAACACGAAATTATATCCCTCTAAATTTGCCACGATGTTCATCAAATTTTTGTCTGCACGAGCCCTTTTGCGTTCTATGTAATACTTATAACAACCTTTATCATCTAATCTGCATTTCCACTTCTATCCCGTTACTAAAAACTAATATTTTAACTCATTTGCTTTTCTCTTAATTGTGCCTTTTATTTTCACTTGTGTCTTGTCTCTATTTAATTTATGTATTTTCCTCGCGAACTCGCATTTTTTGCCCAAATTGATAATAGGGCCCGCGCGTAACAAGCACGTGCTTGGTGTCGTTGGGCCACTTGTTTGTACTGCTCGTAGTGCATCAACGTCCATCAGATTGAAAAAAAAACAAGAAAGAAAGCTAACTTCGGGCGGAGCCGAAGTTGATATACCCTTGCAGAATATTCTGTAAATTATATTCTCCGAAACCGGATCGGTTATTCATATGATGCATTCTTAATACTCATAAAAAATCCCAACTTCCTAACTTTAAAAACACCAAAGTTATGTCATTTCCAATCCTTCAGTTATATGGCAGCTATAGGATATAGTCGGCCGATCCTTATGAAATTTTGGCAGGTCGGATTGATCGGCCAAAAATAAAACCCATAGAAAATCCCAACTTCCTAACTTAAAAAACATCAAAGTTATGGCATTTCCGATCGTTCAGTTATATGGCAGCTATATGATATAGTGGCCCGATCCGGCTCGTTCCGACTTATATACTACCTGCAATAGAAAGACAACTTTTGGGAAAGTTTCAAGCAGATAGCTTTAAAACTGAGGGACTAGTTTGCGTAGAAACGGACGGACGGACAGACGGACAGACGGACGGACAGACGGACGGACAGACGGACAAGGCTAGATCGACTCTCCTGGTGATGCTGATCAAGAATATATATACTTTATAAGGTCGGAAATGTCTCCTTCACTGCGTTGCAAACTTTTGACTGAAATTATAATACCCTCTGCAAGGGTATAAAAATCAAGTGTGGTCATGCCGATCAAAAGCTAATCAGGATGTGTTGCTAGAGAAGACGACCGTGTCTGTCATGGCCGAGAATCCATAAGTCTGCCGGGTGTCGTCTGCGGAGACGCCGTCGACCAAGTGGTGTTGCAAGATGTCTTGTCAGACAGTTTGAATGTGTGAGCAGACGTTCTCGGTATTGACTTGATGATTACCGACGGCACTCCCGTGTCCTGGAACATAACTCGGTTATCTACATAATGGTGCCACTTCACCCTCAGCATCCTCCTGAGAGCCTTTGTAATGTACGTTTGCACCCTTTTTAGTGACGAATCACTGGCCGTGCCCCAGCAAGTGATTCCCCAGTTTAAAGTTGGAAGGACAATGGCCTTAAAAAGCCGCACCTTGGCTTCAAGGGATAAGCAAAGGGAGCGAGTCTATTTTGTCAATTCGATCAATTTGTCCCTTCCAACAAAGCCGGCGGTCTAAGGTAACACCGCGGTACGTCACCTTATCTTCGTGATGGAGCCTATTCCCATCAATATTAAGGCTACGCGAATGGCCAGGGCGGAGAGCAAATGTGGCATGCTACGTTTTGTCAACATTAAACGCAATGTTCCATCGAGAGGCCCAGCACTCAAGGCGCTTAGGTGATAATTTAAACAGGATTTGACGATGACAGCAGCACCACCGATGTCACCACGATGTCGATCATCAGGGTGGTATGCAGACTGTACAGCATATCCATTAATGTGAAAGAATGAACGGCTGGTAAAATGTGTCTCTGAGATCATTAAAATGTCAATTTTGCATTCCTGGAGGCGGTGCTCAATCTCAAGTGATTTGCCAACTATGTTGATACGATATTTATACCGTAATTCGTTATCACAATGCGTTGACCCTGATAGATTGGCGTGCTTATAAATCACGCTCTGTAGCATTTGTAGTGTGGTCGTCATTACTGACATCATTTCATCATTTGGGCTATCGCAGCAGCCCCTTATTGCTTCCTTAATCCAATAATAAATTCCAGAAGCCTATCCTGAGAAGGTTGTTCAATCAAAGAGGTCTTTTCACTTGGATGTGAATTGGACGCTGGCGAAGTCTGACTTGAGGATGCAGAAAGACGCGTAGTAAATGATGTGACGGAATTCATTCCTGGATTCTTAGGTATGTGCTTATCCGAGTCAATACGAATTTTTCAAAGAGTTTAGATAAGCATGAAAGTAGGCTTATAGGTCTATACGACGTGGGGATTGTGTGGTCCCGGCTTTGCTATCATTATTATAATCGACTTTTTCAATCTCACTGGAAAGTGGCCAAGTTTTGCGATGGCATTAAAAAGCGGGGTGCAAACGGCGCAATATGGGAACTCAATGATTTTGGGAGTTATGAGGTCGAAGCCCGGGGATTTTTTCCGCTTTAGATGATTTTTGATGATGTTAACGATTTCGTTTGTCAACTCAATTGGCTCATGTTAAAGCTGAGGCTCATATGGTAAAGTCGGCACAGTGAACGCACTAGTGGCAGGATTTGGTTGGAAGTCATTTTTAAGGTGGTTGGCAAACGTGCTGGCTCTGTCTGCATCGCTGCGCGCCCAGCCGCCTGTGGGATTTCTAATAGGCATCACAGTTACTTTCGGTGAGCTTAGAGTTGGGTGAGCTATCCATAGTGAATGTTTTGTACTAGATGTTGACAATTGCTCTATGTAGCGTCGGTGGACATATGCTTCTTCTTGCTGTAAAGCTTTTGTGAGTTGACGTAGCAGATGGCGATTTGTGGAACTGCCACTCTCGACGTAAGCGTCGCTTTTCGAGGACGAGCTGTTCGATTTGCAGATTTGTCTTCATTTCTTTGCATTGTGTACTTGTAGTTTGAGGTGTTGAAACTGGAGCTGCAGAGACGAGTACGTTCTCCAGTGTATTAACAAAGCTGTCTACGTTGGCTTCATCGTTGAGATGATGACTTAGCTCAATGTGTGAGCTAATATATTTCCTATACATAACCCAATTGGTTTTCTGTGATGTCAATTTTGACGATTGTTCCAAAGTTGCTGGGTGTAGGAATAAATAGGACAGGTAATCGCAGAGGCTATTAAGTCGGGTAGTTTCTTTGGGTCTGCCGGCCAGTATGTTGGTCTGTCAGGAGAAACATAGTCCAGCTTTATAACTGCATTATA
This sequence comes from Drosophila rhopaloa, assembly GCF_018152115.1. Taxonomy (NCBI): domain Eukaryota; kingdom Metazoa; phylum Arthropoda; class Insecta; order Diptera; family Drosophilidae; genus Drosophila; species Drosophila rhopaloa. The sequence continues at coordinate 227,007 of NW_025335054.1, forward strand.
GAGCTGTTTTCCTTTTGGAGTCACGAGACGTGATCCCCAGTGTGTGTGCTTGGCATTGTCTTCTATGAAGTGGTCTCCTAATGAGTTGAAAAACTGCATAAACTCATCTTCAGCTATAGTGAAGCGAGGGGGGGAGTGTAAGTTGGTTGTCAGTATTTATTTGTATATTTATAGATGTGGCCTGTAGGTAGTTTTTAGCAAATTTGTTATGATAGTAGTGCTTAATACGGCTTCTAATTAGAATTCCAGTCCCACCATGTGCTTAACCATCTGGATGATTTGTTCCGTAGAATGAATAGCCTCGTATTTGAAAAATTTATTTGATTGTAAGGTGTGTTTCTGAAAGCAGCATTACGTCGATATGATTGTCGAGTAGGAATTGAGCTAACTCAAGTTTATGCTGTGAAACGCCGTTAGCGTTCCACGTAGATATCCTTAGGGAAGTCATTATTTGGATTGTTGTGAAACCAGCATTTGAATCAATAGATTTTGGTTTCGCATTAAATCTTACATAGTTGTGCGACATAAACTCCGTAAGGCTTTGTTGCAGGCTGCATATCATAGCTTCAAAGTTGCTTTTTGGCTGCTCCGGCGATTGATGCTGCTGAGCCGCGTTCGGTTCTTGATATGCTGATTGCAGAGATGAACTTTTTAAGACAGGGTTAGCCAGTCCTGATTTTAAAGCGCTTGGGTACGTCACATTATTATCAGAGTTTATGGGTCCTAGTCATGATCTTTTGTTTGATCTGGAAGCTGTCATCTGTTTATTTTTGGTGCCGGCAGTAGTTCCTCTCTGTTGGATGCGACACTTCAGCTCCGTATAAACAGGGCAGCCTATGTAGTTAGCAGAGTGCCGCACTTTTTCGAGTTTCAGTCATCTTTGCTCGCTGGGCAGTTTGCGGAGTCATGATGAAATGTGACCAGGGAGATCAATCTTTTCATCCCATTTATAATGCTAAAGTAGGTTTAGCAGATAAGTCATCGGTACCCATGAGCTTTTTATCGTTAAAGGAATATCTTCGTGTTAGTTAAGCTTTCACCATTTAAAAATTTAAAAAAATTGCAAAATATAGTAAGAACTCGGGAAAAGTCAATTGAGTCGATAGCAAAGTCCGGTCCGAATATAGTCCAAGATCAAAGTCTTTGTTTCATGAGCGAGGTGCATCAGGCTGACAGACATGAAGAGGAGAAAACTGATTAGGAAGCTACGGAGGTGTTGACCATGAATCTGGTTTGTTGGAGTTGTCGAGCGAATATGTACTGACATATGTCAAAAGTGGATGGCAGATGCCTACATGACTCTAGCCAGCAAAACAACTATATACCTCGCACCTCTGTAAACTGACGTAGACTTATTCCCAGATTTAACACTCATAAATCGTCTTTGACTTTCAAAGTGAACGGTCGTGTTTTTTTCTGCGCTTCGAATTTTGCATTTGGTTTTCGTTTATTCCCATCGGTGGTTTTTATCAAAACAATTTTAATTCTCGTCCGGTTTATTTAAACATAAATTTAAACTCCGTTCGCTTCGCGAGTGCACTTTGTATTTAATACTAATAAATGGTTTTAGTTTTTCGTAATTCTTATCTGTGTTTTCTTTTCTTATATCCTCGCCGTTTCTCTTTTGTGCATGCACTTTAAATTATTTACGCTCCCACTCTCTTTCTCTCTTTGCTTCGAAAGTTGTAAGCGTGCAGTTTCTGCGCTCTTGCGGTACTTATAACTGCTCGCTTATAAATTTCAATTCGCTTTCTTGGTACAGTGGTAAATAATAAAATGAGTAATAAAAATTTAGTCTGCTTCTGCAAAAAATGCAGCCTGGTAATCAGGGCTGACCGGTCTAATATGACTTGCTGGCTGTGTGAAAATATGGTGCACAACAAGTGCGCCGGTTTTAATGGCCGGACAAGTGATGACCTTTCAAAGGGGCCCAATTTGCAGTTTTGTTGTGACGCTTGTGTCGAGGTTGCGAACGAGATGAAATCGTTCATGCGCCAAACTAAAGGCGGCCTGATGGGGCTGATTAGCTGTTTCGGAGTGGCTAGAGATAGTTTTCGCCGAGCTGATGATCTTCTCTCTGCGCTGGACTCGCAGTTTAATAGTCGTAAGCTATTAAGCGCAAAAAGGCCGCTGGTGGTAAGGAGCAAAAGGGGAACACCCCGCAACCGAAATCAAAAGAACAACAGATCATTCTGGCGGCTCAGCAGCTGATTTCAGCAAACCCTCAAATGTTGCTAAGATCAGCAGCTAAAAAAGATTCGGTATCCGAACAAACCGTTACAGAATGCATGGAACCAGGGACTTCTAAGAATTCCGATTTGTCCGTAGTGGTTTCACAATTAGTGGATCCACCTATCTCTCAGAATGTAGCATCTCCACCACAAGGGACTACTGAGTCCGGACAACCGGCTCAAGTTGGTTTTGCAGAAACAATGTCTGCTCCACCAAAATCCCTTTTAGCGGTTCCACTAAAGAAACAACTTTTCGTTTCTCGGCTTTCCCCTGATCAAACATCTTCTGATGTATTGTCTTATATACAAGACAAAACTAAAGCCGATTGTAATAGTGTAAAGGTGGAAAAGTTTAAGTTTTCTTATGCTAGAGACATTTCATCTTTCAAGACAACTGTCCCTAACGAGCTTTTTGAAGCCATATGCTTGGGCAACTTTTGGGCGGATAATATGGTTGTAAAAGAGTTCGAGGCTAAGATAAAGAAGAAGGGGCCCGTGGGAGTAAAACTTCCTAGTCGAGGCCAAACCAGTGTACCAATTTCAAAAAACTAACTTCTAACCTCCTTCTTTCCTATCAGAATGCAAGAGGTTTGATTAGCAAACTCACTAAATTGTATTCCGATAGCCTTTCCCTTGCATCTCATATTATTGTGTTCACAGAAACCTGGTTAAAGCCGGAGATCTTTAGCTCCGAAGTTTTTCCAGGTAAGTACACTATATATAGGTATGACCGTCCCTCTAGACGGGGAGGTGGAGTCTTAATTGGAGTTGATTCAAACTTCCCGTCTGAGGAGCTATTTATACCCGTTACTCGTAGAGTAAAAGGGTATATTGTATTCGTGCAAAAGTATGTAACAGCTAGAAGGAAGCGTTTCCGACCCTATAAAGTATATATATTCTTGATCAGGTCACTAGCCGAGTCGATATAGCCATGTCCGTCTGTCCGTCTGCCCGTCTGTCTGTCCGTCTGTCTGTATGTCTGTCTGTCCGTATGAACGCTGAGATCTCGGAAACTATAAAAGCTAGAAGATTGGCATTTTGCATGCAGATTCTAGGAGTGCCTACGCAGCGCAAGTTTGTTTCAAAAAGGTGCCACGCCCCCTTTAACGCCCACAATCGCTTATATACGTTTTTAAAAATTTAAATATTTCGGAAAAGTAAAAATGCAGTTTTATTGTGTTTATCAATACCTATCGAAATCAAAGTTTCTATCTCCATCTCCCTCGCACTCCCTTTACTTGAGTAACGGGTATCTGATAGTCGGGGCACCCGACTATAGCGTTCTCTCTTGTTTTTGATGAATTCAATACCATTGAATTTATTTGTGTAAAGTTATCGCTTCCTGGTAACTTTATATACATAACTTGCTCATATATTCCGCCGTTGTCTGAGCATCCTGATTATTTAAATCACCTATCCGTTATTAAGTCCGTTGCAAATAAGCTTTCCGATAGGGATCAAATGATAGTTAGTTTATAAAGGAAACAAAAAAAAAGGTTTAGGAAGAACCAGCTATTCAACAACGACACTACGGTATATCGCCAGTGGTTGAAATATGCTTGGGGTCGAATTGTGGTCGTATGCCAAATTTTCGTGACTGATAAGATCGTAACTGACAAGTAGTTTAAGATAGAGGTAGTCTTTTAAGTTACAAGTTAAAATATTTCATGGCAAAGGAAACCTAAGCCTTGTCCAGATGGTCAGCAAGCGTACACACAGAGGATGGGTCAGGCTATTGATTCTTGTTATTTTATATAAAATACGTAACAAGACCTTAAAAAAAAAAAACAAGGCAACCAATTGTATTACTTAATGACGGTGATATAACATTTCTTTTTTTGAGTTGACCAGGCAAATGGAGACAAAATTGCGATTACTGTTGGAAAACTTGTGTTCCAAAAGAGTTGTTGTCTCTGCTGCTACTTTATTACTTATAGACGGTGATAGAACATTTCTTTTTTTGAGTTGACCAGGCAAGTGGAGACAAAATTGCAATTACTGTTGGAAAACTTGGGTTCCAAAAGAGATGATGTCTCTGCTGCTGCAGTATCAAAACGTAAAAAGTTATCGATGGTAAAACTTTATAAATAACTGTATCATTCAGCCTCCAATACTAGCCCTTAAAGACTGGGATCTGGGCAGCATTTGATCACCAACGGATCAACCTTTCCGCTAATAAGTGAACCGACTCTTCTAAAGGTTTCATTCTCCAATTTTCCAAAGAGGTCTCTTTTGATATCCTCAACAAGTTTTCAGGGCAGACAGGAAATAAACTGCAGAGTTAAGAAAGAAACTATAATCTACGGGCTGGTAGGTTTCATTTAATGTTGTACAACGTTGATTACAACGTTCATTACACGGATAGAGGTTGGACAACAAATTTAATGATACCAACAAAATTTTAGAAAATCCGGGACCCAAAAACTGATCCCACTCTTTCTTATGCAATTTTTCGCGCTGAATCCAAATCCGGTGCCAAAATTGCTCCAGCACCTAGATATTCTAACCTAAAAGTGTGAAAATGGACGATTTTGGCATATTTCAACAAGCTATATATTCGATAACACATTTTTAAATTAGCACCAATTTTACCTCAAAGTGCACATCCTAACCTTTTAAAAACTTTTTTTTTAGTTTTTTAAATACGATTATTCGTTTCTGAGATATGACCATTTAAAGAACTGTAAAGTTTCTGTAAATAACTATTCTTATTTTGTAATGGGCGTTAAGGGGTTCAATAAAAGTATTAAAGTGACATTCTTTAAATGGTCATATCTCAGGAACGAATAATCGTATTTAAAAAACTAAAAAAATAGTTTTAAAGGTTCAAAAAAATGTATTATCGAATATATAGCTGGAGCAAATTTGGCACCGGATTTGGATTCAGCGCGAAAAATAGCTTAAGAAAAAGTGTGTCCAGTTTTTGGGTCTAAAAATTGTTGGCCTAAAGAACACGAGAGTGTTCATTCAGGAAAAAAAGGAACACCTTGGGTTCTTGACAAGTTATAATAAAAGGATGAAAATTGCTGGTGGCACATTAATTTTAGGCGGATTTTATGGAATCAATATCACCGCTAACCAGATTGTGCTTAAAGATAGTACAACGCATAAGTCGAAACCTGGCGGCAATTTATTATAGGATAAGCAAGTCATCAGCATACATTAGTACTTGAGAATGTGTTATGATAAATGTTTACCCTGAGGCACTCCAGATGTTACGAATATCATATTTATATTTTTATAATTTTTTTTTTGAGCGCTGCGTCCTACCGCCCACTTACCTGCCCAACTGACCGAAGGGCACAGCCGTGTATCGTAAGGCACAATTCGCGAGAAGATAGTACGGGGAAAAAAGTGAGATCAATTTTGTGCTAATAAAGTCAGTATTAATCCTTTTAGGAGCGGCAGTCAAGATTTGATTTTATAGCAAAAAGTCTATCATGGTCAGAACATAATACCCTGAAAGGATCATGCAAGGCACGGTTAGATCTACAATGATTTAATATGAGGAGACTATAATTTCTAGTTCATCTATTTGGCACAGAAAGGTTCAGCCGACTTTCCAAGTCGGGGCTGTCAATCTCACCATGTATAAGGTTATAAATGAAAACAATACCAAGCATCGACTCCAGATGGGGGACCCATACTCCAGAATCGGACAAACTAGAGAAATAAATAAAGTTTTAGTGACATAAGGATCATCGAATTCTTTTGACCACCTTTTAATAAATCCAAGCACACCTCTGGCTTTATTAACCATGGGCGAAATGTGATTAGAAAATTTAAGTTTAGGGTTATAGGTTAGTTATTCTACCCACAGGATTGACTCGATAATAAGCTTGCATTTAGAACTGTTTAAATTTAGTAAATTATATCGCCACCATTTTTAAAAAGTTATCTAAATCGGATTCGAAGTCTAAAGGCAGGAAATGTCCTTCTACTGCATAACTTAACATCATCTGCGTACATGAGTACGCAAGAATGACTTATAATTGAGGAAAGATCGTTAATAAATAATGTCAAAAGTAGCGGACCCAGATGGCTCCCTTGTGGGACACCGGAGGTAACACGGAGAATATTAGAAATTCAATTTTTAATAATAACCCTTTGTGTCCTGCCATTCAGGTAACCTGAGATCCATATAAGGAGATCAAATGCTTTACTAAAGTTAGTGTAACTGACGTCTGTTTGAAAACTACTATTGAAGCCCTTTATCACAAATGTAGTAAGCTCCAGAAGGTTAGTGATTGTGGATCTACGTTTAATAATTCCCTGTTGAAATGATTGATCTGCAAAGGTGCTGCAAATGAGGAGTAATAATTTTTTCAAAAAGCTTAGGAATAGCTGACAACTTAGAAATACCTCTGTAGTTACTGGCTTCTAACTTGTTACCTGTTTTTGTAAAAAGAAATACAAAAATGATTCCTTCCAAACATTTGGAAACTCGGAAGTTTCTAGAGATAAGGTAAACAACTTGTGAAGAGGTTTGCACAGGGCAAACAGGATTATACGAAGAAGATCAAAATGAAGAGAGCTTTCTATTAAAGTGGGACAAAATATGTGGTTTGACTTGGACATGGTGTAAGAATAAGGCTGTGATGAATGATCTAATCGGCTATTGCCTGATCTGTGGTTGCCGTCATGTTTTCGAACGACAGCGAGGAAGGATAAGAATTAGATTTATGCTTGGTGTTAAAGAACTGTTTCGGGTCGTGAGAGAACTGGACCTTTTAAGCAGTTACCGTGATTAATAATCTTGACCGAGCACTTAAATATCTAGCAAAAACGGATTGAGAACCGGTATTTTTATATTTCCTAAAACGTGTGACTGTTCATTTCATAAGTGTGTCAACTCTTTGCTAACCGAGGTGATTTATTGGAGATAGATGGAATCGGCCTGGACCAGGAAGCTTTACTCCCACGGGCCCATTCTTTTTTAGCTTAGCTTCGAACTCTTTTACAACCAAATGATCCGGCCAGAAGTCGCCCGAGCATTTGGCCTCAAAAAGCTTGTTTGGGACAGATATCTTGAAAGATAAAATCTCTCTAGCATAAGAAAACTTTAATCTTTTCCACCATTAAACTATTACAATCGGCCTTAGTTTTGTCTTGTATATAAGACAATACATCAGAATATGTTTGATCAGGGGAAAGCCGAGAAACGAAAATTAGTTTCTTTAGTGGAACCACTGAAAGGGATTTTGGTGGAGCAGACATTGTTTCTGCAAAACCAACTTGAGCCGGTTGTCCTGACTCAGTAGTCCCTTGTGATAGTGAAGCTACATTCTGAGAGATATGTGTATCCACTAATTGTGAAACCACAGCGGACAAGTCGGAATTTTTAGAAGAACCTGGTTGTATGCATTCCACTACGAATAACAAATACGGATAACGAATCTATTTTAGCTCCTGGTACCGTGTGATCTTAGCAACATTTGCGGGTTTGCTGCAATCAGCTGCGGATCTGCGGTTTTTTTTTACAGAGAATGCGGGGTGTTTCCCTTTTGCTGCTTACAACCTACGACTGTTTTGCGCTTAGGGGAATCCTCCAATAGCTTACGACTGCGAATCCAGCGCAGAGAGCAGATCATCAGCTCGGCGAAAACCATCAGCAACGCCGAAAAAGCTAATCAGCCCCATCAAGCCGCCTTTAGCTTGGCCCATGAACAATTTCATCTCGTTCGCAAACTCGACACAAGCGTCAAATAAGATCTGCAAATTGGGCACTTTTTAAAGGTCAATTTAAAAAAATTGCAAAAAATAGTAAGAACGCGGGAAAAGTCAATTGAGTCGATAGCAAAGTCCGGTCCGAATATAGTCCAAGATCAAAGTCTTTGTTTCATGAGCGAGGTGCATCAGGCTGACAGACATGAAGAGGAGAAAACTGATTAGGAAGCTACGGTGTAGTATGTATGTATCATTGTAGCGAGTACCCACTGTACCGACACCAACATTGTATTACAGTGTACTTAAACAAATACAAAAGCGCCGGCCGCTAAACTTTTGCGGCCAGCCGAAATATGAATGCGCCTCAGAGCCCAAGTTATGGGAAGTGCTAGTGTCAGCATATTCCCATGGCCTGAGTGCAGACACATACAAGGCATGCATGTACAACTTCCCTCGCGCTCTCAGTGCTACCAGCACAAATACAATTGCGAGCATATACTTCGATATATATGACGGCCGCTGCCAATGTTTGCAGGCAGCGCAGCCGCAAATAAAGATCTGCCCATGGAAAAGTAAAATAAAGTGACTATTAATTATTATAAAAATATGATGGCAATATTATAACATGGCGACCGTGACACTGGTCCTGGAGGACCTAGGAAGGAACAACTGCACGAAAGGAAAATTTGCAGCTACAAATCTGGATACCAAACAACCTGAAACGCAGCGGCGATAAGTACCAGTTATAAAATTTCATAGAGTGACTTGGCGGAGCGGAGCACATTTACGGGCAGAGGACCAGGAAATTGATGACGACTTCATACAAACTGCAACTGGAAATATAAATCTGAGTGAGTAGAGATGGAGTTATGGCAAAACGTAGAGACGTGCAAACCAAACTAAAAAATATAAAAAAAAAGTGGCTATTATATAAAAACAAACCAGCACCGCCCTGGGCAACAGCCCAAAAATTACAAAAGAACTTGATTTTCTTAATTCAAGTTTTGTAAATAAAAAGCCAATAACTCCAGCTCACTCAGTGATTAAGAAAATTAATGACGACAAAAGAAAATTAACACCTCCACCTCCAAAGCAGTTTCCAAGAAGAAACAAAGTGTGCCCTAAGACGACTGCGCTGGGCGACTGGAAAGCCAAGGTGCGAAGGCACCTGCGGAAAAACCTGTGCGATGACCGGCACCGGTACCGCCTGAGCCCATAGGCCCAGGACATCAGCAGCTGAGACAACAAGTGTGAGGGGTAGGCCGCCCCTTACGCCAGCGAAGGAGCATCAGCGACCCTGGAGAATTGAACCGACAGCGCTTCCAAGAGTGCACATCTTAAATTTTTTTATTATTTTATATGCATCTGCGATGCAAAAACTTATAATTAACAATAATTGTACAGACCAGGCAGTTTCTAGCTGCGGGTCTTAATTTTTTTTTACCTAGGTAGGGATACATGTAACAATTTTATACACATACCACAAAATTTAAACAAAAAAAAAATTTAATTAATTAATTAAATACATAATTAAATAAATGCCTAAGACAAAAAAAAATAATAAGAGAAAAAGGAGAGGAGGTCAGAAGAACTTCCTGAATTTAAAAATAAAAGAATTAAATAGGCAGCTATATGCTGAAAAATCTACCCCAGTATCCTGGGATGAAAATGTAGAAATTAAGAAAGAATTAGAGAACACGTATAGGGAATTAGATGCCTACAAAAATAAAAATGATATGAAGGAGGCTAGAAAACCTAAGTGCCCTGCAGATTGTAAAGGGCCTTTCGAAAATACAGCTTGCGAGTATACGTGCCATAAGAAAAATTAAAAGATATCAAAATAAAAAGAAAATATTTAAATATGAATGAACATTTTTTGTTATGAAAAGTAACGCAATATCTAAAACAGATTTTGAAAGCGTTACAGAAATAATACCCAAAATGGGTTTAATTGATACTAAAACAGTGGACTCCACTGCTAATGTAATTAATAAAATCGAATCAAAAACTATTGATACCGATTTAACAAACATATTATTATCAATAATTGTTTTTATAATGAGTGCATACATTTTGTATAAAGCCTATATGTACCACAATAAGTGTGTATCAAAAAGAGCTATAAATAGAAGCCAGGCCAACGATCTGGATAAGATTTAAATTTATAAAGCACAAACAATTATTATAAAAATATGTTCAAAATAAAAATTAAAGTCAAAAATTTGTAAATGTATGCAATGACATACCAAAATAAGAGAATTGAAATTTTGAAATAAAAATAAAAATAAAATATATTAACATACAAAATGAATACCACAGATTGCATAAGAATTACTCTATCCAATCAACCAAATTTTGAGAATAGGGTATTAGCCATACTAAGAAACAGAGGAGAGGCTCTTTCAATTTCAGATTTTGAAGACGAATATATGAATAGGTACGACCTAGCCTTTTTCCCCGCTTTTTCATTGCAGCGGTACGCAAAAAGCAATAGTACTGTCTACAGTAAGACACTGTAAAGTATTTTCTGAAGTAGACATACACCCAGTCCTAGGACATATAATTGTACTAAAAATTATGCACAACTAATACAAAAAAAAATAAGTCCTTAGTATGGAATGGGAGCAATTAACTCTCCACATACGAGAATTAAAGGACACATTTGACAAGTCTTACAAATGTATAAGCCAAAATAGGCCAATACATAAAGACACTATTAATAAACATGCAAAGATTCTTGTAGATTCTTTCAATACTGCAAGAACTTTAGTACATGAAAATAGGGCAGCGATAAATAAAACGAATTGGTCAAAATTATCTAAATTTTTGATCAAATTACGTTCAAATCTAATAACTGTCAAAGATAGGTATAATTTAAATATATCGATACCGACAATTTTAAATACACCTTTGACAATAGATCAAGACATAGAAGTAACAGAAAATGAAGATTCCGATTCGAGCGAAGGAATCGAAATAAAAGAAAAAGATCTACATGATCTAACAATTCCTGCAGTTATAACAGTAACAGAAGCAGAAGAAGAAGAATATATAGAATCAGATGTAAGCGTGCCAGACACAAAAGAAAACATAATGGCAGATCCAGCAGCCCAAAGGGCATATATAAAAGATATCTCGAATGCAATCCCGGAATTTAACGGGCAAAAGATACATCTTCAAAGATTCATAACAGCCTTGAAGTTGGTTAACTTAACTAAAGGCACATTCGAAGATTTGGCTGTAGAAGTCATTAAATCCAAAATAATAGGATCTACACTATACAAAGTACAGAATGAAACAACAATAAATTCAATAATAAAGAAATTGCAAGACACTATAGTCGGTGAAACATCCGATGTAGTCAAAGCGAAAATGGCGAAAACAAGCCAAAAAGGCAAAACAGCTGAGAAATTTACATCAGAAATAGACAACTTACGAAAGCTCCTTGAAGCCTCGTACATTGACGAAGGCCTACCAGCCGAACACGCTGACAAATTCAGCACAAAAGAAGCCATTACCACAATGGTTAAAAATTGTGAGCATGGCCGCATAAAAACAATTTTAGAGGCAGGCAACTTCACAACTATGAATGAAGCCGTCACTAAGTACATACAATGCAGTACTGAAATGACAGGCAATGCAAATTCAATACTGTACACACAAAGAGGAAACAACTATCGCGGTAACAACTTCAGAAATAATTACCGCGGTAGGGGCAATAACCGAGGTAATTATCAGAATAACGGATATTACCAATATAATGGCTATAACCAAAATAACGGTTATAACCAAAACTATAATAATCAGACCAACAACAATTATAGAGGTCGTGGTTATTATAGAGGAAACAACCGTGGTGGAAACACCAACAACGCAAATACGAACACCAACGGACAGAATAATAATAATGTCCGACAGGTACAAACCACGTCGGAAAACCAATAAAGACCCTTAAGATAAAAAACACAGTAAAGAATACGGTTCATACTATCAATCTTAATTTCAATCTTTTCGTTTCTCTCAAAAATGAATGCACAAATAAATTATATACATTACTAGTTGATACAGGTGCAGATATATCATTAATAAAAGAAACTTCGGACTCGTTTAACAATGTTGATTATAAAAATATTACCCAAATATCAGGTGTTGGTGAAGGAACAACCAACTCAAAGGGATTAGTATCAATAGAACTTCTTTCAAGCAACTATGCTATACCACATACTTTTCATTTAGTAACATCAAATTTTCCTATTCCATGTGATGGAATCATAGGCATAGATTTTATGAAAAAATACAATTGTCAAATAGACTTAAAACCAGAAAACGATTGGCTCATACTGAGACCAGATAACCTCTATAATCCGATTAATATTCCGATAAATCATACACTCGAAAATAATTCGACAATTTTACCAGCTAGATCTGAAGTCGTCCGAAAAATAACTATAAATTCAGAAACCAGGTATATAGTAATACCAAACCAAGAAATCCAAAATGGAGTATTCATTGGCAATACCATTGCAGATTCTAAAAACACTTTTGTCCGAATTCTAAATACAACAAATAAAACAGCAATTCTTCAATTAAATACACTTAAAGTCGAACCATTGGATAATTACGATATAATTAAATCCAATAAAAATACAAATAAAGAAGAAATCTTAGAAAAACTTAACAAAAATTTCCCGCCTCAATTTAAAGAAATACTTAAAGAATTATGCACCAAATACACAGATATATTCGGAATAGAAACCGAACCGATATCAACTAATAATTTCTATAAACAAAAACTAAGAATGAAAGATGATGAACCAGTATACATAAAGAATTACAGAATCCCCCACAGTCAAAAAGAAGAAGTAGAAAAACAAGTAGAAAAACTAATTAAAGATAAAATAATAGAACCATCAGTTTCAGAATACAACAGTCCATTATTAATAGTCCCGAAAAAATCATTACCAAATTGCGATACAAAAAGATGGCGTTTAGTAATTGATTACCGCCAAATTAACAAAAAAATTTTATCAGATAAATTTCCACTACCAAGAATAGACGATATTCTTGACCAATTAGGTAGAGCTAAATACTTCTCATGTCTAGATCTAATGTCAGGATTTCATCAAATAGAACTCGAAGATACGTCTAGAAATATAACGTCCTTTTCCACGAGCAATGGCTCCTATCGTTTTACACGATTACCTTATGGTTTAAAAATAGCGCCAAATTCTTTCCAAAGAATGATGACAATTGCATTTTCAGGTATCGAACCTTCTCAGGCATTCTTGTATATGGATGACCTAATTGTCATCGGTTGTTCAGAAAAACACATGATTAAAAATCTTACAAACGTTTTTGATCTTTGTAGAAAAAACAATCTTAAACTGCACCCAGAGAAGTGCACATTTTTCAGACACGAAGTGACCTTTCTTGGACACAAGTGTACTGACAAAGGTATTTTACCAGATAGTAAAAAATACGAAGTAATAGAAAAATACCCAGTCCCAACGGACGCAGACAGCGCTAGAAGATTCGTTGCATTTTGCAATTACTACAGACGTTTTATTAAAAATTTTTCCGATTACTCACGTCACATAACTAGATTATGTAAAAAGAATGTTAAATTTGAATGGACAGATAAATGTCAAAACGCATTCGAATACCTAAAAACCCAATTGATGAAACCCACATTATTGCAATATCCCGATTTTAATAAAGAATTTTGCATAACAACAGATGCAAGCAAACAAGCATGTGGAGCTGTTCTTGCTCAAGATTACAATAACATTCAGCTACCAGTAGCCTATGCATCAAGATCCTTTACGAAAGGAGAAAGTAATAAAAATACAACAGAACAAGAGCTAGCAGCTATCCACTGGGCAATAAACCATTTTCGACCATATATTTATGGAAAACATTTCACAGTCAAAACAGACCATAGGCCATTAACCTATCTATTTTCAATGACAAATCCAAGTTCGAAATTAACACGAATGAGATTAGACTTGGAAGAATATGATTTTACTGTGGAATATCTTAAGGGAAAAGACAACCATATAGCCGACGCGCTATCAAGAATAACAATAACGGATTTAAAAAATATCCAGACAAATAATAAAATTCTGAAAGTCACTACCAGAAATCAAAGTAAACAGAAAAATTCCTGCGCAGGAACAGAAAATGAAAAAATAGATTTGCCTAGGCATATTCTTAATAAAGCTTCTCAGCCCAACGTATACGAAGTCATTGTTAATGACGAGGTACGAAAAGTAGTGACCTTGCGAATAACTGATTCACTTTGCTTACTAAAGCATGGAAAAAAGGTTATAGCAAGAATTGATGTTAGCGATTTGTACACCAATGAAATTCTCGACTTAGGTCAGTTCTTTCAAAGGCTTGAAAAAGAAGCCGGTATACTTAATATCAGCCAACTCAAAGTGGCACCGAGCGAAAAGATCTTTGAAACCATTTCAATGGAATCTTTTAAAATTATGGGCAATAAAAAATTACAATCACTAAGAGTAGCGCTACTCAAGCCGGTGACCCAATTATCAAATAATGATAAAGAAAAAGAAGCATTACTGTTTACATTCCATGATGATCCAATACAAGGAGGTCATACAGGCATAGCTAGAACATTAGCAAAAATAAAAAGGCATTATTATTGGAAAAACATGACCAAAGATATAACAAAATATATAAGAAAATGTCCTAAATGCCAAAAAGCAAAGACAACAAAACATACAAAGACCCCATTAACTATCACCGAAACGCCACAAACGGCTTTCGACAGGGTAATTGTGGATACGATCGGTCCACTACCTAAATCTGAACAAGGAAATGAATACATAGTAACGCTAATTTGCGATTTAACTAAGTACCTTGTAGCCATACCAATCCAGAACAAAAGTGCAAAAACAGTAGCAAAAGCTATATTCGAAGATTTTATTCTGAAGTACGGTCCAATGAAGACGTTCATTACGGACATGGGAACAGAATACAAAAATTCGATAATTGAAGATTTATGCAAAAACTTAAATATCAAAAACATAACTTCAACAGCACATCATCACCAGACTGTAGGAACCGTGGAGCGAAGCCACAGAACATTTAATGAGTTCATCCGCTCATACATCTCAGTTGATAAAACCGATTGGGATGTATGGTTGCAATACTTCGTATATTGTTCCAACACAACACCCTCTATGGCACATGACTATTGTCCATATGAGTTAGTTTTTGGTAAAACTTCAAATTTACCTCAACAATTTAATAGCATAGATAAAATAAAACCTCTATATAATGTAGATGACTACGCTAAAGAATCTAAGTTTAGACTAGAACAAGCATTTAAGAGAGCTAGATTAATGTTAGAATCTCATAAAAAGAAACAAAAAATTAGATATGACAAAAATACCTTAGATTTGGATTTAAAAATAGGAGATCAAGTTTTATTGAAAAATGAAACAGGGCATAAGCTAGACTTTAAATATACTGGACCTTATAAGGTTGAAAGTATAAAAGAAAACGATAACATAGTAATTTCAAATAACAAAAATAAAAAACAAACAGTACATAAGGATAGGTTAAAAATTTTTATTTCATAATCACTTTAATTCTCTTATAATATATCACGTATGGCCATACATAAATTAAGAACCATAATTTAATGGAAATATAAGACAAAATTAAAAAAAAAAAAAAAAAAAATATATATATACTAAAATAAATAATACTTTCTGATTCGAAAAAAAACAATAATAAATTAAATAAATAACACAGCAAAAAAAAAATATATATATTTATATTATTATAAAACAAGATGTTCATTTATATTTTATATACATATAGTAAGAAAATAACTTCATAGAATTACGTTATTTTTCAAAAGGAGGGAGATGTAGTATGTATGTATCATTGTAGCGAGTACCCACTGTACCGACACCAACATTGTATTACAGTGTACTTAAACAAATACAAAAGCGCCGGCCGCTAAACTTTTGCGGCCAGCCGAAATATGAATGCGCCTCAGAGCCCAAGTTATGGGAAGTGCTAGTGTCAGCATATTCCCATGGCCTGAGTGCAGACACATACAAGGCATGCATGTACAACTTCCCTCGCGCTCTCAGTGCTACCAGCACAAATACAATTGCGAGCATATACTTCGATATATATGACGGCCGCTGCCAATGTTTGCAGGCAGCGCAGCCGCAAATAGCTAACTGAAATTTATTATCATTTTGACAATTCAATAATAAAGATCTGCCCATGGAAAAGTAAATTTTTTTTTTTTTTTTTTTTGTAAATATATGCTTTATTTATTGAATCTTCTATATATGAGACAAAAAAAAAATATATAAAATATTAAAAATATAAAAAATTAAAGTCATGTAGACTGAATTTAGACTAACGGGCCCTAATATTTATTGCTGGGCTGGTAGATCGTTACGATGCAGACGAGTTTTTTTTAAAACCCCTTTTTTGTTTCTTTGGAAATTTTTTTGTTGGGTGGCAGTGTAAGCTTGTTATGGTAGGCCGCTTTCTGCTTTGCTATTTCATCTTTGACCGGTGGTATGCCCGGGCCCCTGGGGATTTTTTTTTCCCGAACATACCATGGTGCCCCAGTGATTGTTCGCAGGATTTTTTGATCGCTGTGAGCGCTGTATGATGTCAACGTTGCTGTTGCTCGCGTTCCCCCAGAGCTGGGAGCCATAGGTCCAAATGGGCTTGAGGGTGGAGTTGTAGAGAAGTACTTTAAAGTCCAGACACAGGGGTGATCGAGAATTTATAATCCAGTGTAGGCTGCTAGCTTTAAGTCTGAGATGTACTTTCTTGCATTCAATGTGCCTCCGCCAGGTTAGGCGTCTGTCGAGGTGGACGCCGAGATATGTTACATCGCTGGCTTGGGGAATCTGCGTACCATTCAAAGTTAGCGGCGGGCACGATTGTCTGTTAAGGGTAAACGTTATATGTTTACACTTTTGTTCATTAATTTTGATTTGCCAGTCTGATAGCCACTTTTCAACTACCACCAAATGATCAGCCAGTTGAGCTGTTGCTCTAGTTGGGCATCTCGAGCGGCTCAGGATTGCGGTGTCGTCAGCAAATGTGGACGTAGTCAGCCTCTCGTTCGTAGGGATGTCTGCTGTGTATAGGATAAACAGGGTAGGGCCCAGGGCGCTACCTTGTGGGACTCCGGCTTCAATGTTATACTCGTTGGATGTCGTTGTATTGCATCTAACCTCAAAGACTCTGTGGTAGAGGTACGACTTAAGTAACTTATGAGTGTTTTCTGGCAGTAATGTTATGATTTTATGCATAAGGCCTTCAAGCCACACTCGGTCGAATGCCTGAGAGACGTCGAGGAATATCGCACTACAATATTCCCGATGTTCGAAGGCTGTACGAATTTCTGAAGTTATCCGGTTGACTTGCTCGATGGTTCCGTGGCTTTCACGAAACCCGAATTGATGTGCCGGGATTAAGTTTTGTTCTCTTAAATATGGTGTAATGCGCGTGAGCAGGCATTTTTCCAGTAATTTGGACAGGCACGATAGTAAGCTTATTGGCCTGTACGATGAGGGAATTGTGTGGTCTTTGCCAGGCTTCGGTATCATTATAACCAAGTTTTGCGATCCCGTTAAATAGCTTGCATATAACATCCACTGCGCAGTTTGGAAGTTCAATTATCATTTTTGGGGTTATTAGGTCGGCCCATGGAGCCTTTTTCGGTTTTATTTGCTTCCTAATGACGTTAGCAATTTCAGGTGTTTGAAACAAAATCGGGTTAATTGCAATTTCAGAGCTAAACGGCGGTAGTTGAAGAGAGTTTGTGGCGGCGTTCGGCTGAAATACATTTCGTAGGTGTAAGGCAAATGTTTCGGCTCTGTCTTCGTCACTGCGGGCCCAAGTACCCGAGGAGTTTCTAATCGGAGTGACTGATTCTATCGGAGAGCTTAAATTTGGGTGAGCTCTCCACAAAGGATGCTTTGTACTGGTCGGCGACAGTTTCTCGATGTACCGGCGCTGCGCAAGCTCCTCTTCTTGCTTGAGGGTTTTGGTGAGTCTGCGGGTGGCATCATTATAGAGTTGCTTCGAATGGGGCGATCTGCAGGATTGCCAAACGCGTCGTAGACGTCGTTTTTCCCGAACCAGTTGTTCGATTTGCAGATTAGTTTTGTATTGGTTGCTACGCACGATTGTCTCTTCTGGTGTTGAGATTTTGGCTGCTGCCACGAGTACTGACTCCAGGGCATCAGCACAGAAGTCGATGTCGTTCTCTATGTTTAACTGTGGTGTTAGTTCAATGTGGGAACTTACGTACTTTTTGTACTTTAGCCAGTTAGTTCTAGTCGAGGTCAGCCTGAAGGGGTGCTCGATTACTTTCGGGCTTTGAAGGAGAGTTATTAAAACAGGCGAGTGGTCCGATGATAAGTCCGATAGCGATTTGGCGCTGACTAAATTTCTTGGGATGTTTTTGGTCACAGCGAAGTCAATTAAGTCCGGGAGTTTTCTGGGGAGACAGGGGAGACATAGTCGAGTTTGTTGCTCAAATTTATGATTGCTTTATACAGTTGTCTTCCTTTGGGGGTCACTAGTCTTGATCCCCAGTGCGTGTGCTTGGCGTTGTAGTCTCCTCCTGCTATAAAGCGATCTCCGAGTGAATTGTAGAAGTCCAAGAATTGCTCTTCAGTTATTGTAAAACGCGGTGGGCAATAGACAGCGGCTATAGTGATACTGCCGTTGCCTGCTTGTAGTTTTATAGATGTAGCCTGCAAATAATTTGTTGCAAACCTCTGGTGAAAGTGGTGCTTAATGCGTTCCCTGATTAGGATTCCAGTTCCTCCGTGAGCCTTACCGTCCGGATGATCTGTGCAGTATGAAGTATAACCTCTTATTTGGAAGTTGTATTTACTTGTGAGATGCGTTTCTGCCAGCAGCATTACATCTATTTGGTTTTCATTGAGGAATTGAGTTATTTCAAGTTTGTGCCGTGAAACGCCATTGGCATTCCACATGGATATTCGAAGACAAGACATCGATTATTTAGATTGTTGGGATGTGAGAAAATTTATTAAAATGTTTTGAAAAGTAAAATAAAGTGACTATTAGTTATTATAAAAATATGATGGCAATATTATTATTATATAATGGCAATATATGTTGGCCATGAATCTGGTTTGTTGGAGTTGTCGAGCGAATATGTACTGACATATGTCAAAAGTGGATGGCAGATGCCTACATGACTCTAGCCAGCAAAACAACTATATACCTCGCACCTCTGTAAACTGACGTAGACTTATTCCCAGATTTAACACTCATAAATCGTCTTTGACTTTCAAAGTGAACGGTCGTGTTTTTTTTCTGCGCTTCGAATTTTGCATTTGGTTTTCGTTTATTCCCATCGGTGGTTTTTATCAAAACAATTTTAATTCTCGTCCGGTTTATTTAAACATAAATTTAAACTCCGTTCGCTTCGCGAGTGCACTTTGTATTTAATACTAATAAATGGTTTTAGTTTTTCGTAATTCTTATCTGTGTTTTCTTTTCTTATATCCTCGCCGTTTCTCTTTTGTGCATGCACTTTAAATTATTTACGCTCCCACTCTCTTTCTCTCTTTGCTTCGAAAGTTGTAAGCGTGCAGTTTCTGCGCTCTTGCGGTACTTATAACTGCTCGCTTATAAATTTCAATTCGCTTTCTTGGTACAGTGGTAAATAATAAAATGAGTAATAAAAATTTAGTCTGCTTCTGCAAAAAATGCAGCCTGGTAATCAGGGCTGACCGGTCTAATATGACTTGCTGGCTGTGTGAAAATATGGTGCACAACAAGTGCGCCGGTTTTAATGGCCGGACAAGTGATGACCTTTCAAAGGGGCCCAATTTGCAGTTTTGTTGTGACGCTTGTGTCGAGGTTGCGAACGAGATGAAATCGTTCATGCGCCAAACTAAAGGCGGCCTGATGGGGCTGATTAGCTGTTTCGGAGTGGCTAGAGATAGTTTTCGCCGAGCTGATGATCTTCTCTCTGCGCTGGACTCGCAGTTTAATAGTCGTAAGCTATTAAGCGCAAAAAGGCCGCTGGTGGTAAGGAGCAAAAGGGGAACACCCCGCAACCGAAATCAAAAGAACAACAGATCATTCTGGCGGCTCAGCAGCTGATTTCAGCAAACCCTCAAATGTTGCTAAGATCAGCAGCTAAAAAAGATTCGGTATCCGAACAAACCGTTACAGAATGCATGGAACCAGGGACTTCTAAGAATTCCGATTTGTCCGTAGTGGTTTCACAATTAGTGGATCCACCTATCTCTCAGAATGTAGCATCTCCACCACAAGGGACTACTGAGTCCGGACAACCGGCTCAAGTTGGTTTTGCAGAAACAATGTCTGCTCCACCAAAATCCCTTTTAGCGGTTCCACTAAAGAAACAACTTTTCGTTTCTCGGCTTTCCCCTGATCAAACATCTTCTGATGTATTGTCTTATATACAAGACAAAACTAAAGCCGATTGTAATAGTGTAAAGGTGGAAAAGTTTAAGTTTTCTCATGCTAGAGACATTTCATCTTTCAAGACAACTGTCCCTAACGAGCTTTTTGAAGCCATATGCTTGGGCAACTTTTGGGCGGATAATATGGTTGTAAAAGAGTTCGAGGCTAAGATAAAGAAGAAGGGGCCCGTGGGAGTAAAACTTCCTAGTCGAGGCCAAACCAGTGTACCAATTTCAAAAAACTAACTTCTAACCTCCTTCTTTCCTATCAGAATGCAAGAGGTTTGCGTAGCAAACTCACTAAATTGTATTCCGATAGCCTTTCCCTTGCATCTCATATTATTGTGTTCACAGAAACCTGGTTAAAGCCGGAGATCTTTAGCTCCGAAGTTTTTCCAGGTAAGTACACTATATATAGGTATGACCGTCCCTCTAGACGGGGAGGTGGAGTCTTAATTGGAGTTGATTCAAACTTCCCGTCTGAGGAGCTATTTATACCCGTTACTCGTAGAGTAAAAGGGTATATTGTATTCGTGCAAAAGTATGTAACAGCTAGAAGGAAGCGTTTCCGACCCTATAAAGTATATATATTCTTGATCAGGTCACTAGCCGAGTCGATATAGCCATGTCCGTCTGTCCGTCTGCCCGTCTGTCTGTCCGTCTGTCTGTATGTCTGTCTGTCCGTATGAACGCTGAGATCTCGGAAACTATAAAAGCTAGAAGATTGGCATTTTGCATGCAGATTCTAGGAGTGCCTACGCAGCGCAAGTTTGTTTCAAAAAGGTGCCACGCCCCCTTTAACGCCCACAATCGCTTATATACGTTTTTAAAAATTTAAATATTTCGGAAAAGTAAAAATGCAGTTTTATTGTGTTTATCAATACCTATCGAAATCAAAGTTTCTATCTCCATCTCCCTCGCACTCCCTTTACTTGAGTAACGGGTATCTGATAGTCGGGGCACCCGACTATAGCGTTCTCTCTTGTTTTTGATGAATTCAATACCATTGAATTTATTTGTGTAAAGTTATCGCTTCCTGGTAACTTTATATACATAACTTGCTCATATATTCCGCCGTTGTCTGAGCATCCTGATTATTTAAATCACCTATCCGTTATTAAGTCCGTTGCAAATAAGCTTTCCGATAGGGATCAAATGATAGTTCTAGGTGATTTTAATATACCTGGAGTTACTTGGTGCACTGAGGATGGATCGAATGTCTTACTACCTATAGCACAGCATGATTTTATTGATGGCCTGCTTGACATAAACCATGTTCGAAATTCATTAGGTCACCTACTCTATTTGTGTTTTGTATCAAATCCTGAAAGTGTGTTTCTGTCCAGAGTAGCACCACTCACGCAACCTGAAGATCCATATCACCCAACAATCGAACTTTCATTTGATACGGGTAGAGTTATAGAAGAAAAATCAGAAAAATCCAAACGAATACATTGTTTTCGCAAGGCAGACTTTCTGAGGCTAAATAATTTTCTTTCTGGCTTTAATTGGTCTGATCTTTACTTATGCAATAATATGTCCGATGCAGTTAATGGTTTTTTACACTGCAATAAACACATTTTTTAATTCCTGTGTTCCGTGGTACTATCCGTCAATTTCCAATAAATCAAAGAGTTGACACACCTAAGAAATGTAAAGTCCAGACTTTTTAGGAAATATAAAAATACTGGTTCTCAATCTGTTTTTACTAGATATTTAAGTGCTCGGTCAAGATTTACCGTGCTTAATACTCAGTGTTATAATAGTTAGTTAAACCGTTGTAAGGTCCAGTTCTCTCAGGACCCGAAACTGTTTTATAATTTTGTTAACACCAAGCGTAAATCTAATTCTTTTCCTTCCTCGCTGTCGTTCAAAAACATGACGGCAACCACAGATCAGGCAATAGCCTATTTATTTGCCCAATTTTTTCAAACGATTTACTCTACTTTAGATTATTCATCACAGCCTTATTCTTACACCATGTCCAAGTCAAACCTCATATTCTGTCCCACTTTAACAGAAAGCTCTCTTCTTTTGGATCTTCTTCGTATTAAGCCTGTTTATTCGCTAGGGCCCGATGGTATTCCTGGGTGCGTGCTTAGGTATTGCGCTAAGGCCCTGTGCAAACCTCTTCACAAGTTGTTTACCTTATCTCTAGAAACCTCCCAATTCCCAAATATTTGGAAGGAATCATTTGTTATTCCTCTTTTCAAAAAAGGTAACAAGTTAGAAGCCAGTAACTACAGAGGTATTTCTAAGTTGTCAGCTATTCCTAAGCTTTTTGAAAAAATTATTACTCCTCATTTGCAGCACCTTTGCAGATCAATCATTTCTCCGAGTCAACACGGATTTATAAAACATAAATCCACAATCACAAACCTTCTAGAGCTCACTTCATTTGTGATAAAAGGCTTCAATAGTAGTTTTCAAACAGACGTCATTTACACTGACTTTAGTAAAGTTTTTGATTCTGTAAATCATTTACTTCTCATTCAAAAACTTGACCTTTTAGGTTTTCCAGTTGATCTGCTTAAATGGATTTCAAATTATCTAAATGGCAGGTCACAAAGGGTCCTTTTTAAAAATTCAATTTCTGAAATTCTCCGTGTTACCTCCGGTGTCCCACAAGGGAGCCATCTGGGTCCGTTACTTACATTATTTATTAACGATCTTCCCTCAATTATATATCATTCTCGCGTACTTATGTACGCAGATGATGTTAAGTTGTGCCTGCAGTATAAGGACATTTCCTGCCATTTAAACTTGCAATCCGATCTAGATAATTTTCAAAACTGGTGCCGAGATAATTTACTAAATTTAAACGGTTCCAAGTGCAAGCTGATGACTTTTTATCGGGCCAATCCGATATACGCGACTTACACGTTAAGTGGCAGCTCTTTGGATAGAATAACTCTTGTAAACGATTGTAATTACATTTCGTCCATGGTTAATAAAGCCAGAGGAGTGCTTGGATTTATTAAAAGGTGGTCAAAAGAATTCGATGATCCTTATTTGACTAAAACTTTATTTATTTCGCTAGTCCGCTTAATTCTGGAGTATGGGTCCCCCGTCTGGAGTCCACAGTACGGAATACATATTGGTTCTGTACAAAAAAACTTCCTTCTTTTTGCTTTACGGCGCCTAAACTGGGATGCAAATCTTATCTTACCTTCTTATTCTAGTAGACTTCTTTTGATTAATTTACCATCCCTAACCAACCGTAGAACGATGTTTGGTACTATCTTTATTTATAACCTTATACATGGTGATATTGACTGCCCCGACTTGTTAAGTCGGCTAATCTTTTCTGTGCCAACAGATTATCTAGAAATTATATTCCCCTAATTTTAAATCATTGTAGATCTAACTATGCCTTGCATGAGCCTTTCAGAGTATTATGTTCTGACTATAATAGACTTTTTCCTGTAATATCTAATCTTGACTCTCTGCCGCTCCTAAAACGATTGATACTTGCTTCATTGGCACAAGATTGATCTAACTATTAATTTTTTCCCCGGACCATTACCTTTATTTTCCTATCTCGCGTCTATCTTATCGCGAATCGTGCCGTACGATACACGGCTGCGCCCCTCGGTCGGTAAGTGGGCCGCGGGACTCCGCGCAAAAAAAAAATAAATAAATAAATACCGACGCAGCACAACGCTATAATAAGCGGAAAGATCTCTTTCGAACCCAGCCATAGATGATTAGGAAAAGGAAATATTACCAAACTTTGGTTCTTGATGAAAATCTTTGCGGTATAATGGCTCTGAAGCTTTTATGTAGCTGGCTTTTGCGAACAAAGCTTTGGAAAACACTATCAAGGTCAACCGCCTTCAATGGGCTGTCTATACGACCGATGATAAGAGCCAATATTGTTTATGAAAAATATAATTCTATGGGTAGTCTAAAAGTATTATTCTTTGTCTGGGATTCATATATGGGATCGTTCCTCGCTAATCAAACCTCCACAATTAGTTTTTAAAGGAAACCAAAAAAAAAGGTTTAGGAAGAACCAGCTATTCAACAACGACACTACGGTATATCGCAAGTGGTTGAAATATGCTTGGGGTCGAATTGTGGTCGTATGCCAAATTTTCGTGACTGATAAGATCGTAACTGACAAGTAGTTTAAGATAGAGGTAGTCTTTTAAGTTACAAGTTAAAATATTTCATGGCAAAGGAAATCTAAGGAAAATTGGTCGGGCTATTGATTCTTGTTATTTTATATAAAATACGTAACAAGACCTTAAGAAAAAAAAAGGCAACCAATTGTATTACTTATAGACGGTGATAGAACATTTCTTTTTTTGAGTTGACCAGGCAAGTGCAGACAAAATTTCGATTACTGTTGGAAAACTTGGGTTCCAAAAGAGTTGATGTCTCTGCTGCTACTTTATTACTTATAGACGGTGATAGAACATTTCTTTTTTTGAGTTGACCAGGCAAGTGGAGACAAAATTGCAATTACTGTTGGAAAACTTGGGTTCCAAAAGAGTTGATGTCTCTGCTGCTGCAGTATCAAAACGTAAAAAGTTATCGATGGTAAAACTGTATAAATAACTGTATCATTCAGCCTCCAATACTAGCCCTTATAGACTGGCATCTGGGCAGCATTTGATCACCAACGGATCAACCTTCAGGTCCGGCGGTTGACTTGGGTAGTATGGGTAGTAGTACCCACTCGGTAATATCCAAGTGGGTATTTACCCACTCGAAAATATCAGTAGCAGAAGTAGAAGTGACTGATTTGAACACTATTGTAATTTTTTTTAAGGAGAATGAACATTACATGAAACTCGTTCCCGAATTTAGTAAGATAGTGAGTTCATATCTTTGTTTGGAAGTGAATCGATTAAACCTCTTCATACACAAAAGTGTTTATCAATTTATGATTTTGACCCTCTATCCCTCTTACTTTCGTATAGGTGTGTGGAAATAAAAAACTAATTGATTTCATGTACATGAAGGTACTTGATTTCATGAAACCTTACTACCCACTTGGGCGGAAAGTATGACGCCGGCCCTGTCAACCTTTCCGCTGATAAGTGAACCGACTCTTCTAAAGGTTTCATTCTCCAATTTTCCAAAGAGGACTCTTTTGATATCCTCAACAAGTTTCCAAGGCAGACAGAAAATAAACTGCAGAGTTAAGAAAGAAACTATAATCTACGGGTTGGTAGGTTTCATTTAATGTTGTGGAACGTTGATTACAACGTTCATTACACGGATAGAGGTTGGACAACAAATTTAATGATACCAACAAAATTTTAGAAAATCCGGAACCCAAAAACTGGTCCTACGTTTTCTTATGCAATTTTTCGCGCTGAATCCAAATCCGGTGCCAAAATTGCTCCATCACCCAGATATTCTAACCTAAAAGTGTTAAAATGGACGATTTTGGCATATTTCAACAAGCTGTATATTCGATAATAAATTTTTAAATTAGCACCAATTTTACCTCAAAATGCACATCCTAACCTTTAAAATTCTTTTTTAGTTTTTTAAATACGATTATTCGTTCCTGAGATATGACCATTTAAAGAACTGTAAAGTTTTTGTAAATAACTATTCTTATTTTGTAATGGGCGTTAAGGAGTTCAATAAAAATATTAAAGTGACATTCTTTAAATGGTCATATCTCAGGAACGAATAATTGTATTTAAAAAACTAAAAAATAATTTTAAAGGTTCAAAAAAATGTATTATCGAATATATAGCTGTAGCAAATTTGGCACCGGATTTGGATTCAGCGCGAAAAATTGCTTAAGAAAAAGTGTGTCCAGTTTTTGGGTCTAAAATTGTTGGCCTAAAGAACACGAGAGTGTTCATTCAGGAAAAAAAAGGAACACCTTGGGTTCTTGACAAGTTATAATAAAAGGATGAAAATTGCTGGTGGCACATTAATTTTTAGGCGGCTTCTATGGAATCAATATCACCGCTAACCAGATTGTGCTTAAAGATAGTACAACGCATAAGTCGAAACCTGGCGGCAATTTATTATAGGATAAGCAAGTCATCAGCATACATTAGTACTTGAGAATGTGTTATGATAAATGTTTACCCTGAGGCACTCCAGATGTTACGAATATCATATTTATATTTTTATAATTTTTTTTTGAGCGCTGCGTCCTACCGCCCACTTACCTGCCCAACTGACCGAAGGGCACAGCCGTGTATCGTAAGGCACAATTCGCGAGAAGATAGACGCGAGATTAGAAAATATAGGTAAAGGTACGGGGAAAAAAGTGAGATCAATTTTGTGCTAATAAAGTCAGTATTAATCCTTTTAGGAGCGGCAGTCAAGATTTGATTTTATAGCAAAAAGTCTATCATGGTCAGAACATAATACCCTGAAAGGATCATGCAAGGCACGGTTAGATCTACAATGATTTAATATGAGGAGACTATAATTTCTAGTTCATCTACTTGGCACAGAAAGGTTCAGCCGACTTACCAAGTCGGGGCTGTCAATCTCACCATGTATAAGGTTATAAATGAAAACAATAGCATCGACTCCAGATGGGGGACCCATACTCCAGAATCGGACAAACTAGAGAAATAAATAAAGTTTTAGTGACATAAGGATCATCGAATTCTTTTGACCACCTTTTAATAAATCCAAGCAATCCTCTGGCTTTATTAACCATGGGCGAAATGTGATTAGAAAATTTAGGTTTAGGGTTATAGGTTAGTTATTCTACCCACAGGATTGACTCGATAATAAGCTTGCATTTAGAACCGTTTAAATTTAGTAAATTATCTCGCCACCATTTTTAAAAAGTTATCTAAATCGGATTCGAAGTCTAAAGGCAGGAAATGTCCTTCTACTGCATAACTTAACATCATCTGCGTACATGAGTACGCAAGAATGACTTATAATTAAGGAAAGATCGTTAATAAATAATGTCAAAAGAAGCGGACCCAGATGGCTCCCTTGTGGGACACCGGAAGTAACACGAAGAATATTAGAAATTCAATTTTTAATAATAACCCTTTGTGTCCTGCCATTCAGGTAACCTGAGATCCATATAAGGAGATCAAATGCTTTACTAAAGTTAGTGTAACTGACGTCTGTTTGAAAACTACTATTGAAGCCCTTTATCACAAATGTAGTAAGCTCCAGAAGGTTAGTGATTGTGGATCTACGTTTAATAATTCCCTGTTGACACGGAGAAATGATTGATCAATAA
The DNA here is from genome assembly GCF_018152115.1 of Drosophila rhopaloa. Taxonomy (NCBI): domain Eukaryota; kingdom Metazoa; phylum Arthropoda; class Insecta; order Diptera; family Drosophilidae; genus Drosophila; species Drosophila rhopaloa. Next base: position 254,582 of record NW_025335054.1, read on the forward strand.
ATGTGCTGCAAATGAGGAGTAATGATTTTATCAAAAAGCTTAGGAGTAGCTGACAACTTAGATATAAATCCATAGTTACTGGCTTCTAATTTGTTACCTTTTTTTTTGCACAGGGCAAACAGGACTATACGAAGAAGATCAAAATGAAGAGAGCTTTCTATTAAAATGGGACAAAATATGAGGTTTGACTTGGACATGGTGTAAGAATAAGGCTGTGATGAATGATCTAAAGTAGAGTAAGTAGCTTGAAAAAATTGGTCATATAAATCGGCTATTGCCTGATCTGTGGTTGCCGTCATGTTTTCGAAAGACAGCGAGAAAGGATAAGAATTTGAACTGTTTCGGGTCTTGAGAGAACTGGTACTTTTAAGCAGTTACCGTGATTAATAATCTTGACCGAGCACTTAAATATCTAGCAAAAACGGATTGAGAACCGGTATTTTTATATTTCCTAAAACGTGTGACTGTTCATTTCATAAGTGTGTCAACTCTTTGCTAACCTGAGGTGATTTATTGGAGATTGATGGAATCGGCCTCGACCAGGAAGCTTTACTCCCACGGGCCCATTATTTTTTAGCTTAGCTTCGAACTCTTTTACAACCATATGATCCGGCCAGTAGTCGCCCGAGCATTTGGCTTCAAAAAGCTCGTTTGGGACAGATATCTTGAAAGATAAAATCTCTCTAGCATAAGAAAACTTAATCTTTTCCACCATTAAACTATTACAATCGGCTTTAGTTTTGTCTTGTATATAAGACAATACATCAGAAGATGTTTGATCAGGGTTCATTTTGGTGGAGCAGACATTGTTTCTGCAAAACCAACTTGAGCCGGTTTTCCTGACTCAGTAGTCCCTTGTGGTAGTGAAGCTACATTCTGAGAGATATGTGTAACCACTAATTGTGAAACCACAGCGGACAAGTCGGAATTTTTAGAAGAACCTTGTTGGTTGTATGCATTCCACTACGAATAACGAATACGGATAACGAATCTATTTTAGCTCCTGGTACCATGTGGTCTTAGCAACATTTGAGGGTTTGCTGCAATCAGCTGCGGATCTGCCGTTTATTTTTATAGAGAATGCGGGGTGTTTCCCTTTTGCTGCTTACAACCTACGTCTGTTTTGCGCTTAGGGGAATCCTCCAATAGCTTACGACTGCGAATCCAGCGCAGAAAGCAGATCATCAGCTCGGCGAAAACCATCAGCAACGCCGAAAAAGCTAATCAGCCTCATCAAGCCGCCTTTAGCTTGGCCCATGAACAATTTCATCTCGTTCGCAAACTCGACACAAGCGTAAAAAAAGAACTGCAAATTGGGCACCTTTTAAAGGTCACTTGTCTGGCCAGTAAATCCAGCGGAGAGTTCATTTTCAAAACGAACGGAATTTAAATGTTTATTTGATAAATGGCTGTGAAAATGTTTTGATAAGACCCACCGATGGGATTAAGCGAAACAATATTCAAAAGCGGAGCGCAGAAAAAAAACAAGAGAGAACGCTATAGTCGGGTGCCCCGACTATCAGATACCCGTTACTCAGGTATAGGGAGTGCGAGGGAGATGAAGATAGAAACTTTGATCACGCATAACTTTTTAACGAATGGTCCGATTTGAAAAATTTCTTCTACATTTCGATAGGTATTGATAAACACAATAAAACTGCATTTATTATTACTTTTCCCAAATATTTAAATTTTTAAAATCGTATATAAGCGATTGTGGGCGTTAAAGGGGGCGTGGCACCGTTTTGAAACAAACTTGCGCTGCGTAGGAACTTCTAAAATCTACATGCAAAATGCCAATCTTCTAGCTTTTATAGTTTCCGAGATCTCAGCGTTCATACGGACAGACAGACAGACAGACAGACAGACAGACAGACGGACAGACGGACATGGCTATATCGACTCGGCTAGTGACCCTGATCAAGAATATATATACTTTATAGGGTCGGAAACGCTTCCTTCTAGCTGTTACATACTTTTGCACGAATACAATATACCCTTTTACTCTACGAGTAACGGGTATAATGACCGTTCACTTTGAAAGTCAAAAATTCTGATTACATATATATTACATATATATATATATAAAAGAAAGTCGTGTTAGTTACGTGTTAGTTACTTCACTTATAACTCAAGAACGGCTGTACCGATTTAGCTGAAAATTGGCAAAATTGGTAGTTTAGAGCCAGGAGAAGGACATAGGATACTTTTTATCCCGTTCGACAGACGTCAGTCACTATAAAACATGGTATAACAAAAAAGAATCAGACTTGGAATAACAAAATTGACGTATAATGAAAAGAATGGATTTCGTTGTCGACAACAGTTGGATTGTTCCATATTCGCCAATTATTTCTAAATCATTCAAAACGTTGAATACTGAAATTCAGTTAAGTTCATAAAATATATTTGCAAATATGTCACGAAAGGCAGTGATATGGCGGTTTTTGGATTGCAATCCTCGAATACCAACGTTGAAATTTCACGCTATCAAGCTGGTCGTTATGTGAACTGTATGGAAGCGATTTGGCGTATATTCGCATTTCCCATTCACGAACGTCATCCTACTGTTACGCATTTGGCGGTGCATCTGGAGAATGGTCAACAAGTATATTTCACGGCTTCGAATGAAACACCTCCAGCAACTACATTGAGTAGTTTTTTTGCAATCTCCAAAAGCGATCAGTTTGCACGAACTTTGCTTTATTCGGAGATGCCACGTTATTATACTTGGAATGCTTCATCGAAAATTTTCAAAGACGGAAGCAGGGCGATGCGGTGCCTGGGTATCCAGATGTCCGTTCTACTGATGCTCTTGGTCGTATGTATACAGTTCATCTAAAGAATAATGAATGTTTCTATTTGCGGTTGTTGCTGGTAAATGTGCGTGGGCCAACGTCATTTGAGTCACTACGAACTGTTAATGGTGTAATATTCCCAACATATCGTGCTGCATGTGAAGAAGTGAAGTTATTAGAAAACGATAGTCATTGAGATACGACAATCGCTGAAGCCATTATCTCTGCATCAAGTCAGATACGCACATTATTCGCTATTATAATTTCGACATGTTTTCCATCAAACCTGTGGCACAAATACAAGGATAATATGTCAGAAGATATTTTACATCAAATTCGTGTCAGTTCCAGAAACCACGATATTGAGATGAATGAGGAGATACATAATCGTGCTTTAGTATTAATCAAAGATATGTGTTACCTCATGTGCGGTAATTTATTTATCAGGTTAGGAATGCCAGCACCATCTCGTGAAAGGAATGACGCATTTAATCGAGAATTGGAACGGGAACGTGAATATGATCACCAGCAATTAGAAACATTAGAACCAGGAAACAAAAGAAAGTTTATGATGAAAATGGAGGTTTATATTTCCTAGATGACCCTGGTGGAACTGGAAAGACATTCCTCATGTCATAAGTTTTAGCAACAGTTCGGGAATAGCAGCCACATTATTAGAAGGATGCCGTACGGCTTATTCAGCATTCAAATTACAGTTAAATCTTTAAACTATTGAAGAACCAACGTGTAATATTGCATTTGCCATGACCATCAACAAATCACAAGGCCAATCCTTAAAAGTTTGTGGATTAAATCTAGAACATTCATGTTTTTCCAATGGTCAATTATACGTAGCATGTTCACGGGTCGGAATACGATCTGCGTTGTTTGTTTTTGCGCCTGATAATAAAACAAAAAATGTCGTGCATCACAAGGTACTTAAATGAAGAGCAACCTATGTACTAAAATACAGAAATAATTATGAATGATTAATATACGTATTTAATTTTTTATACCCTTGCAGTAATACCCTCTGCAATTTTGGTCAAAAGTGTGCAACGCAGTGAAGGAGACATCTCCGACCCTATAAAGTATATATATTCTTGATCAGGATCACCTCCTGAGTTGATATAGCCATGTCCGTCTGTCTGTCCGTCTGTCTGTTTCTACGCGAACTAGTCTCTCAGTTTTAAAGATATTGAATTGAAACTTTGCACACACCCTTCTTTCCTTTGCACGCAGTATATATGTCGGAACGGCCGGGATCGGCCGACTATATCCTATAGCTGCCATATAACTGAACGATCGGAAATGCCATAACTTTGGAGTTTGTAAAGTTAGGATGTTGGGATTTTCTATGGGTTTTATATTTAGCCAATCAATCTGACCTACCAAATTTCATAAGGATCGACCGACTATATTCTATAGCTGCCATATAACTGAACGATTGGAAATGCCATAACTTTGGTGTTTTTAAAGTTAGAAAGTTGGGATTTTTATGAGTGTGAAGAATGCATCATATGAATAATTTTGGAGAATATAATTTACAGAATATTCTGCAAGGGTATTTGAACTTCGGCTCCGCCCGACGTTAACTTTCCTTTCTTGTTTTGTATTTTTTTCAATAAAAAAATCTAGTCATTTATTGACATTAAGACGGAACAAAGTTCGCCGGGTTAGCTAGTATATATATACTTTAGATGGACCTTATGTTATGTGATTGGTCGTATCTTAATCTTCTTTGTGTTACTTCTGGCGTCATACAAGGAGCTATTTTAGTTCGATTTACTAATGTTAATATACGAGGGTGGTCCGATAAGTACTTAGCCTCCAAAAGAAAAACGAAAATTTTGGAAAAGTGGCGATTTATTTCTCAACATAATCTTCATTTAGCTCGATACAATTGACCCAGCGATGCTCAAACTTCTTTAACCCGTCTGAAAAATACGTTTTCTCGAGGTCTGCAACATAGTCCTCTGTGGCGGCGACGACCTCCTCATTCGACGCAAATTTCTTTCCAGCGAGTGACTTTTTCTAGTTTGGAAACAAAAAGAAGTCACACGGGTCCAAGTCTGGAGAATATGGTGGATGGGGTAGCAGTTCGTAGCCCAATTCGACTAATTTGGCCTTGGCGAGGGCGGAAGTGAGAGCCGGTGCATTGCCATGATGGAAGAGCACTTTTTTCTTCGCCAAATGGGGCCGTATTTTCTGCAATTCGGCGGCGAATCGGCCCAATAATTCGGAGTATTACAGCCCTGTGACCGTTTTGCCCTTCTCCAGGTAGTCGATGTAGATCAAACCTTGTGAATCCCCAAAAACGGCGGTCATCACCTTTCCGACCGATGGGACAGTTTTCGACTTCTTCGGAGCAGGTTCGCCGGGTGAAGTCCACTGTTTCGACTGTTCCTTGGTCTCTGGTGTGTACCAGTGGATCCGTGTTTCATCGACGGTCACGAAACGACGCAGAAACTCCTTCGGATCAAACACTGCTCTGAAGTGGTCTCACGGTTGCGTTTGTTGTCCGGAGTGAGCAAACGCGGCACCCATCGCGCTGACAGCTTTCTCATGCCCAAAATTTCATGCAGGATGTGACCCACGCGGTCTTTTGACATTCCTACTGTCTCAACTATCTCGCGTATCTTGAATCGGCGGTCTGCCAATAGGAGATGGTGGATTTTTGTCACGTTATCCTCCGTGGTAGCCGTTTGCTCATCAGAAACCGATGTGCGAGCACGTTGAAACTCGTTAAACTAATTTTTGACGGTCGCCATCGAAGGAGAAGAGTCACCTTACACAGCATCCAAGCGCTCTTTGATATCGCTGCGCGATTTCCCTTCCAAAAACAAGAATGCTCTTTCTCCATTTTTCTAAAATCCGCCTACACGTCCGATTCCACACGATTTGGCTGAAATTTCGACATTCGACATTTCACGATAGTAAATTTCTCTTGCGATAGTGACGCCATCAAGCGGTGAGGCTAAGTACTTATCGGACTGCCCTCGTAAGTATATTTTTTGCCATTCATACTTAAAATCCCATATTTATAAACTTGGGCCGTTATCAAAAAGTCTCTTAGTACAAGCTGAAGTTTTTTCATCGGGTCAATCTAAACTTTCAGCTCTATGAATTGAATATCTATTGTAACAATTTGTTGAATTTTTATACCCGTTACTCGTAGAGTAAAAGGGTATATTGTATTCGTGCAAAAGTATGTAACAGGTAGAAGGAAGCGTTTCCGACCCTATAAAGTATATATATTCTTGTTCAGGATCACTAGCCGAGTCGAACTAGCCATGTCCGTCTGTCCGTCTGTCTGTCCGTCTGTCCGTCTGCCTGTCCGTATGAACGCTGAGATCTCGGAAACTATAAAAGCTAGAAGATTGGCATTTTGCATGTAGATTTGAGGAGTTCCTACGCAGCGCAAGTTTGTTTCAAAATGGTGCCACGCCCCCTCTGACGCCCACAAGCCACAAGCTGTGGCCACAGTTTTGATGCTATTATGAAAATTTTAATTGATATGTATTTGTTTCGTCAATAAATATCGATTGGCGTAATAAAAGTTTGCCAGCTATTAAAATGGAAAATGTTTCGCATGGTATGTAGAAAATATTTGTATAAGTGTTTAATTATATGTGCTTTTGTGTTGTCATGTTATTAATGAAATACGTAAACAGTAGTTTTGTTGATTCTAACCTTAAATTATTTGTGTTTCGTAGAGCATATCTAGCAAGATACAACAGGATTCAAATAACAACTTATGTGGTAGTATGTGTATATTCAGATAGCATTTAAATAATTTGAGGGATTTGCGGGGGGTTAAATATTTCAATAGATGCGAGCAATAGAACCTCAACTTTTCGTCGAGGTGACTTACTAGAAGTTTGGCTGGATAAAAATCGCAATGTCAACGCTACTTTTGACTGGGTTTGCGTCGAAGTAATTCCAAATGATTTTCCGGAAATCGATTTGGAGGTGATTAAAAACAAAATAAGAAACTTTATTGTTTAAATTAAGAGACTGCTGAACAAAGCACACAGAAATATTCGTCGTTTCAAAGAAAATAATTCTAGCTGGCTTGCATCGGAGCTAATATTTTATTAAAAAGATGATTCTAATCTTACTCTTGTTGGACGACCTAGGGTCTCTTTTGACGAAGGAAGTTTACGGCATAAAAGAAGATTTGCTTCCGAACTTGTAAAGTCCTGACAGTTCAAAATTAAGGCAACAACTTTCATTGAAAGAGCCTATAACATTATCACCTGATGATGCGTTACCATTTTTTATAGAAAACTCGTTTTCCAAGCAGCAATATATTAACATATGCTTAAAGAGTATCGAAAAAAACTGTAATATATATCCAAGCTACGAAAAGGTGACAGAAGCTAAAGAAAAGTGTCAGCCTAAAGATATAAGCGTATCAGATACTGTTGCCGAAGTGCCAATGCAGAACGTACTGAACCATACTGCATCTCGGATCATTTTATCAAAAGCCAGTTTTCCAACAATTTCTTGATATAAATAAAGTAAAGCTTATAGTAAGCTATGGTTTTGACGGTTCAACCGGACAGAGCGTCTATAAGCAAAGGTTTAATGAACCCGAACCTATTTGCCTGGACCAATCTTTGTTTATCACTCCAATAATTCCCCTTCAAATGGTGGATCAAAATGGGAGAATTATTTGGAGAAACAGATATCCACAATCCGTTAATTATTGTAGGCCGCTAAAAATTGAGTTTGTTAAAGAAAGCCGGGATCACATTTTGAATTTCAAATTGCTTTTGAATTCGCAAATAAAAGACTTAAGACTTGTGTATAAGGCGGAACGATTCAGAGTGGAAGTTCGATTCGACGAACACATGACGCTCATCGATGGAAATGTGTTGAATACATTAACGGGCACTAATTCAACACAATCCTGTCCAATTTGTGGTGCCAGTCCAAAGGACTTTTTAAAAGAAACAGAGGTTAAGAGTCAAAAGTTCATGCCTAAACCCAATTCTTATTAGTACGGAGTTAATCCTCTCCACGCATAGATTAGGTTTTTGGATTACGTTCTTAACATCTCATATCGTGTTAGTATTCAAAATTATTATATAGTATTTAAATTATTTGCCTCAATATTAGAACGGGATAAAGAGCTTTTAAACATGTGTTATCATCTATGACCGCTACGGTCCACAAAATATCAATTTATGGTCCACAAATAATTGAATCATCTGTCCTTCCTGTTGGTTGCTTAGGCGAAAACGCATCTGAGGCTCGCAACAAATATTACAAGCGCGACAGGATTTCGCATGCCAGGAAAAATAGCCGAGTGAAGAATTTAACCGACGTATTTTACCGAGCTTTGGATTCTTTCGATCCTTACTTATCAAGCATCGCTCCAAAAAAAGAGTTCAAAATCACACTCATTGAAGTTATTGCACTTTTAGTTTCTCCAAAACCGGAAGATGCAGCCCAAGTATATAGTGTTGAAGACGAGCTTACAAGTATTTTTATTTTGATTTAAAAGAAGAACGTTTATAATAATAAAAGTTTACGTACTTATTTTTAAGTTTTCGTTAATTAAGCTATGTTATAATATGAAAAATATTAAAATATAAAAATTTTCTAACAATTGTGGATAAAATAAATGAAGAAAAAAATATAACAACATTAATATTAATTTTATATATACTGCAGTTCTATAATGTGGGCGGCAAGAAAGGTAATGTTGCAGTGTAAAAAAAAAATTCGAAATTAACAAATAATATAAGCAGCAAATTCTCCAAGTTTCAACTTTCAAGCTTTCTAAATTACGGTTGTGGCCAAAATAAAGACATTTCATTCCAATGCGCGTTGTAGCGATAATCACCGGGCGACAAAATGATCAAGCCCAAAGTCCTTCCTAGCTTTGAATATAAGGATTCAATTCTCCTTTTCTTCAGCAGAAAAAATGCACATTGGCTCAGCTTAAAGTCTTTACTCGAACAGTAATGATGACAAGCCGATTTGGCGTTTGTCGATAGTGTTTTTATTACAGTGATAGTTTAAAAATGGTTTGTACTTTCGTAATATCGATAGCTCTTTCTCATGTTAACATTTCAAATTTATGGAATATACAAAACATACTAAATTCAATAAATTTAACAGAATTAATTCAAATAAGCGTGGCAAACAATCCCTTTGACAAATCTGCCATCCCGGACCAGCGCAAAAATTTCCTTTCCTGGGGCATTTGAGTTCTGTTCCCTTATGTAAATTGGCGGGGCTTTGACTTCTTTTGGACCACCTGTCCAGGTTCAAATTGATTATTTTCAACATCCAAAAAAAGGGTGACTCTGTTGTCACTAGATGCCCCTGGTTTTTTGCCTCTATTAGGGCAATTCTTTTTCGGTTTTTTTTCAATTATTTTATATTGGGTGCTAAGTTTCCGTTTGATTTGGATGCATCCGGACCCGCTTGTTATTGTTTAATATTGCCGATATTGACCCTCGTACTTACAATAAGTGTTCTAATTTTATTCGGCGCTGCAGAAGTTGACAACGCATATCGCGTTGTTGGTGATGGAGGCCGTTGAAGTGGGAGTTGGGAGAATAAGACCGTGCTCTTGCACTGTCAGTGATCAGTACTTTAATATCACGGGTTGAGAAATCGAGATAACAGTTTCTCTTGCTTGCGTTCGCCGCTCATTGAACTATTTCAGTATTTAACGTCATTTGTTTTCCGCTTTTTTAAGTGCTTCTCCAGAGCTCACGCAAAACACGTCTGCACTCTTCAAGCTTTTCTTTTTTGGAAGATATAATTGATCTAAAAAGGTTCTGCAAATAAGGAGTGAAAGTTTTTCATAAAGCTTAGAAATACCTGAAAACTTAGAAATACATCACGATCCACTAATTGTGAAACCACAGCGGAGAAATCGGAATTGCTCGGATGCTGATCCTAGCAACATTGAAGCTGCAATCGACTGATCCGCGGGAGTGCTTTACTGTTCTTTTGATTGGGGCTGTTTCTTTTTTGCTGCTTAACACCAGCGCCTTTTAAGTGCTTAAGAGACTCCTATAACAGCTTAGGGCTATTAAATAGTGCAGAGACGAGATCATCAGCTCGGCGAAATTTAACTCTATCAACGCAAAAACAGTGAATCAGCCCCTTCAAGCCGCCTTTGGCCGCCTGTAAAACCATCGCAATTGGTGTGCACCAAGGTTTCTTACAGCCAGCATTTTAGAATGGCCACGCCTAACTACCAGGTTGATATTTTTGCAGAAAAGTACCGCAAGAGCGAAGAAAACTTTCGACAGAGAAAGCGAGAGCATAATTTAGTTAAAGTGCATGCAAAAACAACACCAAAAACAGCACAACGACTTACAATGGATATCGCACAAAAGAAAGATGGGGAGGTTTTAAATAGTTTTGTTAGTTTTTAAGTTTGTGCACAAAGTATACAGAGTTCACTCGCTTAGCGAACGGAATTTAAATGTATATTTATATAGGTGGCCGATATTGAAAATGTTTTGATAAAGCCCATCAACGGGATAAAAAAAAAAAAACAGCGCAAAAAAATCAAACAATCTCTTTTATGTTCGTATTATAAAATGGTAATATACTTTTTCAGAGTTACCAATACATGGTGTTTTTTAGCGGTCAAGGCTGCTGAGTCTCAATGTCTGTTTTCTTCATCTGATATTAGTCTATTTCGCGCGTTATTAATGTACGGGTTTTATTTGGTAAACAGTTAAAAATTCGAATAATATATATCCAATTCGAGTTTACAATGGTTAACATTTTTATGCAAAAAACAGAATGGTCTGACAAATTCTCAGAGTTTGTGTAACAAAAAGTAAGTGTTTAATTGTTATTTTTGGTTCTAAGTGTTTATGTGCTAAATATATGCATTTCGAGTAGTAAATCATATGAATTCTCTGGATATAATCTTTTAAGTCGGATAGTGAGGGGCATGTGGGAGGAGTGGCAATTTACGTAAATTCAACAATAAAATGCACATTAGTAAGGAAACAACGGTTTAATAATCAGATTGAGGATATTTCTTTCAGGCTGACTCTAGATGGTGATCTAAACAGTAATATTCTGGACGAAGTGAACTTACGGGACGATATTATATCTCTAGTAGTTCAAATTGTAAATTCTGTGTGGCAGTCAGCTGGTTTACTTCACACCAAAAGGTAACTTTCCTTGGAAAATTTCGGAACAATACCCACTCATAAAATTAACCATCTGCGAGGTCGAGGAGGAAATAATAAAATAAAGGTGATGCAGGAACGGCTCCCTTCACCACCGAGTTGAGGCAGATCGCATGTTGCAACTGGAGCGTAAGGCTAAGAAGCTGCTATACCTGAAATCTGAAATCGGAACGGTGCAGGTAATGCTGGAACACAGCGTCCTAATACATGCAGTGTGCATGTATGGCCTTCTCTTTGTTGTTTGAAAAATCAAGGTCGCCTATTACAAATAAAGCTTTGAAACAAATACAACATTTGCAGAGAAAAATTGGAATGCGGGAAGTGCCTCTTCCCTGTTGTACTTCGACTCGCCATATTATTTTTGTTCTAAGTAGTTACAAATTCTAAAATATATATATTTATATATATATATTTCGCATTCAACTATTTATATGGTGGATTAAATTTGAAACACATAAAAGAATGGTCTAACAATATGACACATAAATTCACAGAACTTGTGTAACAAAATAGAAGTGTTTAAATACTTGTTCATTAATATGGACGTTGATATTACCTGCGTTTCGGAAAAATTCTTGGGTACCATTCCGTATATTTTAAATTAATTATTGTAAGAAATATCAGATCAAGGAAATATTTTAGTTGCATGTATAGAAACTTTATTGTGACTCAAGAAGGTAATCTAAACAGTAAACAGACTAAGTTAACTTGTGGGACGATATTGTTCATCTAGGAGTACAAATTGTCTCTATGGAGGTTCTTTTAATTACTTCAAAAAGGAATGCATATCAACTTTGAAAACATTTTGAACGAAAACCCAACATAAGTCTGATTAGCCAAACGCATGGACGGACGGAGTCCAACCAAGGAATCCACTAGTAGCTTCTAGACACACACTTACCTCAAAATCTACAGGAGTTAACGACCTTTAACAATGGAGAAGCCCTTGGCGAGCAGGAAATAATAGTGAGACTCTTATATGTAGAGAAAGGCTTCCGTTGGCTTCGTGAATTCATTAAATAATTAAACACGATTTATCTTCGATCAATACAGTTCTTTGATACAGTTTTTATACTTAAGTTTCGAGGTACAAACAACTTTTATTTTGCTTCGAGTCTGGTATACCCTCCACTATGTATTTTATAATAATTTTTTCGTCCAACTTCGATTGATTTGCCAATTCATACTGTTCATACAGTAAAAGTATTCTATCAGACTCTTTTTCTGGTTTTTCTTCCTATATTCGAGCATCTTGTGCATCTATTTTGCTGTAAGGTTTTCTCCAAATTAATTTTTTTAGCTTCTTTTAGTGCATCCCAATCATTTATTCCTGGTTGGCTGCCCAAGAATAATTTTACAGCTCCCTTTACCAACTGTCTGCCGTAAATTATTTTTTGAAGATCAGTCCACCCAACTGTAGTAGAATTAAGCTCGTCAATATCTACATTCCAGTGATGTAGAAAGCGAATCTTCAATATTTCTCAGCATGAAAGCCATGACGAAGGGTTGAGAATTAGAAGAATTTGACTCTACGTCGTCAGTTTACTCGTGCACTCCCTCCTCTGCGTTTTTCCGCTGGTCGATATTTTCCCCCTCAAAAAAGGAGATGAACATTTCCTGTAATGCTGCATTGAGACCTGAACTTGGTAATCTTTATTGTTTTAACTTGTCTTTAACATTCATATTTTTTAAATTACATAACTTATTTTATTTCTTAAACCAAACAATTATGTACTTTTTATTTTTCTCTTAAATTAAAAAATAAAAATAATTTAAATTGGAATAAAATGTATTATTTCTCGTAATCACTTCAGTTTAAAACTTTTTAGCTTCTCTTTTAGTTTGGCTTAAAGCCTAGTATCCAGATCGACCAACGATTACGCTAGCGTAAAAACTTTAATCTTTCGAGTGTGACCAAAATTTTGAGAGTTCATCAGATTTAAGCGTGCTACGGTCGTTCTGTCAATCAGCTGGGTTTGTTGACAAGCAGTTAAAATTCAAATATCGTATTTGCGGGAAAGAGCCTTTAAAAGATATTATCAAATACCTTGGCAAGACAAGTCTGCCGGTGTACAAAGAAATTAAAAAACAATACAATTTAAATTTAACAGTTGTTTTTTTTAATTTACTGATAATTATTTGCTAATTTAAAGTTTATAGCTGCACTTTTATTGTGTTTTTTCGTACATTCTGGACCTAAAAAACATTTTGCTCTGACAAGAGGCACCCCAGATAGTATTAATGTTATTTTTTCCTCACATGTAAACACCTGCAATCGACTTTTGTGAGTTTTTTGAGTTTTTCCCTCCATTTCTTATAATGTTCAGTGAGAAGCGCACGCCAAAAGATTAAATTTTTTAATCTTTTCCCTAGGGTTCACCCAAAGTTAATTTCCGCAGAATGGCAACGCTATGGAATTTTCTGGTATTTTTTTCGTCGATCAGGGGGCCGACGTGAAAAAAAGGCCCGACGAAAAGTGAACGCCAGCTGTTTGCCTCTCGCTCTCTCTCATGACTGGCGTACGGTTTTCGTCGATCTGGATACTAGACTTAATTAACTACAATCGATAATCCAGCGCAGATTTTTCACTTTTTAAGCCTAGTATACAGATCGACAAACGATTACGCTAGCGTAAAAACTTTAATCTTTCCAGTGTGACCAAAAGTTTGAGAGTTCATCAGATTTAAGCGTGCTACGGTCGTACTGTCAATCAGCTGGGTTTGTTGACAAGCAGTTAAAATTCAAATATCGTATTTGCGGGAAACAGCCTTTAAAAGATATTATCAAATACCTTGGCAAGACAAGTCTGCCGATGTACAAAGAAATTAAAAAACAATACAAATTAAATTTAACATTGGTTTTTTTTTAATTTACTGATAATCATTTACTAATTTAAAGTTCATAGCTGCACTTTTATTGTGTTTTTTCGTTCATTCTGGACCTAAAAAACATTTTGCTCTGACAAGAGGCACCCCAGATAGTATTAATGCTATTTTGTCCTCACATGTAAACACCTGCAATCGACTTTTGTGAGTTTCTTGACTTTTTCCCTCCATTTCTTATAATGTTCAGTGAGAAGCGCACGCCAAAAGATTAAATTTTTTAATCTTTTCGCTAGGGTTCACCCAAAGTTCATTTCCGCAGACTGGCAACGCTATGGAATTTTCTGGTATTTTTTTCGTCGATCAGGGGACCGACGTGAAAAAAAGGCCCGACGAAAAGTGAACGCCAGCTGTTTGCCTCTCGCTCTCTCTCATGACTGGCGTACGGTTTTCGTCGATCTGAATACTAGGCTTTAACACTAAAGAAAAATGTTATGGAACAGAGCAACTGTTATGTTATAAAATACGGCTATCAATCCTACATATATATTTTAGTGTCTTTCCTGTGATTTCTGACTTGTTTGCCTTGGCTTGCCCCATTTCTAGGGATACAGCGGGACTCTTCTTAGTCATAGATACTTATGGTGCTTACCGTAGCGTATCGTAGAAGTGGTTACTAAATTCAACTGTTTTCGTGGCATAAATCATATTTTTTTGAAATAAATGTGATAATCGTGTATGGCAGATGACAGATTATTGTTTAATCTATGAAATAAGACTTTTAAGCAGGGAATACGCTAATAGATGCTAATAGATAAAAATTGGGGCCAAATCATTATCCTGTCAATCACATGAAATTATTTTGAACAAATTTATGTTTTTATTTTCTTTAAAAATATAATTTCTTTTAAATATTGTTTTAAGAAATACACAGGTCACATACATCGGCTGAGATAGTTGGTGGCTTGTGTTAAATCCAGAAGTTGGAGAAGCAGCGGATATAGGCTGGAGACCTTGGAAAGCAGCGGAACTTAATGGTTAGAAAAAGTTTGAAGTTGCCTTTGCTTAAGGAGTACGAAGTTTGAAAATTATAGCAACATAAGGGTCATTCAAGTAAATTGTTGTATGTGCTAATGGAGATTGGACGCTATGTAAAATGCTAGGTAACACGAATGTGTTAGGCTAGGAACCTCATAGATTTAAATCTACAAATCCATTAATAAAAATTAAGACGGAGAGCGCAGCAAAATAAAATTTAAACAAGAAAGGCTAGGCCTCATAGATTTAAATCTACAAATCCATTAATACAAATTAAGACGGAGAGCGCAGCAAAATGAAATTTAAACAAGAAAGGAAGCAAACTTCGGCAAGCCGAAGTTTATATACCCTTGCAGTTATTACTACAATCGACTACATGTCGATTTCTATGCCCATATTACTAAAAACAATAAAGCTATGTCGATTTAGCTTTAAAACTGAGTTATTAGATCGCAGCCCAGAGATTTTCTCGGTTGTAGCTGCTTGTTTATAATTTTTATGACTTCGCATGGTCGAAATACAATGCGATCTTATATTACGCACGTTTGTTGCTTGATTTGGCTAGAACACATTTTGAAGGTGGGCAGCGAATGTGTCGGCTCTGTCTTTATCGCTTCTGTCCCAGCAACCTGCAGGGGTAACCGTTACTGTTTAAGGGCTCAGTGTTGAGTGGGCTTTCTATAGTGGGAATTTTGAGCTGGCTCTATATAGCGCTTTTGGGATCTGTCTTCTTCTTGTCGTAGTGCATTGGTGAGTCGACGTGAAGTTTTTTTTAATTGTTGCTTTGCAGATGGCGATCAAAGTAATTCCCATTCGACTTCAGCCGTGCTTATGTCTTGTTGACCGTTACTACTTTTTAGCTGGTAGGTATAGTAGTTATTTTTCTTGGCGTCTAGGAGTTCCTTCAATTTTTTAAAGCTTTCTTCACTTTTGACTTGGACCTTTGTTTCATCTATGTCTCCTTTAGTCAAGGGGATTACGTGGAAGCTATCTTTGCCAATCAGATCGATTATTATATTAACAAGATTGTTGGAGTTTTTCTCTCGAATATAAAGCGGAGCCGGCTTCGCTTTCTTTTTGTCCGTTTCCATGACTGTAGAAGGGATTTCGTCAGACGTGTCAGCCAAAATTTCACATCTATTTGCTGTATTAGAGTTTTGCACAGTTCCTTTACCCATTTTCGTGTCATGTGGACTTAGTTTTCTTTTAATGTTTATGTAGCGATCCATTCCAGTCTGTATGGTCGAACCTAGCTTTTTAATTGTAGCGTTTGTCGGTGCTGCGCTAGCTGCAGCTGGTAAGTCCGCTGGCACAACAAGTAGAACGATCGACGGGCATACAGACGAAACTGATGTTGTTGTTGTCATTGGATTTACAGTTGCTAATGTCATCACTGTGCTGGTAACTGTGGCCAGGCATGTGGGCAGTTGGGGCGAGGCAAGGCAAGGAAGAGGGGAAACGCATTTATCGCTTACCCCGCTTTGCACTGTCGCTGACATTGACGGAGCGCGCCCTTTCGTTTGGAATAGGCTTGAGCTCGTTGGAAGGTGTTGGGGCTAACGATCGCGGTAGAGCAGAAGCTTTTGTTGTTGCTGCTTGGGCTGCAATTTTGGGTTTTATTTTTGTTGCTCAAAAGTTGCACAAGATAAGTCAACTATTTGAAAATCATGATAACGCATATATAGGCAACAAGAATGATTTCGGTTAAGGTCACTCTTTTCTGGGTCCATTATATGTAAGTGAGTGATTTTCTTTTTCAAAGAAATCTTTCTTTTTGAACTTATTTTGTTTTAATTGTAATATATTGCTTTATTTATTTTTTGTTTCAGATTGACCTTTTGAGCTAGGGTCAGCTTGGGAAAATTCTCTAGTTGGTTTTGTTTGGTTCTATATATAATATAAAAATGTATAATAGTGGTGGATAACTTACTCGTTTTATAGCCCTCGATAAAAGCGCTTTCGTCGTGGGTCACTGAACATTTAAAGAAAATTAAGGTAACTCCGCACAATGCAAGGCCATCATCAAATTAACTTAGTCGAGGTCTATATTTTATAATCCACGGAACAGAAATCGAATTCAAATGTTGCAATATATAAGATAAAACAAAAAAAGCTAATGTGTAAGAGCGCAAGCTCTGCAAGCAGAGAAAACAAAACTCGGCAACAACAAAAAGATTAACGGCGGCTCTCGTTAATCAGAAGCGACACTTGCGGCTCTGTACGAGAGAAAAAAATATCTGTACCAACAACAACTGCAAATTTGCTATGGAATACGGCGAGAGTACGCTCGCTTTCTAACGCATTACTTGAACCAATAATACAAGTTAATGTCGTATAAGTATATAGTCAGTGTATAAAAAATTTGTTACACGAGTTCAATACTCTAACTTCAAAGTTTTGGATCTTCTTGTTTTGTTGGTATGTTGAGAGACTAATCGATTTATTTTTTTTCAATTCAGATGGTCTTATTTAAGTCAGATGGTCACTCCTGGTATTCAATCCCACAATCAATCACAATGTGCGGCAAGCCATCAAGCACGGTGGCGGCTCAATTATGGTCTGGGGTTGCATCCATAAAAATGGAGTTGGTCCCTTGAAATAATGCTAAAGGAACAATATTAAAGCATTTTACAAGAAAAACTTCCAGAAGTCATCCGGAACACGGCTCTTTCTGCTGAAAATGCATTTTAAGTTTTTAGTTCAAGTGGTGCAAAATTCCACAATTTGTTACTTTTTGGTAAGCAATATGTTTTGTATACTTACAACTTTTGCAAAATCTTGTAATATTCGTCAAATTACTACATTTAAATAAAATTTATAAGAACTTAAAAATTATTTTCCTAGATAGATTGGTTCAGCAGCAATTAACTAAAGAAAGTAGACTTTAGAGGTGTTCTATTCAAGTGGCGAGTAGAATTACCGTTGAGGAAAGCCAAAAACGGAATGGACCCTTCCATTGCACGAATAGCCAGGAAAACATAAAAAACCACAGCAACGCACACTGCCAACTAAACAGGTTGAACTGACTATATAGAGTTAAAAAGTCGCCTAGGGCCACATATAACTGCAGACCCAGACACCCTACTAAAATTTCCGTATATACCATCGACCAAGACCACAGGAAAAACAATGCAGGCACAGGCATCGAACCAGAATCCAGAAATTACTGCACCCCATTGCGTTGTGAAGTTGGTAGCTAAAAAAAAACACAATGTCATTTCACAGCACATATATAAGCTCTTTCAGCTCTAGGACCAACATGACATTAAGGTATAAAGTATTTACATTTTTTTGTAGCATTTTTTTAAATTTTTTTCTGTATACACAAGAATATTGAGTAAAAATTTTGGACTAATCCGAGTGAAATTTCCGAAGTTATAGGCAGATGAACGCAGGTAAGTTAGCGCGTTTTATATTCGATTTGTTGTTGTCCATAACTTTAAAACACTCTACTGAAATGTTGCCATTTTCAAAGTCTGTGTAACTCTGTCGAGTTTTTTTTTGTTTTTGGGAAAATTTATTATTTTACAACAACAAATAAGTCGGGTTTTTGAGCAAAACTCGAGGTTTTTAACTTTCAAGTGCCTTTAAAATTTGAAACAAAAATTAAAAAATAAAAACTAGACTGCGTTACCTGGGGAAATTTTTCCTTTAAATAATTCAATTTGATTTTTTCAATTCAGATAATTCTGTGACCAGTTACGATGAACACTGGAAACCACCTTTTTTTCGAGGTGCCGCCGAAGATTCACTCACTTTTCAATATTTTTGGATGCAAATTTTAACATATAGTATATTGCTTAATTGTTGTATTATCACCAGAGAAATTAAAAATTGAACAGAGACTAGTTAATTCGCTGCAAAATTGGTATTTTTCACGAATTTTTATTGACTTCGATTTTGCAGAGAATTAACTATACCAGCCTTAACGCCACGCCTATGTCAAAGACTAGCCTTTCAAGCAATAAACTGTCTTTCTAGGGGTATATATTCTATAGTCTAATGGAGATACTGGCATTCTGATCAAGAATTTCATAGGCAATTATCAGTTGCTAACATTTTCTCAAACTTACATACAAGCATAATCAAAGCAAAACCAGACTCAAAACAGTTGCTCGACTCGCCAGTCCCACACGAAGACAACTCTCCCCAAACAGCAAACTATATACACTGTACAATGCTAAATCAGGCTTTGTGCTCCTAATAAACCACAATCCTGAAGCTAGCTCGCCTATCATATTCCAATCAGATGTCGTAAATTCTCAAGAGAAGAAAAGGCCACCTCCACGATTTCATCTCTCCTTAAATGATTATAGAATTGCCGACCAATACGCAGTTTATTATACCCTTGCAGAGGGTATTATAATTTCAGTCAAAAGTTTGCAACGCACTGAAGGAGACATTTCCGACCCTATAAAGTATATATATTCTTGATCAGCATCACCTGGAGAGTCGATCTAGCCATGTCCGTCTGTCCGTCCGTCTGTCCGTCCGTCTGTCCGTCCGTCAGCCCGTCCGTCTGTCCGTCCGTCTGTCCGTCCGTTTCTACGCAAACTAGTCCCTCAGTTTTAAAGCTATCTGCCTGAAACTTTCCCAAAAGTTGTCTTTCTATTGCAGGTAGTATATAAGTCGGAACGAGCTGGATCGGGCCACTATATCATATAGCTGCCATATAACTGAACGATCGGAAATGCCATAACTTTGGTGTTTTTAATGTTAGGAAGTTGGGTTTTATATTTGGCCAATCAATCCGACCTACCAAATTTCATAAGGATCGGCTGACTATATCCTATAGCCGGAAAAGACCGTTCACAGCCATCGTCACATAAGCCAATCAGTCAAAAATATTTGAAAAGCTGCTCTTGAATCGTATAAAGCAACAGTCACATGCCTATAATGACATACCAATTCACCGATTTAGTTTTCGCGAAAACCACAGAGCCATTGCACAAGTAAATCGAAAAACCTCCGAGATACGAAAAACATTTGTAAGACAAGAGTATTGCTCCGCAGTTTTCGACAGTTTAATTCCACAAAACACAATTTAGTCAGCTTACTAAAAATGCCTCTTGTATTCTGATAGGAAGAGAGGAAGAGGCTAGTTTTGTAGGGCAGAATTAGATGTGGGAGGTGACGAGGATGGTTCTTTAATGATATTTTTTTTCCCCCTTTTCTTTTTAGTTTTGTACTCTTTTACAATTATGAACTCGAGCCAGAAACTTGTGGAACACAGATGCGAAATGCGCACAAGCAATACCAATCTTAAGTGATAATACTTTCATAGCATAAGAAAATTCATGCGACAAATGAGCAGCTATTCAAGCGCCGCTCTATCCGATCATTATAAAGTGTTGCCCCCAACACCTCATGTTGACATAACGTCCGGATTACTGGCCTCTACTACTCAGGACTAACAAAAAGGGTCGCATGTGTGATTCCAAAAACGGTAACATGTGCATTTGTGTCATGGCTCGTCCCAGACTTCTCATTAATGGATATTACGGCTTATATCGTTAACAATGTCCAAGTTAATGATGTGAAGGTTGAAAAATTAAAATTTTCTTATGCTAGGAAAGTATCATCATTTAAGATTGGTATTCCTTGTGCTCATTTGGCATTTGTAAGTTCCGCCAGTTTATGGGCCGAGGGCATATGTATAAAAAAATACGAAAATTAAAATTTCAAGGGAAATTTAAAATACCATTAAAGACCATTCCGAGCGCCCTCCACATTCCCTTCTGCTCCAAAAAACTGGCTTCCTTATCTTTTCTTTCCAATCTGAATACAAGAGGCATACTTAGTAAGCTGACTAAATTGTACTCGTATATTTTTTTCTTTCCATATAATATTATTGTGTGTACAGAAACCTGGTAAAGGCCGGATATTCTTAGTTCCAAAATTTTCTCGGGGAAGTACAAAATTTAAAGGCTTGACCATCAGTCCAGATTGCTGTTGAGTTACTTTCGAAGAATTTAATGACCTCGAATTGCTAGGTATAAAATTAACGTCTACCGGTAGTTTTAAATATATATTACTTGTTTATTTATTCCACTATCATCTGAAGTTCCAATTTACCCGAATCACCTTTCCGTTATCTAGTCCATTGCCAATAAACTGTCAGATCGATAGCAGTCTCCCAGACAAAACCCAGAATATTTTATTTCCATTAGCGCATGACCTTATTGACGACTTGCTTGAAATTGCACTATCCTAACTAAACCTATTCCATCAAAACAAGACGGCAACCGACTTTAAACCGACCTTATCACTCAACTCTAAAACTGACTGTATTTGTAGGTACAGAGTTGATTATCAATCATTATCTAAAGGTTCGGTCAAATTTTACCGTTCTTAACGCCAGGGGTAATAAAGATCCACAACAGTTTTATAAAACACGAAGCGTAAATCAGTCTGTTACCCAGCATCGCTATCATTTGAAAATTCTACGGCAAATACTGATCAGGCAATTTCCGATCTTTTGCCCAATTCATCCAGACAACATATTCTGTGTAAGCCATGTAAAAGTCAAACTTAATGTTTTGTCCGAGTTTAAGCGAAAGCTCAGTTCTCTTGGATCTCCATAAAGTTAAACTCTGTGTAGATCTCTGCACAAATTGTTCACCTTATCTTTAATCGGAACTATTCATTTGTTGTTCCCCTCCACAAGAAAGGAAATAAATTCCTATTGTTGTTTCTCCCTGAACCTATTGGGCGACCAGGTTGTCTGTTGAAAACTCATTATTCGAAATCGGTTACACTTGATTGCCACTTCTGATTATAAGTCGCTCAAAGAAATTGATTTGGATGCGGTTAGTTTACCAGGTAATGGCTAGCTTGCTTGATAACTGATATAACTGAACGATTGAAAATGCCATAACTTTGATGTTTTTAAAGTTAGGAAGTTAGCTTTCCTTTATTGTTAAAAATAACTCTGTAAGTTCTTCCGTTCAAGTCCACTTCAAATCCAAGTATATAGATAAATCTGAATATTTTAAATGGGAACTAACAATGCCCTTAAAAGCCTTTCTTTGGTATAGAATAATTTAAAAAAATCTGTTCCTATGAGTGGAAAAACTATGGTTGAGGTAGACATATGAAACAGATTAAAAACCCCGTCTCTATGTCTTTCGGGAATAAATATTTAAATTATCAGTTGATCATCAGGTCAAAAACTTTTACTATTTAGACCGTTAAATGATTCTGAGGGAGAACTTAAATTTTTCACTTGTAATGTTCTTAAATACGTATTGCTAATTTCATAACATCATAGATGTGTTCTGATGGGTAAATCGAGAAACAAATTATTATTTCCTATGAGGAACAACCGAAAGTTTATTTTAGCCACCACCAGCACTCGAACATTTTCATTTTAACTCCGGTAGGTTGCAATATCATTAGGGACTTACCAGGTTTCTTCAACTTTTTTAAATTTCATATTTTCTTTTATGATTTTTTTTGTAACGTGACGTATCAAAAACTGTATCATAAGTATACTCCAAGATATATATATATATATATATTTTAATATTTAGGAATAAGGTTGGAACAATCAAAACTTTTTGTTTTAATTTGTGTTTTATTGTTTTAATTATTTAAGCATATACAAAACATAAACCAATTTCTTGCCTTTTGGATTCGATTTTAATAAACCAATGAGATAAGGAAAGTATTATTATTTTATTTAGTTTACATAAAAAATAAATGGACATTCATTTCTGTTGCCATTGAGTGTAGGCGTAGACTTTTGGTAAGTTTCATGAAACGACATTAAATTGTGGTTATGTACACACTTTTTGCCATTTCTGTTATAGGAAATTTCCAAAAATTAATATGAATTTTTATTTTTTTTATTTCAAAGGACTGTATCATATATTTTTTACATGTTTCATAAGGCTTACTCGTTTTATAGAATACTAAAATTTTGTTAGAGTCTTCATGAAGTTTTGCTTGCTTTTTTATTTTTATTTAACTTTAAGCTACGTTAAAAAAAAAAAAACACATGTCTTTATCGGCCAGCCTGGTAAAGCTTATCATGAATATATATTCTTGTAAGTTCAGAAATGTTTCCTTCACTAAGTTGCAAACTTTTGTTTAAATAGAATTTAAATTATCATGGTTTAATTTCCTCACAACTTAAAAAGAGAAATCAAAGATAAATTTGAAGAAGCATTGCGACAAACTTATTGCGTTTTGTTTGCCATGGATATATTATTTAACAAATAAATTATAAAGTGGTTTTAATATGTATTAAATAGTTCAAGTACCGCAGCTAATTTATTAGTGTGGTGGAAAATTAGGTTTACAAAAGCCATTAGGTTGCAGAAAAAGGTGACATTTTATTGGCCCAGTAAATTTTTGTTGGACAAAAAATATCTTTATAGTCAAAGTTAAAAATTTGTTTTTCAGAGCTTATATATTTTATTACTAGATACGTTTTTTTGATCATTATGAAAAAGTTAAATTTAAGATAAATAGACTAACCAATCTTGAACAAATACCGTTTACGATGTGTTTACCGTTCCCGATTTCTTAAATAATTAAATTTTAATAATAACATGTTTTGCTAAACAATAAAGTATAAAACAACGTCAGCTCGCGGTACATTTTAGAATTTATATTATCCCGTGCATAAATTTCCTAAGATTAATTCGACCGTCGCGCTAAAAGGCCTGATTGGGACTGAAAATAAGTTAGAAGGCTTAAAAAGGCTGCGTCTCGTGCTCACCCATTCGTAAACACGATGCTCTGTTGCGCCACTCCGTGAGCTGGGGAGATTTAATGAATTTTTCCCATTGGTTTATTCTAATGATAGGGGTTGGTGAGACTGTACAGTGAGGATTTTCCTTCTTAAAAACAAGAATGGCTCCCACCACGTGGTTGTGGAATCTGTTTTATTAGTTGCTATGAAAAGGTGCGAAACTAAGCTAGAGGAAGTACTAATTGTTAAAAGCGGTAAAGTTATGTTCTTAAACCCTTTTTTGAATTCTACTTGAACTTGTACTTGTATAAAAAGGGTGTCCCAACAGACAAGTCGATCTGGTTATTTCCGTTTATGGCATGTTAAGAATTTAAATAAAAAACAAGAATGGAAAGCTAACATCGGGCGGAGCCGAAGTTGATATACCCTTGCAGAATATTCTGTAAATTATATTCTCCAAAATTATTCATATGATGCATTCTTAATACTCATAAAAAATCCCAACTTCCTAAAGCCTAGTATCCAGATCGACAAACGATTGCGCTGGCGTAAAAACTTTAATCTTTCCAGTGTGACCAACATTTTGAGAGTTCATCAGAATTAAGCGTGCTACGGTCTTTCTGTCAATCAGCTGAGTTTGTTGACAAGCAGTTAAAATTCAGATATCGTATTTGCGGGAAAAAGATATTATCAACTTCCTTGGCAAAACAATTCTGCCGATGTACAAAGAAATTAAAAAAAAATACAATTTAAATTTACCATATGTACAGCGGCAGACTTGTCTTGCCAAGGTATTTGATAATATCTTTTAAGGCTCTTTCCCGATATACGAATTTTTGAATTTTAACTGGTTGTCAACAAACCCAGCTGATTGACAGTACGACCGTAGTACGCTTAAATCTGATGAACTCTCAAAATGTTGGTCACATTGGAAAGATTAAAGTTTTTACGCTAGCATACTCGTTTGTCGATCTGAGTACTAGGCTAAAAGATTAATATTCTTTCATTTCCGCAGACTGGCAACGCTATGCAATTTTCTGGTATTTTTTTCGTCAATCTGAGTACCGCCGTGAAAAAAGGCCCGACGAAAAGTGAACGCCTGCTGTTTACCTCTCGCTCTCTCTCATGACTGGCGGACAGTTTTTGTCGATCTGAGTACTAGGCTTAAGCCAGAAATGCTCTCAGTGGAAGAACTGAATATTTTTTTTTGGCGATTTTTGCCATGATCTCCAACCTTTTAAAAAAGCTACTGATAATGTGAGCGGAGATTCTCACGTGACCGTCAGCTTAGTGATTCCTATGAATTCTATGATTAATACAAAATTAAAAGAAGCTAATATGGGTACCGCTGAGGGCATCCCAACAAAAGATGCCATTCTAAAAATATCAGAAAAGCGACTGAGTTTGTTGGAGAGTTTTTTAAGATCGATGATCTTTTGTTATTCTTTTTTTTTCGTCCCATCGGTGGGTCGAAACAAATTTTCAGCCTGATGGGGCTGATTAGCTGTTTCGGAGTTGCTAAAGATAGTTTTCGCCGAGCTGATGATCTCCTCTCTGCGCTGGATTCACAGTTTAATAGTCGTAAGCTAATAGAAGAGTCCCCTAAGCGCAAAAAGGCCGCTAGTGGTAAGCAGCAAAAGGGGAACACCCCGCAACCGAAATCAAAAGATCAACAGAGCATTCCGGCGGATCAGCAGCTGACTGCAGCAAACCCTCAAATGTTGCTAAGATCAGCAGCTAAAAAAGATTCGGTATCCGAACAATCCGTAACAGAATGCATGCAACCAGGGAGTTTTAAGAATTCCGATTTGTCCGTAGTGGTTTCACAATAAGTGGACCCACCTATCTTTTAGAATGTAGCTTCACCACCACAAGGGACTACTGAGTCCGGACAACCGGCTCAAGTTGGTTCTGCAGAAACAATGTCTGCTCCACCAAAATCCCTTTCAGTGGTTACACTAAAAAAACAAATTTTCGTTTTTCGGCTTTCCCCTGATCAAACATCTTCTGAGGTATTGTCTATATACAAGACAAAACTAAAGCCGATTGTATTAGTGTAAAGGCTGAAAAGTTTAAGTTTTCTTAGGCTAGGGACATTTCATCTTTCAAGATAACTGTCCCTAACGAGCTCTTTGAAGCCATATGCTCGGGCAACTTTTGGCCGGATAATATGGTTGTAAAAGAGTTCGAGGCTAAGATAAAGAAGAAGGGGCCCGTGGGAGTAAAACTTCCTAGTCGAGGCCAAACCAGTGTACCAATTTCAAAAAACTAACTTCTAACCTCCTTCTTTCCTATCAGAATGCAAGAGGTTTGCGTAGCAAACTCACTAAATTGTATTCCGATAGCCTTTCCCTTGCATCTAATATTATTGTGTTCACAGAAACCTGGTTAAAGCCGGAGATCTTTAGCTCCGAAGTTTTTCCAGGTAAGTACACTATATATAGGTATGACCGTCCCTCTAGACGGGGAGGTGGAGTCTTAATTGGAGTTGATTCAAACTTCCCGTCTGAGGAGCTATTTATACCCGTTACTCGTAGAGTAAAAGGGTATATTGTATTCGTGCAAAAGTATGTAACAGCTAGAAGGAAGCGTTTCCGACCCTATAAAGTATATATATTCTTGATCAGGGTCACTAGCCGAGTCGATATAGCCATGTCCGTCTGTCCCGTCTGTCTGTCCGTCTGTCTGTATGTCTGTCTGTCCGTATGAACGCTGAGATCTTGGAAACTATAAAAGCTAGAAGATTGGCATTTTGCATGCAGATTCTAGGAGTGCCTACGCAGCGCAAGTTTGTTTCAAAAAGGTGCCACGCCCCTTTAACGCCCACAATCGCTTATATACGATTTTAAAAATTTAAATATTTCGGAAAAGTAAAAATGCAGTTTTATTGTGTTTATCAATACCTATCGAAATCAAAGTTTCTATCTCCATCTCCCTCGCTCTCCCTTTACTTGAGTAACGGGTATCTGATAGTCGGGGCACCCGACTATAGCGTTCTCTCTTGTTTTTGATGAATTCAATACCATTGAATTTATTTGTGTAAAGTTATCGCTTCCTGGTAACTTTATATACATAACTTGCTCATATATTCCGCCGTTGTCTGAACATCCTGATTATTTAAATCACCTATCCGTTATTAAGTCCGTTGCAAATAAGCTTTCCGATAGGGATCAGTTGATAGTTCTAGGTGATTTTAATATACCTGGAGTTACTTGGTGCACTGAGGATGGATCGAATGTCTTACTACCTATAGCACAGCATGATTTTATTGACAGCCTGCTTGACATATCCTTATCTCTTGTATGTTCGAAATTCTCAATCTGTTTTTACTAGATATTTAAGTGCTCGGTCAAGATTTACCGTGCTTAATGCTCAGTGTTATAATAGTTACTTAAACAGTCCAGTTCTCTCAGGACCCGAAACAGTTTTATAACTTCGTTAACACCAAACGTAAATCTAATTCTTTTCCTTCCCGATGGTATTCCTGGGTGCGTGCTTAGGTATTGCGCTAAGGCCCTGTGCAAACCTCTTCACAAGTTATTTACCTTATCTCTAGAAACCTCCCAATTCCCAAATATTTGGAAGGAATCATTTGTTATTCCTCTTTTCAAAAAAGGTAACAAGTTAGAAGCCGGTAACTATAGAGAGATTTCTAAGTTGTCAGCTATTCTTAAGCTTTTTGAAAAAATCATTACTCCTCATCTGCAGCACCTTTGTAGATCAATCATTTCTCCGTGTCAACACGGATTTATTAAACGTAAATCAACAATCACAAACCTTCAAAAGCTCACTACATTTGTGATAAAGGGCTTCAATAGTAGTTTTCAAACAGACGTCATTTACACTGACTTTAGTAATGCATTTGACTCTGTAAATCACTTACTTCTTGTTCAAAAACTTGACTTGATAGGTTTTCCAGTCGATCTACTTAAATGATTCTCAAGTTATCTGAATGGCACAGAGGGTCCTTTTTTTTTTAAATTCAATTTCTAAAATTCTCCGTGTTACCTTCGGTGTCCCACAAGGGAGCCACTTGGGTCCGTTACTTTTTACATTATTTATTTATGATCTTCCATCAATTATAAGTCATTCTCGCGTACTTATGTACGCAGATGATGTTAAGTTGTGCTTGCAGTATAAGGACATTTCCTGCCATTTAGACTTACAATCCGATCTAGATAATTTTCAAAACTGGTGCCGAGATAATTTACTAAATTTAAACGGTTCCAAGTGCAAGCTGATGACTTTTTATCGGGTTAATCCGATATACGCGACTTTCACATTAGCTCTTTGGATAGAATAACCTTTATAAACGATCTTGGCGTTCTCTTGGACCTTAAATTAAAATTTGCTAATCAGATTTCGTTAATGGTTAATAAAGCCAGAGGAGTGCTTGGATTTATTAAAAGGTGGTCAAAAGAATTTGATGATCCTTATTTAACTAAAATTTTATTTATGGGTCTCCCGTCGGGGGTCCACAATACGGAATACATATTGGTCAGTACAAAAAAAACGTTCTTCTTTTTGATTTACGGCGCCTAAACTGGGATGCAAATCTTAACTAACCTTCTTATTCTAGTAGACTTATGCTGATTAATTTACCCTCCCTAGACAACCGTAGAACGATGCTTGGTTCAGTCTTTATTTATAACCTTATACATGGTGAGATTGACAGCCCCGACTTGGTAAGTCGGCTAAACTTTTCTGTGCCAAGTAGATTAACTAGAAATTATATTCCCTTAACATTGTAGATCTAACTATGCCTTGCATGAGCCTTTCAGAGTATTATGTTCTGACTTTCTGCCGCACCTAAAATGATTAATACTAGCTTTATTGGCACTAAATTAATCTTACTATTCCTTTTTTTCCCGGACCTTGACCTATTTTTTCTTATCTCGCGTCTATCTTCTCGCTAATCGTGCCGTACGATACACGGCTGCGCACCTCGGTCGGTTGGGCGGGTTAGTGGGCCATGGGACACCGCGCGAAAAAAAAAGTAACTTTAGAGGTGTATCTAAGTTGTCAACTATTCCTAAGCTTTTTGAAAAAATCATTAATACTCATTTGCAGTTACCTCCGGTGTCCTACAAGGGAGCCATCTGGGTACGCTACTTTTTACATTATTTATTGACGATCTTCCCTAAGTCATTCTCGCGTACTTATGTATGTGCGCAGATGGTGTAAAGTTATGCTTCCAGTATAGGGACATTTCCTGCCATTTCGTCTTACAATCTGATCTAGATAACTTTCAAAATTGGTGCCGAGATAATTTACTAAATCCAATATACGCGGCTTACACGGTAAGTGGCAGCTCTTTGGATAGAATAACTCTTGTAAACGATCTTGGCGTTTTTTTGAACCCTAAACTAAAATTTTCTAATCACATTTCGCCCATGGTTAATAAAGCCAGAGGATTGCTTGGTTTTATAAAAAGGTGGTCAAAACAATTCGATGATCCTTCTGTCACTAAAACTTTATTTATTTCGCTAGTCTGTCCGATTCTGGAGTATGAGTCTCCCGTTTGTAGTCCACAATACGGAATACATATTTACGGCGCTTAAACTGGGATGCAAATCTTAACTTACCTTCTTATTCTAGTAGACTACTGTTGATTAATTTGCTCTCCCTAACCAACCGGAGAACGATGCTTGGTACTGTCTTTATTTATAACCTTATACATGGTGAGATTGAGAGCTCTGGCTAAACCTTTATGTGTCAAGTAGATTAGCTACAAACGATATTCCCCTAGATCTAACTATGTCTTGCGTGATCCTTTCAGAATATTATGTTCTGACTACAATAGACTTTTTCCTATAAAATCAAATCTTGACTCTCTGCCGCTATTAAATCGATTAAAACTGACGTTATTAGCACAAAATTGATCTCACTTTTTTCCGAGGACTTTTAAATATATTTTCTTATCTCTCGTGTATCTTCTCGCAAATCGAGAAGATATCAGCAATATTTGAGTGCTCTCGAACTAATTGCAGCTATCAAATTAGCATGCAGCTCAATTTCGTTGAATTATTTGGGAAAATTGTATGCAAATTAAATTTATTAGTTGATAATTTTTTGATAAAAAAAATTAGTTTTTTATTTTTATTTTGATGTTTACCTTTTATTTTGTTAAATTCACTTTCACAAGTCACTTAACATATAATTAGATTTACAATTTGATTTTGCCGACCGATCGAGTCGTCTCCAAAAAAGAACTGCCCTTCGTTTGATAAAACATTAATCATGAAACCTCGGCTTAAGAGAATCTTGCTCAGAAGAGATTAAAAGGGATTAGGCAAAGTTAAGAGAGTAGAACAATTGGCTGATGAAATAACTGAGAAGTAATTGAAACTCAATAAATTGGTTCTCACAGGGCTCGGTTTGAGTGAGGGGAGATTCTGTTAACGAAGCTAGAATTTCCAGCGGTTGCTAAGATTGGAAAGGGTCATTTGTTTATAATAGCCCGAATGTGGCCAGTTTGAGTGAGGGGAGATTTT
Organism: Drosophila rhopaloa; assembly: GCF_018152115.1. Lineage (NCBI taxonomy): Eukaryota > Metazoa > Arthropoda > Insecta > Diptera > Drosophilidae > Drosophila > Drosophila rhopaloa. Next base: position 284,612 of record NW_025335054.1, read on the forward strand.
GCTAGCGAAGCTTAGATTTTTCAGCGGTTGCTACGATTGGAAATTTGTTTATGAAACTCATAAGCTATGAATATTCATGGGTTGGATAACATGCATGTGAAAGTTGGAGGAGGAAAAATGTGTTAAGCCCACTATTAAAAAACTTTTTTTTGGTTAATAAAATGTAAATAACTAATAATTTAAGAATATTGTTATTTGAAAAGGATTGAAAAATTCTGAAATGATTTATAGTTAAAGTGTCCTATTCAAGTGGTGCAAAATGAAGTCTTCACAATTTATAACATATTACCAATAACCCAAAAATGTCACCCTTGTTTCCAAGAGCAAAAACTGCTGACCTCTACAAATATCGGCTAATGATTTTCAATTTGTAGCACTCCGTCGCAAAGTGATCGCTACAAAATATGCAAAAACTCTAATAACAGCACAAATGAAGTGCAGTGAAAAAAGTTACGTAAAGCCCTCTTCTATATGAGTGACAGCAATTGAACAAATAAATCTACAAATAAAAATCCCAAGCAAACTATCAACAAATCAAAAATCTACAAAAGAAAAGCACCATCTCCCAACAAGCAGTGAAAAGAAATTAAACAAGTACAATTATTAGTGGACTTCAGGTGTTAAGCCAGATTAGTCAAGTGCCTTTTTTCTGGATCCACACAGGAATTTAGCGAAGAATAGAAGAATAAATTTCATCAATTATCTCTTCCCATCCGGGGTTCCTCGCTAGTCATTAATTATATACACCCCGATTGATATGCAATTATAAGGAGACGCTCAAATGGTCTCACAGCTTAGCGCAACTCTAATCTTAAAATACCAGACGCACATTCCTGGCGGAGAACTTATCCGAATATTTTACACGAAACTATCAGTAAATTCGCAGAAGAGTAAGAATACAAAACATTCGTATTAAAAAACAAACTTTCACTGGAGAATAATCCAGCAAATACTCAGGTGTACACTAATACCATGAATAACACTGCCAAAGATGTAATCAAGCGCAAAGTCCCTGACAGAAACCAAAGACCCCTTCCTTATTTTAACAGGCAAATCGACTTTATTAGACGAGAGACTGATAATATACGAACTATAAACTACTGTCATAAACTGAAAATAAAAACCTTTGAATTTGCAAAAGTATTAATAAAAGATTTTTTTTTTTAAGGAAACGTTATATAATTTTCAAAAAAGCCGATTTTGTAATATTCCAAGTCACCTGTCTAGAAATAATTAGCCCAGATAACTTGACATAGACAATAAAATCAAATACATTCATGAGCGTCATACAAAACTTTGCTGATTTCAAAGAAATCATACAAAATCATCTACACCCAGGAAAATACAACTCTTTAAAAAAAAGTATTATACCCTGACTGACAAAAACTAATTCAAAACACAATAAATAAGTGTGAGGTTTGTAACATGGCCAAGACCGTGTACAGAAACTTTAAACTATCGTTTAAAGTTACCCCAGAAACATTTAATCCAAGAGAATAATATATTATTCCTATCATGTATTGACGTTTATTCTAAATATGCAGCATTGATAGAAGTTCACAGTAGTTCGGGTTAAAGCAAAAATAGCTCTACGAAATGGGTAAACTTTAAGAAACAAAAGCTGATAAAGATCCCGCATTTATGTGCGCTGCTTTGCACCTCAGGCAAAGAATGGATATTTAATATTTTAGGCAGGTACAGAAATATATTGGCTTAACAATCGTTGATGTCTGAAATCGGCTAGTCAGAGCATGATGTATCAACTGTTTTCCTTCCTGTGAAGGAACGTTATAGTCGAGAGTATCGACCATTATATATTCGGTCAGCAAATGATCTATTGTGTTCTGTGATGCGTTGGCATCTTCACAAACTGCAAGCTTAATCAAAGCTTGTAGATTTCATAGTCTTTAAAATCTCAGCGTTCATTCGAACGGACAGAAGGTCAGAAAGACGGACGGAAAAATGGACATGGCTTTATCGACTCGGCTGATGACCATTTACACAGGATATTGTAGGTTACCTTATTAGGGCCGCTAGGCTGACGTCGATCTTACCTTAAAGGGTTATATACGTTTTTTTTTGAAAAAGTATGGATTTTTGTAGGTATGTACCAATTTTTTGTATTACATGAATGTTGTTGACAATGTTTGTGAAAAAATGTTGAATAGTATTTAAGGGGTGGCTGTCTCCCTAAAACGCATCTTTTTGGAAGAGCCTTGCGCTGAAAATTCCCTTTGTCGAACAGGTCACCTGAAACCGTAAAAAAATAAAAAAATTCCATTAGCTTAAAGTAATTCCATGTATCTGAACAATAGTTTTTATCATTTTTTTTTGTGAATTCGGGAACGTTTTATGCAAAAAATTTATTTTTTAGGTCGGTAGAGGATTTACAAAAAAATCCATTTCGGCGAAATACAAATTTGTGCATGAAAAATCGATCGTTCAAGTACACACAAAATTCATCACGAACATAAAAAAATGTAGTTTTCGTCAATCCGCAAAGTCATTTTGAAAAAAACACCACTTCGAGATATTAGTGTTTGTTTGCGCATTTGGCGCTGTTATTAACATTGTAAACTCTTTCTATAGTTTTAAGGTGAAAGCGGGAGCTATAAGAGATTATAATTGAAAATTAAAGGTAGTGTTAAATCGAATCCGATCAAGATCGCACTCCTTTTCGTCGCTTTCGCAAATAAAAAATATCGTTGCTCTCAAATCACAAGTTGCGTAGTTTTGTTAATACAAATTAGTATTAAAACTTTCATGGTGACCCCGACGTGATCGATTGGAAAGAGTTCGCGATTGTGAAAATTAATTTTCAAAACCAAAAAACTCGCGTCGGTACGGCAACTAATTTTTCTCGCGTTGGAAGTCTGCCGACCCCCCCTCTGTTGCTGCTGTTACCCTGAGATGGAGTCAAAGGAAGTTTCAAGCCCCAAATTGCCAAGCAGGGAAAAAAAGCAAAAAGTAAAAAAAATGTTTTTTTTTTTTGGCATCTTTCAACTTTTTGCATTCGTGAAAAAATCGGTAGATAGCGAGCATTCTAACCAAGAAAATAAAAATTTTTGCATGTACTAACAATTTTAATTCTGGCAAATATATATACATACATAAATATTTTAACCTATACAAAAGTGAATCGCTTTGGATATTAAAACACAAACAAAAAATTCGAACCAAATTAGTGCAAACTTAACTCCCCCCTTCTCGTCGTAGTGAGCACCAAATTTAGGGTATTGGTAAAAAAGCTAGAAAAAAAGAGCAATTTTATTAATTGAGAAAATTGCCGCAAGAACCCGCGCTTTTCATAATTTTTCCCGCGCGTCTTATATATTCGTTGCCCTTAGTTATCGGTCAGTGCATCATTCTCAGTTTGCATTTGCCTTTGCCTAGGAGTTGAGCCACTAGCCGCGTTCACATACACACGCACACCGACACCACTGCCGCAATTTCGAGTTATCTTTGTCGTTTTCGTTCTCGATCTCGGCAGCAGTGCAATTGTTGGTTGCTTTAACGCTTTTTCGTTGGTTTTCGGCACGCTTGAGCGTTGGCGTGTGCTTTCCTACAGTGCGTGCGATCGGCATAGCACTGTCGTAGGTTTTTCATAAAAACTTCTAAAAACTCTAATTAAGATTTTTTTGAACTTCTCTCGGCACTTAGCTCCCCTACACTGCGTGTGTTCGGCATATTTCTCGTTAGTTGTTCAAATTATATTATATTATATTATTATATTATTAAACAAATACACAGTATAAATAAAAAATAAAATATATTTATATTAAAAACCTCTTCGATTCCAAAAAATAAATAAATACAAAATAAAGGCAATGGCAACCAAGGATATCGAAGAGCTTAAACACAAACGAGATATTTGCATGAAAAGTATACACCGAACGTATCGCAACTTAAATGACGGTAAAATTTCTGTTAATCCGGTTGAGCTAGAGTGTCGATTAGAAATCCTAAATTCGCACATTGAAAATGCTTCACTTCTTAAAAACCAAATAGAAGTGAGAGATCCAAAAGATGTCTTTCGCGAAGAGTTGGAAGAGTGTGCAGTTTTAACAAAATCATTACTGATTTCAATGTTAAATAACGCTAAACGAAATTCTGTAGAAAAATCCGCTCCACAGGCAAGTCGCCCGCCTCAATGCCGCTTGCCGAGCGTCGCTCTTCCAACATTTAGCGGAAAACAAAATTTAAAAATTTTATAAGCCTTTTTGAAACATTTGTTTACAAAAATGATACGCTACACGATATTGAGAAATTTAATCATTTAATTTCGTGTTTAGCTGGAGACGCTTTAGGAACAGTTAGGGCATTTCAAGTCACTGCGGAAAATTATCCCAAAGCCCTTGCGAGCCTGAAGCGGGTGTACGATAATGATTGCGTTATTTTTTTTGACAACATATCGACACTTTTTAATTTGCAAAAAATTACCCAGCCGTCAGCTACAGCCTTGAGAACCCTCATCGAAACAGTCACAGCCCTTTATGACTCCTTGCTGTCTATTGGGGATGATAGACGCATTACTAATGCTATTTTAATACATTTGGTAATGAGCAAGGTCGATGCAGGTACTAAAAGAAAATGGGAAGAACAATTAGACTGTACATTGCGCTTCCTTTTTGGAGCGAATGTGAGACGACTTTGAACAGGCGTTACCAACATATGGTAGCGGAAGAGGCCTCCAAGCCTAAAACTGGTCAGCAAGTCCAATCTAATCCTAAGAAGAATGGAAATAGAAGTTTTTCGTTTGTCGCTGCCAGGAACGACACGGTACAATGCGTGTATTGCAACTCAGCTAAACATCAAATTGTAAACTGCACTTTCTTCGCAGCTCTAACAGTTCAGCAAAGATTCGATTTCGCTAAACGAGAACCCTTGTGCATTAACTGCCTTCAAAAGGGACATACCGTCAAAAAATTCAAATCGAACAGATGCAGAGTGTGCAATTCCTCACACCATAAGTTGCTGCACATATATTCCCCATTCTCAGCCCACGCTCATGCAGGAGACTCTATCCGCTTCGCATGTTTTGCATGCGACTACATCGGATAGAGTCATTCTTTCAATTGCTATTGTGAGCGTTCAAACGAAAAGTGGCGAATTTGTCTTGGCTCGAACGTTGCTCGACTCAGGATCACAAATAAACTTTGTGACCGATGAGCTCGCTCAGAGACTTAAAATTTCAAGAGAGGAGGTGTGCTTGAGCTTACATGGCCCAACAAGCAGTGAAAAGAAATTAAACAAGTACAATTATTATTGGACTTCAGGTGTTAATTCTGGATCCACACAGGAATTTAGCGAAGAATAGAAGAATAAATTTCATCAATTATCTCTTCCCATCCGGGGTTCCTCGCTAGTCATTAATTATATACACCCCGATTGATATGCAATTATAGGGAGACGCTGAAATGGTCTCACAGCTTAGCGCAACTCTAATCTTAAAATACAAGACGCAAATTCCAGGCGAAGAACTTATCCGAATATTTTACACGAAACTATCAGTAAATTCGCAGAAGAGTAAGAATACAAAACATTCGTATTAAAAAACAAACTTTCACTGGAGAATAATCCAGCAAATACTCAGTTATACACTAATACCATGAATAACACTGCCAAAGATGTAATCAAGCGCAAAGTCCCTGACAGGATGCTCATGACATTAGTCAGACACGACATTACCACTGTCACTAAATTAAAACAATTAGGCCAAAAAGAAGGTTGCAACGACAGTACCGTTCCAAAACTAATACTTCATAATTATGATGAACGAAATCTTTTTGAGGTGTGTAATTGACTCGAAGAGCTCTATCAATATAATAAACAAAAAAAGTTTTTCATATCCCGTTAGATCTAAAAACATAGACGTACACACGCAATGAATCTGAACGTAGAAATTAATAAAGTTTTCAAGAATTGAGTGATATACAGAACAAGGAAAGTGACAATTTGAATTTCACTAGTACTGTAAAACACGAAATTCACACATAGCACAATTATGCAGTGTATAACAAGACAAGAAGTAGAAAACCTTATTAAATAAATGGTAATACAAAGGATTATAAGAAAATCCAAATCACCATAGTGTTCATCAAAATGAATTGTCCCGAAAAACGGGAGATGCGTCCAAAAAGAAAAAAAAAATGTGGTTGACTATCGGAGTCTCTATGAGATTCAGCAGATGATAAATTCTCAATACCCAATATTAATTTTGATCTCTCCAAATTTTGAAAAATCTTTTTTAATCACTACATTTGCGACCAATATTGCAATCAGTACTGTATTGTCTCAAAACCAAAAACCAGTTTGTTTTGCCAGCAGAACCTTAAATCCACACAAAACGAACTCTTCTACAATTGAAAAAGAATTGCTAGAAATAATCGGGGCCCCAAAATATTTCAGCGGCTATATTCTTGGCAGAAAATTTGAAATCCTCAGTGATCATCGACCGCTGCAGTAGCTTCACAATCTTAAAGAACCCAACACAAAACTGCAGAGATAAAAAAGAAAACCAAATGCATATGACGTAAAAATAAAGTATAAAGAGTAAGAATAGAATGGAATAGAGAAACCAAAGACCCCTTATTTTAACAGGCAAATCGACTTTATTAGACGAGAGACTAATAATATACGAACTATAAACTACTGTCAAAGATTTTTTTTTAAGGAAAACGTTATATAATTTTCAAAAAAGCCGATTTTGTAATATTCCAAGTCACCTGTCTAGAAATAATTAGCCCAGATAACTTGACAATAAAATCAAATACATTCATGAGCGACATACAAAACTTTGCTGATTTCAAAGAAATCATACTACAATATTATCCCATAAGGATCATCTACACCCAGGAAAAATACAACTCTTTAAAAAAAGTATTATACCCTGACTGACAAAAACTAATTCAAAACACAATAAATAAGTGTGAGGTTTGTAACATGGCCAAGACCGTGTACAGAAACTTTAAACTATCGTTTAAAGTTACCCCAGAAACATTTACTCCATGAGAAAAATATATTATTGATTTTTATATGATCGATAACGAACAATTCCTATCATGTATTGACGTTTATTGTAAATATGCAGCATTGATATAAGTTCAAAGTAGTTCGGGTTAAAGCAAAAATAGCTCTACGAAATGGGTAAACTTTAAGAAACAAAAGCTGATAAAGATCCCGCATTTATGTGCGCTGCTTTGCACCTCAGGCAAAGAATGGATATTTAATATTTTAGGCAGGTACAAAAATATGTGGAAATAACTACAAAACACGCACTTTTAACAATAAACACAACTAAAGCACAAGAAACATGTACAAGTGTATTAAATCAAGCTAAAGACTTTTACCACAATAAAACAATATGATAGCACCACTATCACACATACACACAAAAGAAATAATATTTAAAAACAAAAGACCAAAAAATATTTTTAAACTTATTAATATCACAGCCTTTTAAATCAATTTTTTAAGTTTAATAGTTTTTGCACTTTATAAATTTAAGAATATCCCACAGAAAATTATTATTATTTTTAAAAACATAAAATCAACTACAGACAACTTAATTAGAAGGTGTATATGTTATTCAGCGTGAAACACCTTTACCAAACTTGTATCCTGGCCTAAACGCTTGACGTCAAGCTAATTTAACATATTCAGAACGCGTCTTATGTTAAACCAACGCACACCTAGCCAAAAACATCGACAACCTTAACCCCAGGCACAAACTGTAAACAATTAGACCCTAAGCACTTGATCGGTTCTACGATCCAAAACTTATTGTAAACATTTTCCTCTTTATAAATCCAAAGAGTTAGACATAAACAAATGTATTCCCAAGCCTGCTGGAACCAACGGATATTGCAAATCACCAATAACCCAAACATTTCACTCTTGTTTCACACAGCCAAAAACTGCTGACCTCTTCAAATTTCGGCTGATGCAAAGTTCAATCTTTTACAAAGAACTTGTCTTTGTTTTCAAAAAGCTTCCAACATAAAAAGCTTTACAAAGTCGTAATCCGGTTCGATGGATCAATAATAATAATTCAATAAAACCGAGTTTCTTCTTAGCCCTTGCAAGGTTGGAAGCCGGTCTTCGACTAGAATTTAAATTCCTGTGCAGCTATTAATAAATTTTGTGAAATAAGTCCCATTTGTGTGTACTCTTGAGTACACCATAGTTATTATTAATATGCACTCAGATATTTACATATATTGGCTTAACAATCTTTGATGTCTGAAATCGGCTAGTCAGAGCACGATGTAGCAACTGTTTTCTTTCCTGTGAAGGAACGTTATAGTCGAGAGTATCGACCATTATATATTCGGTCTGTTTTCTGTGTTCTGTGATGCGTTGGCATCTTCACAAACTGCAAGCTTAATCAAAGCTTGTAGATTTCATAGTCTTTAAAATCTCAGCGTTCATTCGAACGGACAGACGGTCAGAAAGACGGACGGAAAAATGGACATGGCTTTATCGACTCGGCTGATGACCGTTTACACAGGATATTGTAGGTTACCTTATTAAGGCCGCTAGGCTGACGTCGATCTTACCTTAAGGGGTTATATACGTTTTTTTTTGAAAAAGTATGGATTTTTGTAGGTATGTACCAATTTTTTGTATTACATGAATGTTGTTGACAATGTTTGTGAAAAAATGTTGAATAGTATTTAAGGGGTGGCTGTCTCCCTAAAACGCCTCTTTTTGGAAGAGCCTTGCGGTGAAAATTCCCTATGTCGAACAGGTCACCTGAAACCGTAAAAAAATAAAAAAATTGCATTAGTTTAAAGTAATTCCGTGTATCTGAACAATAGTTTTTATCATTTTTTTTTGTGAATTCGGGAACGTTTTATGCAAAAAATTTATTTTTTAGGTCGGTAGAGGATTTACAAAAAAATCCATTTCGGCGAAATACAAATTTGTGCATGAAAAATCGATCGTTCAAGTACACACAAAATTCATCACGAACATAAAAAAATGTAGTTTTCGTCAATCCGCAAAGTCATTTTGCAAAAACCACCACTTCGAGATATCCGTGTTTGTTTGCGCATTTGGCGCTGTTATTAACATTGTAAACTCTTTAAGGTGAAAGCGGGAGCTATAAGAGATTATAATTGAAAATTAAAGGTAGTGTTAAATCGAATCCGATCAAGATCGCACTCCTTTTCGTCGCTTTCGCAAATAAAAAATATCGTTGCTCTCAATTCACAAGTTGCGTAGTTTTGTTAATACAAATTAGTATTAAAACTTTCATGGTGACCCCGTCGTGATCGATTGGAAAGAGTTCGCGATTGTGAAAATTAATTTTCAAAACCAAAAAACTCGCGTCGGCACGGCAACTAATTTTTTCTCGCGTTGGAAGTCTGCCGACCCCCCCTCTGTTGCTGCTGTTACCCTGAGATGGAGTCAAAGGAAGTTTCAAGCCCCAAATTGGCCAAGCAGGTATACAGTGCGAAAAGTTGAAAGCTAATCTGTGGCGTTTTTTAATTGTGTTTGGCCCATCTTTCAACTTTTTGCATTCGTGAAAAAAATCGGTAGATAGCGAGCATTCTAACCAAGAAAATAAAAATTTTTGCATGTACTAACAATTTTAATTCTGGCAAATATATATACATACATAAATATTTTAACCTATACAAAAGTGAATCGCTTTGGATATTAAAACACAAACAAAAAATTCGAACCAAATTAGTGCAAACTTAACTCCCCCATTCTCGTCGTAGTGAGCACCAAATTTAGGGTATTGGTAAAAAAGCTGGAAAAATAGAGCAATTTTATTAATTGAGAAAATCGCCGCAAGAACCCGCGCTTTTCATAATTTTTCCCGCGCGTCTTATATATTCGTTGCCCTTAGTTATCGGTCAGTGCATCATTCTCAGTTTGCATTTGCCTTTGCCTAGGAGTTGAGCCACTAGCCGCGTTCACATACACACGCACACCGACACCACTGCCGCGATTTCGAGTTATCTTTGTCGTTTTCGTTCTCGATCTCGGCAGCAGTGCAATTGTTGGTTGCTTTAACGCTTTTTCGTTGGTTTCCGGCACGCTTGAGCGTTGGCGTGTGCTTTCCTACAGTGCGTGCGATCGGCATAGCACTGTCGTAGGTTTTTCATAAAAACTTCTAAAAACTCTAATTAAGATTTTTTTGAACTTCTCTCGGCACTTAGCTCCCCTACACTGCGTGTGTTCGGCATATTTCTCGTTAGTTGTTCAAATTATATTATATTATATTATTATATTATTAAACAAATACACAGTATAAATAAAAAATAAAATATATTTATATTAAAAACCTCTTCGATTCCAAAAAATAAATAAATACAAAATAAAGGCAATGGCAACCAAGGATATCGAAGAGCTTAAACACAAACGAGATATTTGCATGAAAAGTATACACCGAACTTATCGCAACTTAAATGACGGTAAAATTTCTGTTAATCCGGTTGAGCTAGAGTGTCGATTAGAAATCCTAAATTCGCACATTGAAAATGCTTCACTTCTTAAAAACCAAATAGAAGTGAGAGATCCAAAAGATGTCTTTCGCGAAGAGTTGGAAGAGTGTGCAGTTTTAACAAAATCGCCCGCCTCAATGCCGCCTACCGAGCGTCGCTCTTCCAACATTTAGCGGAATTTAAAAATTTTATAAGCGTTTTTGAAACTTTTGTTCACAAAGATGATACGCTACACGATATTGAGAAATTTAATCATTTAATTTCGTGTTTAGCTGGAGACGCTTTAGGAACAGTTAGGGCATTTCAAGTCACTGCGGAAAATTATCCCAAAGCCCTTGCGAGCCTGAAGCGGGTGTACGATAATGATTGCGTTATTTTTTTTGACAACATATCGACACTTTTTAATTTGCAAAAAATTACCCAGCCGTCAGCTACAGCCTTGAGAACCCTCATCGAAACAGTCACAGCCCTTTATGACTCCTTGCTGTCTATTGGGGATGATAGACGCATTACTAATGCTATTTTAATACATTTGGTAATGAGCAAGGTCGATGCAGGTACTAAAAGAAAATGGGAAGAACAATTAGACTGAACTTCGCTTCCTTTTTGGAGCGAATGTGAGACGACTTTGAACAGGCGTTACCAACATATGGTAGCGGAAGAGGCCTCCAAGCCTAAAACTGGTCAGCAAGTCCAATCTAATCCTAAGAAGAATGGAAATAGAAGTTTTTCGTTTGTCGCTGCCAGGAACGACACGGTACAATGCGTGTATTGCAACTCAGCTAAACATCAAATTGTAAACTGCACTTTCTTCGCAGCTCTAACAGTTCAGCAAAGATTCGATTTCGCTAAACGAGAACCCTTGTGCATTAACTGCCTTCAAAAGGGACATACCGTCAAAAAATTCAAATCGAACAGATGCAGAATGTGCAATTCCTGACACCATAAGTTGCTGCACATATATTCCCCCTTCTCAGCCCACGCTCATGCAGGAGACTCTATCCGCTTCGCATGTTTTGCATGCGACTACATCGGATAGAGTCATTCTTTCAATTGCTATTGTGAGCGTTCAAACGAAAAGTGGCGAATTTGTCTTGGCTCGAACGTTGCTCGACTCAGGATCACAAATAAACTTTGTGACCGATGAGCTCGCTCAGAGACTTAAAATTTCAAGAGAGGAGGTGTCCTTGAGCTAACGAGGGACTAATGCCCAATCTACAAAAAAAAATACACACGGTTGTGAAGTCGCGAGTGGGTAATAGCCAGTTGTCGTCGGATTTTTGGATCCTAAAAAATATTTCTGGTTATCATCCGGATCAAACGGTGAACACCAGCGGGGTGAGAGTGCCTGAAAATATTCAGTTGGCAGATCCATTCTTCTCCATGCCCCAAAAAATAGATATGCTTATCGGTGCAGATACGTTCTTTGAACTTTCATCTGTTGGCCAGATCAAGCAGGGGCCTGTACTTCCCATCCTACAAAAAACAGTTCTCGGCTGGATAGTGTGTGGGAGATGTGCCTCTGAAGATAAAATAAAGGCTAACAAAATGGTACATCTCAGATGCCAGTACACACAACCCTGCAGAAATTTTGGTCTGTGGAGGACCTGCCGCCCAAGACTAAAGTCCATACTCCTGAGCAGCAACTTTGTGAACAACACTTTGAGAAAAATACTCAAAGATTGTCGTCCGGTAGATTTTCGGTTCGTTTGCCGTGACCCAAATTCTCTCATCATACGAAGTTGCGAAACGTAGATTTTTGTCGCTAGAAAGGAAATTGTCAAAGGACCCTTCGTTGAGGAAGATGTACATTGAATTCATGGAGGAATATGTTTCCATGGGCACCATGTCTTCCACCAATGACAAAATTCCAAACACTCCGCACTATTTCATTCCGTTCAAAAAACAAAGTTGAGAGTAGTTTTTGATGCATCGTGCCGTACATCGACGCAGGTTTTGTTGAATGACATCTTGATGGTAGGCCCAACCATTCAAGAGGAGCTGTACTCGACACTACTTGGTTTAGATTGCATAAGTTTGCCCTTGTGGCAGAAATAAAACAAATGTATCGCCAAGTAATGGTGGACGAATCTGACCGAAACTTTCAGCTCATAGTATGGAGACGAGATCCATCTGAGTCTCTGAAAATCTTTAAGTTAAATACCGTTACATATGGAACTTCGCCGGCTCCCTTTTTGGCGATCAGGTGTTTAATGCGGCTAGGAGAGATGGCGCAAGCAACTTATCCAAAAGCCGCACAGATTATTCAGAAAGATTTTTATGTTGACGATTTGTTGACTGGCGCCGGATGCGTTGAGGACCTGCAAGGCCTTCGAGACGAAGTTTCTCAGGTTTTACTTAAGAAATGTAAAGTCCAGACTTTTTAGGAAATATAAAAATACCGGTTCTCAATCTGTTTTTACTAGATATCTAAGTGCTCGGTCAAGTTTACCGTGCTTAATGCTCAGTGTTATAATAGTTACTTAAACCGTTGTAAGGTCTAGTTCTCTCAGGACCCGAAACAGTTTTATAATTTTGTTAACACTAAGCGTAAATCTAATTCTTATCCTTCCTCGCTGTCGTTCGAAAACATGACGGGAACCACAGATCAGGCAATAGCCGATATATTTGCCCAATTTTTTCAAACGACTTACTCTACTTTAGATTATTCATCTCAGCCTTATTCTTACACCATGCCCAAGTCAAACCTCATATTCTGTCCCACTTTAACAGAAAGCTCTCTTCTTTTGGATCTTCTTCGTATTAAGCCTGTTTATTCGCCAGGGCCCGATGGTATTCCAGGGTGCGTGCTTAGGTATTGCGCTAAGGCCCTGTGCAAACCTCTTCACAAGTTGTTTACCTTATCTCTAGAAACGTCCCAATTCCCAAATATTTGGAAGGAATCATTTGTTATTCCTCTTTTCAAAAAAGGTAACAAGTTAGAAGCCAGTAACTACAGAGGCATTTCTAAGTTGTCAGCTATTCCTAAGCTTTTTGAAAAAATTATTACTCCTCATTTGCAGCACTTTTGCAGATCAATTATTTCTCCGTGTCAACACGGATTTATTAAACGTAGATCCACAATTACAAACCTTCTAGAGCTCACTACATTTGTGATAAAAGGCTTCAATAGTAGTTTTCAAACAGATGTCATTTACACTGACTTTAGTAAAGCATTTGACTCTGTAAATCACTTACTTCTTATTCATAAACTTGACCTTTTAGGTTTTCCAGTTGATCTGCTTAAATGGATTTCAAGTTATCTAAATGGCAGGTCACAAAGGGTCCTTTTTAAAAATTCAATTTCTGAAATTCTCCGTGTTACCTCCGGTGTCCCACAAGGGAGCCATCTGGGTCCGTTACTTTTTACATTATTTATTAACGATCTTCCCTCAATTATAAGTCATTCTCGCGTACTTATGTACGCAGATGATGTTAAGTTGTGCCTGCAGTATAAGGACATTTCCTGCCATTTAGACTTGCAATCCGATCTAGATAATTTTCAAAACTGGTGCCGAGATAATTTACTAAATTTAAACGGCTCCAAGTGCAAGCTGATGACTTTTTATCGGGCCAATCCGATATACGCGACTTACACGTTAAGTGGCAGCTCTTTGGATAGAATAACTCTTGTAAACGATCTTGGCGTTCTCTTGGACCCTAAACTAAAATTTTCTAATCACATTTCGTCCATGGTTAATAAAGCCAGAGGAGTGCTTGGATTTATTAAAAGGTGGTCAAAAGAATTCGATGATCCTTATTTGACTAAAACTTTATTTATTTCGCTAGTCCGTCCGATTCTGGAGTATGGGTCTCCCGTCTGGAGTCCACAATACGGAATACATATTGGTCGTATTGAATCTGTACAAAAAAACTTCCTTCTTTTTTGCTTTACGGCGCCTAAACTGGGATGCAAATCTTATCTTACCTTCTTATTCTAGTAGACTTCTTTTGATTAATTTACCATCCCTAGCCAACCGTAGAACGATGCTTGGTACTATCTTTATTTATAACCTTATACATGGTGATATTGACTGCCCCGACTTGTTAAGTCGGCTAAACTTTCTGTGCCAAGTAGATTAACTAGAAATTATATTCCCCTAATTTTAAATCATTGTAGATCTAACTATGCCTTGCATGAGCCTTTCAGAGTATTATGTTCTGACTATAATAGACTTTTTCCTGTAATATCAAATCTTGACTCTCTGCCGCTCCTAAAACGATTAATACTTGCTTCATTGGCACAAGATTGATCTAACTATTACTTTTTCCCCGGACCTTTACCTTTATTTTCCTATCTCGCGTCTATCCTATCGCGAATCGTGCCGTACGATACACGGCTGCGCCCCTCGGTCGGTTGGGCGGGTAAGTGGGCCGTGGGACTCCGCGCGAAAAAAAAAAAAAAAAAAAAGAGGCAGGATTTGAACTGGCAAAGTGGTTTTCAAACTGCCCAGAGTTATCCGCATCTGATAGCGCTGTAATACCACTTACGGCAGGCTCAGACGGAGCTAACCCTTGGCGTGGTTTGGTTACCGGTTAAAGATTACTTCCAATTTCGGTTGGATGACTGTTTCCTGGATCTTCGCGAGACAAAACGAAATATTTTGTCGGTGACTGCACGACTTTTCGATCCACTTGGTCTCTTGTGTCCTTTAGTCACAAGGGCAAACATGTTGTTGCAGGAGCTAGATTGGGACGAGTCGCTACCAATGCAGTTGCATACTTTATGGGATACATTTAAAGCAACGCTTCTGCAGCTGCCGAAAATTAAGGTATCGCGATTCGTCCATACAGATCCGCAAGTCCCGATTCAACTACAGGCCGCAGTAGTGTCGATGGAATTACGCAAATCGGCATTAGCTCTTGTAGTCAGCCCAGAGTCAAATCTGAAGCTTCTGAGAGTTTTTGTATGGGATATCCGCTTTATTCAAAGGTGCAGAAAAGGGACGAAGACCTTTGAAAAAAGTATTTCGCCACGAAAACAGAATTTCGCTTTTGAGAAAATTGTTGAAGTGATTTAATTTCACGAATTCAGTGACGATATTAGTAAAATTCGGAAAAATAAACCGGTAGCAACGAATATTCAAAAGCTAAGCCCCTTTATTCAGGAGAAAAAATTAAATTGGTGTTCCTCGACATTGCTACGAGTTAGGGGTCGGTTATTGAATGCTCCTATCCCGTACGAAGCCAAATTCCCGTTGTTGCTGTCTAAAAGCTCACAATTCATCAGATCATACGTGTCATACCTGCACGTTACGAATTGTCACGATGGGCCTCGAGATCTTGTAACTCGTCTGCGCGAGAAAGTATGGCTAGTCAATGCGCAAGAAGTCTGCCGACAAACAGTGCGATCGTGCATTCGCTGCTTTCTCTGTAAGCCGCAACTCTTGACGCAAATCATGGGAAACTTGCCAGCAGATAGACTTCGAGCTCTCCGCCCATTTAACATCTGTGGCGTTGATTTTTGTGGCCCCTTTAGCGCAACGTATCGTATCCGTGGTAAGCCACGGTACAAGTCGTACGTGGCTTTGTTTGTCTGTTTTGCGTCCAAAGCGGTTCACTTGGAGCTTGTGTCTGACCTAACCACTGATGCTTTTCTGTTGGCTTTTCAATGGTTCGTGAGCCGTTGCGGGATACCGGAGAACGTGTGGTGCGACAACGCAACCAAATTCGTCGGAGCCGACCAGCACATGAGGTAGATCCGAGCCCGTCTGGAGGAGCAGGGGGCGGTATAGAAACAAACGTATAAAAAAAAGGATGCGAGTTTGCGTTCATACCGCCTAGAGCACCACACTTCGGCGGATTTTGGGAACTTTCCTCACCAGCGTGCTGAACTCCAGACCTCTGGGAACCCTCAGCAACGACCCAAACGACGGTGAAGCCCTGACCCCAGGACATCTGCTCATCGGCGGCCCCCTGCTGGCCCCACCGTCGGAAGCACTCCCGGACCTAATCAATCTGACCTGCTTGCGTCGATGGCGAGGTGTCTTATTGTTCAAGCACAAGTTCTGGCAGCGATGGTCCCGGGAGTACATCTCCAGCCTCCAGCAGAGGTCCAAGTGGCACAAGGAGGAGCCAAATCTCTCCGCGGGAAAAATGGCGATCGCAAAAATATCGTTGCTCTCCAATCACAAGTCGCGTAGTTTTGTTAATGCAAATTAGTATTAAAACTTTCCGCGTTTAAAGTTTCAAGTTTGGGTTTGGGGCGGGTGCGATGCGCGCGGCTAGGAGTGCTGTAACTTTCTTTATACTGCTCAAATCTCTATGAAAATTTGAGGAAACGTTCTCAAGAAATTGTTTTTCAAGATAAAGCAATAAACAAATTTTTGATTTTTTTTAAATGAAAAAGGTATATAACCCCTTAAGACATTTTTTGCTTATATTGCTGAACATTTTCCAGCAGGATTGGGGAGTTGATATGTTGCGTGGGAAGTTTAATTGCCTTTACATAGGTATGGAACTTTTTATATTAAATTGAGCAGAAGGGCCTTATATTATAATAAGCACACAGTTACACAAATACAGTGACGAACTTAATTATTGGCACAGCAGACATGTTGAACCTAAATGCCATTTTTATACCCTTGCAGAGGGTATTATAATTTTGGTCAAAAGTGTGCAACGCAGTGAAGGAGACATCTCCGACCCTATAAAGTATATATATTCTTGATCGGGATCGCCTCTTGAGTTGATATAAGCATGTCCGTCTGTCCATCTGTCCGTTCGTCCATCTGTCCGCCTGTCTGTTTCTATGCAAACTAGTCTCTCAGTTTTAAAGATATCGAATTGAAACTTTGCACACACACTTCTTCTTGGGTGGATATCCTTACCAAAGTTCTTCTTAGCCTTAACTTTGATATATGTTGAGGGGAAATGGGGGTTGACATTGACTTGTCGTACAATCCTTACGCTTTCCCGGCCTCTCAAAGCCATGAATCGGTCAGTGTTCTTTGCATTTTGCAACAGCGCGGGCTCTTTACAATGCTGCAAAGGGCTCCGAAAGGTAAAAATGGATTCTGGGCATCCTGTGCCCAATCTTGACATTCGATTTGCCTTGATCCTGCTAATTAAATTTTAATTTTTGGACACATGGGGTTGGTTTAATCTTTACCTTGTAAAGTCAAACAACTTTTCCTTAGTTTTAAGGCACTAAAACCATTTAAGCTATAAAATTAATCATTATACCATTAAGAACAACGAGGCAAATGGGATAAATAAAAAAAAGTGGCCAAGTCGATAAAGTTTTAACAAAATACTTAATTAAAACCCATGTGTGCCAATAATTTAGTTCAGGGAAATTTGGTCAATTTTTTGGTTTTTTATTTTTATTAAATTATTTACAAAAGGTAAATTAAATTGTATTTATCATTAAATTAATGATTATATCTAAAAATATTTTCATTCATTAAAATATCAGCATATTACATAAAGAAAAATAGCCCTTAGGTTCAACATGCTTGCTGTGCCAATAATTAAGTTCGTCACTGTACGTATTTTCTTAGTTCGCCTGGTGTTTATCTATTAGCCGGCACATTCGTTGTGCGATGTTTAATCGGAAGTCTTCCTACAGAACTTGCATGTTGTGTTATATCTGCGTAGATATCATTTTCGATTATTCCTCGATTTCATTTACTGGACGGGTGCGTTATACATTAAGCTATCATTCAATTTGATGAAACGTTCCCCTCTGAACTGATTTCAGCTTACTTCGGAAAAGCATTTTTATACTTGCAAAACGATTTTTATTTCTTTAAAAACAGCCAAATTTTTCATCTTGCACCGAAATTTAGGTAATTAGAGGAATGCGTTTGCGAAAGTAAGAACTCTTCAGCTTTTTAACTGAGCTCCCAAACGGTAGAGAAACCGACGGTACTTGCCAAATTAAACTTACTTTTTCAGGAATAAAATATTATTTCCGTTATTTCAGGTCACTAGTTTCTTAGCCAAAAATAAAAAACAATTTAATGTACTTTATATGATCGAACTTTAACCTTGTTTGAACTGTATCCTTAAGATTAGGACATTACTGGTAATATTCTTGTTTGCAAATTGTTTCTGAATAAGACAAGGAGTGGACTGTAATTAAAATAAAAGATTATTTGGTAGCAAAATCCTCCAAAGTTTTGCTGCTGCCGGTCTTTTCCAATAGCTATTTCAGTGCGGGCCTGTTAGTGGCGAAACGTGATAAACTTAACGATATTTACATTGTCACTATCGATACATCGATGCGATATGTGAGGGGTGTTCCCTATTTCTTAGCGGGAGTTAACGAAGAATAATTAAACATAATACTTAATCAACTAATAAGAAGAAAAATGGCATTAATTCTGAACCATACCGGCCCCCCTGAACGACGCTTTCAGTTAAGGGGGAGAATGGCGATCTTAGTGTAGACTCCATTGACCGTCTTGACAGTCACTACATGGACCTTAGAATCCTGTCCTGGGTGTACTTTTTGGATGCGTCCAAGTATCCATTTCGAGGGCGGAAGATAAGGGTCCTTGAGAACAACAAGGGTGCCTATTTCGATGTTCGCCTTCTCTTTATTGCACTTGCCACGTGCCTGTAGAGAAGTGAGGTATTCAGTGTGCCATCGCTTCCAGTCCTTGAACCATGGCCTGAAGCTGATTCCATCGCTGCAGTCTATTCATCTGAGAACGAGGGTTCAGGCACCTGGAGTTAATGGATCGAGGCTGTGATCGCTGATCGGAGTAAGTGGCCGTGAGTTCAGGATAGCTTCGATTTGGGCAAGAACGGTTGACAGTTCTTCAAAAGTGAGTGCGGCTCCTCCTACGACTCGGCGCAGATGCAGCTTGATTGACCGGACGCCCGACTCCCACAATCCGCCAAAGTGTGGTGCGGACGGGGGTATGAAGTGCCAGTTTATGCCTTCGGATTACAGAAACCCGGCCAATTTTTCATCCTTAGCTCGCTCTTGGGCAAGTGGAAGGGGTAAAGCCGCCAGGATTTGCTGACTTGTGACACGCCGAGTCATAAAGCAAGACTTACAGCGAAAGACTTCCTTGCGTATTATGTTCCGGGCTCCCATTATCCAGTATTGCTGACGAACTTGATGAAAAGTGGCGTCTACTCCAGGGTGCAAATTAGCCTTGTGAACATAGCGCACAATCAGCAAGGCCAGCGGGGATTCCTTGGCGACGATGATCGGATGTTTTTCGTTGAATAATAACTCCGATCGGTCAATACGTCCTCCGATGCGCAGTAGTCCGGAAGCATCCAAAAACGGCGTTAGTTTCAGCAATTTTGATTTTCTGGGCAGTCTTTGATCTTTCCCGACTGCGTCGTATTCTTGTGGGAAAGCCGTAAGTTGCATGTGCTTCAATAGCCTCTCTCGGGGGTATTGCAAGTCTTTAGCTGTTAGGTATCTGCTGTAAGGTTCAATCTGGAATGGTAAGCTATTAGTATGATTGGCTGTCCGTTTGGGGCGTATGCGTTGGATAAATCGAAAAACATAGCTGACAAAGCGCAGTAATTGATTCCGAGAAGAAAGTTTATGGATTAAACTGTCGATAATATCCGGATGTGAATCCGCTTTCAGAGTAAAGTTTAGTTTCTTGGATCTTTCTTCGCAAAGTACAGCTGGGTGCAGCTGCATGTTTGGTTTTTTGGTGGCGGTCGGACAACGTGACTCCGACTCCACTAACCAGCTTGGACCCTTCCATTATAGGTCGTGGTCAAGCAGTGTTGATGGAAGCAGCCCTCGGGAGGCTCAATCAGCCGGGTTGTCTTCCGAGCGTACATGATTCCAGCAGCTTCTGGGATACTCTGTTAAGATTTCGGCGGTTCTGTTACACACGAACGTGTTCTATCGTCGAGGTGGAGCGGACAGCCAGTGGAGAACGATTTCAGAATCCGTCCAACAAAAGGTAGCTGTAATTGGAATCAACAAAGACGACTTTATAAGAGTTAACAATTTACTTAGTAAATGAGCAGCGGTGAGTTCCAATCACGGTATAGAAATGGTTTTTATGGTCGTTGTTACCCGACTGTATTCAACGGCTCCGACTGCTTGTGAAGAGGCGTCCGCGAATCTGTGCAGCTCAATTGATTCCGAAGGTCTGGCAATGTATCGAGGGATTCGACACTGAGACAATGTTGGCGCTTGCTCGCTAAGATTCTCCACCTCCTCGTAATGTGATCATTCAAAGGCTCATCCCAGCTTAGAGAGCAAAGGCAATACTCCTGAAATAATATTTTCAGCAAAACTGTAGATGGGGATACAATACCCAAGGGATCGTTAATCTTCGAAAGTGCTGATAGTACTGTCCGCTTGGTAGGCATGTGGTTTGAAACTATCGATCGAGGCGGTGTACAAAATAGGTCCGTCTTTGGATATTAAAGCAGCCCCAATATTTTGACATTTTTGACTGCTTTGTGGATGGCTGGTAAGCGCAATCCTCCGGGGAATAGAATCCATTCGATTTTACAATTGGAACTCCATTTGCGTAGATTAAACTTAGCCTTCGCTAGTAGCTTCACAAGTTCATCCTTGAGTCCGATGACGCCTTCCTCTGTGTCCGCTCCTGTCGTCGACATATGCATCCGTTAATAAAGATAAAGCTGCTCGTGGATATTGATGCAGATGGTCCTCCGCCAATTGTTTAAGGACCCTTACTGCCAAAAAAGGAGAGGGTGATAATCCGTAGGTGATGGTTAACAACCGATAGTTTTGAATTTTTTCCTTTTCGTCATTTCGCCAAACAATCCGCTGAAAATCGGTATGCGCTTGGGCTACCTTTATGCCCTGAAACATTTTCTCGATATCCGTGCAAACAACGTATCGGTATTGTCGGAATCTCAGGCAGACTCCGATTAAATCTCGCTGTATAACACCATCCGGTGTTATCTTTTCCGGATCCGTCAAATACAACACGACATTTGGTTGTTGTACTTTCAGCTTTGATGACTGCATGGTGGGCTAGGTAACATTGATCTTTTGGCAAGATTAGTTGATGTTCCTGGAGTGCTTCACCCGCGCTGTATGTAATCTTCCATAAAGGCACAATATTGCCCTTTTAATTCCGGATTCCGTCGGAATATTGTTTCCAAAGATGCGAATCGATTTAACGATTGCTGGGGAGAAGGGTCGCTCAGAGCCGGCACTTCCTTCTTGAACGGGTATTCCACAATATATGGGGTCATTCGTTATACAAGGGTCCTGAACTGTTGTTCCACGGGATCACAAGCCACAATAGTGTTTTGTTAGGTGGGTTTTTTTCTCTTCCTTTAATTTTTTTCCCCCCCCTTTTAAAAAAATTAAAAAAAAAAAAAATTTTCTTTGTTTTTTGGTTTTTTAATAAAAAAAAGGTTCCCCACAATTACCCAACCAAAAATTGTGTTAAGTGCGAATGTATTAGGTTTACTTATCAATTTTCGTTGGCCTGTGAAGAAACTCCAAAGTTGATCCGATCCGATTATGACATCGATATCTCCTGGGGTGGCGAAGGTGGGATCGGCCAAAGCTAGTCCTTGTAGAACTTCTCAATTACTGATGTGTAATTCTTCTGCTGGCGCTGACGTGGTTAAGGAACTCATAATCAGCACCTTTATCTGCTGGAAATCCGTCGAGACTCGGGATTGCAATTGTATTTTTGCACACCCTCGAGTTACGCCAGCGGCTTGTGTAGAAAGCCCAATCACCGAAATAAGTGCGAGGGTTCGAGGTGCGCCGATAAGTTGAATGAAAGCCTTTGTGGCCAAAGTAATAGTTGATCCCGAATCCAGCAGCATTCGGCAAAACGTCTGGCGTCCAAATTTGTCCACCACCTGAGCTAGTAGGCATCAGGGTCTGCGAACAAGCAACAAATGCAGTCTCTACCTAAAAATTCGAAGTTGTCGCTGCTTCGGTTGTTGTAGAGCTGCTCTCCGGTGTAGTAGTTGGGTGGGGTTCACGTTCCTCTTGCCCTTGCCCTTGCCTTGTACCAAAGTGTGGTGTGATCCTTTGCAGAGTCTACATCTGAATTTCGAAGTGCACTGCCTGGCAACATCTTTGGGGCTTAGACAGTTAAAGCACAATTTGTTTTGCTTTACAACTGATCGGCGATCGAGTATGCTCAACGATAAAAATTGAGTGCACATCATAATTGAATGCTTCTTTGTGCAGAGAACACAAGCCCTTCCTGACGAGTTCGAGGCATCGCTGGCGACGTGTACGCTGGCGATGCGTTTCCCATATGTTTTGGGAGTAGTCTGACACGATTCCAGAGCGTCGCATCTGGAGAACAAGAAATCCAAAAATGTTTCTATCTTCACTTCGCTAGAGCATCCCTCTGGGCGTTCGGCCCAAGATTGTCGGGTTTCCATATCCAATTTATGGAGCAATATGTGTATTAGCCATGGGTCTCGATGATCACAGCCAAGCGCGGGTAATCCACGAATGGATTTGTCTGCTCCGTCCGCTAGCTTGCGTAGGTTAGCTAGCTTGATCGCGTTATTAGTGGCTTTTTGTCGTATCGATTTAACAGCTTATTCCACACTTCAACATAATTTTCGTGCCGGTCTACGGACCCCATGAACATGTCACAATATTGAGGCCAGTCTTTGTAATTGCCTCGAAAGGCAGGAATCCGGATCTTCTCAAACCTTAAGTCGGTGTGGGTGTGTGACTCTCGAACCTTCTCTAAAAATTGTGTTTGCGAGGCCACAAGCTGTGCTTGCGTGGCAGCCCTGCTCGTTTCCTCTCTGCTATATCGTTGAGATAATGTTCAAAAGTGTCTAGGGATGTTACGTCTGAAACAAATTCCGAAGCACGACCATGTGCACGTATGACTTGCGCCTTGCAGAATCCACGCTGTTGGTTCACTGATTGTAGAGACATGGCAGCACAATGAGGTTAATGTCTGATTTTCACCAAGTTGTGAATTAGGAGCACGAGGATTTTAAAAAAAAATTTTTTGTAAACAGCGAGACCGAGCACAGCCGGCTCGAAGGACCAAAATGTTTCCGAATAAGACAAGGAATGGACTGTAATTAATCTTTTATTTGGTAGCAAAATCGTCCAAAGTTTTGCTGCTGCCGGTGTAAGTGGCCGTGACTTCAGTATAGCTTCGATTTGGGCAAGAACGGTTGACAGTTCTTTAAAAGTGAGTGCGGCTCCTCCTACGACTCGGCGCAGATGCAGCTTGATTGACCGGAGGCCCGACTCCCACAATCCGCCAAAGTGTTGTGCGGACGGGGGTATGAAGTGCCAGTTTATGCCTTCGGATTACAGAAAACCGGCCAATTTTTCATCCTTAGCTCGCTCTTGGGTAAGTTTGCGCATTTGTTGTACGCGTGGAAGGGGTAAAGCCGCCAGGATTTGCTGACTTGTGACACGCCGAGTCATAAAGCAGGTCTTACAGCGAAAGACTTCCCTGCGTATTATGTTCCGGGCTCCCATTATCCAGTATTGCTGACGAACTTGATGAAAAGTGGCGTCTACTCCAGGGTGCAAATTAGCCTTGTGAACATAGCGCACAATCAGCAAGGCCAGCGGTGATTCCTTGGCGACGATGATCGGATGTTTTGCGTTGAATGATAACTCCGATCGGTCAATACGTTCTCCGATGCGCAGTTGTCCGGTAGCATCCAAAAACGGCGTTAGTTTCAGCAATTTTGATTTTCTTGGAAGTCTTTGATCTTTCCCGACTGCGTCGTATTCTTGTGGGAAAGCCGTATGTTGCATGTGCTTCAATAGCCTCTCTCGGGCGTACTGCAAGTCTTTAGCTGTTAGGTATCTGCTGTAAGGTTCAATCAGGAATGGTAAGCTATTAGTATGATTGGCTGTACCTTTGGGGCGTATGCGTTGGATAAATCGAAAAACATAGCTGACAACGCGCAGTAGTTGATTCCAAGAAAAAAGTTTATGGATTAAACTGTCGATAATATCCGTATGTGAATCCGCTTTAAGAGTAAAGTTTAGTTCCTTGGATCTTTCTTCGCAAAGTACAGCTGGGTGCAGCTGCATGTTTTGTTTTTTGGTGGCGGTCGGACAACGTGACTCCGACTCCACTAACCAGCTTGGACCCTTCCACTATAGATCGTGGTCAAGCAGTGTTGATGGAAGCAGCCCTCGGGAGGCGCAATCAGCCGGGTTGTCTTCCGAGCGTACATGATTCCAGCAGCTTCTGGGATACTCTGTTAAGATTTCGGCGGTTCTGTTACACACGAACGTGTTCTATCGTCGAGGTGGAGCGGACAGCCAGTGGAGAACGATTTCAGAATCCGTCCAACAAAAGGTAGCTGTAATTGGAATGGCAATGTATCGAGGGATTCGACACTGAGACAATGTTGGCGCTCGCTCGCTAAGATTATCCACCTCCTCGTAATGTGATCATTCAAAGGCTCATCCCAGCTTAGAGAACAAAGGCAACACTCCTGAAATAATATTTTTAGCAAAACTGTAGAGCGGGATACAATACCCAAGGGATCGTAAATCTTCGAAAGTTCTGATAGTACTGTCCGCTTGGTAGGCATGTGGTTTGAAACTATCGATCGAGGCGGTGTACAAAATAGGTCCGTCTCTGGATTCCAAAGCAGCCCCAATATTTTAACATTTTTTGACTGCTTTGTGGATGGCTGGTAAGCACAATCCTCCGGGGGAATAGAATCCATTCGACTTTTACAATTGGAACTCCATTTGCGTAGATTAAACTTAGCCTTCGCTAGTAGCTTCACAAGTTCATCCTTGAGTCCGATGACGCCTTCCTCTGTGTCCGCTCCTGTTGATATGTCGTCGACATATGCATCCGTTAATAAAGATAAAGCTGCTTGTGGATATTGAAGCAGATGGTCCTCCGCCAATTGTTTAAGGACCTGCCAAAAAAGGAGAGGGTGATAATCCGTAGGTGATGGTTAACAACCGATAGTTTTGAATTTTTTCCTTTTCGTCATTTCGCCAAACAATCCGCTGAAAATCGGTATGCGCTTGGGCTACCTTTATGCCCCGAAACATTTTCTCGATATCCGTGCAAACAACGTATCGGTATTGTCGGAATCTCAGGCAGACTCCGATTAAATCTCGCTGTATAACACCATCCGGTGTTATCTTTTCCGGATCCGTCAAATACAACACGACATTTGGTTGTTGTACTTTCAGCTTTGATGACTGCATGGTGGGCTAGGTAACATTGATCTTTTGGCAAGATTAGTTGATGTTCCTGGAGTGCTTCCCGCGCTGTATGTAATCTTCCATAAAGGCACAATATTGCCCTTTAAATTCCGGATTCCGTCGGAATATTGTTTCCAAAGATGCGAATCGATTTAACGATTGCTGGGGAGAAGGGTCGCTCAGAGCCGGCACTTCTTTCTTGAACGGGTATTCCACAATATATGGGGATTCATTACACAAGGGTCCCGAACCTAAAATTACCCAACCAAAAATTGTGTTAAGTGCGAATGTATTAGGTTTACTTATCAATTTTCGTTGGCCTGTGAAGAAACTCCAAAGTTGATCCGATCCGATTATGACATCGATATCTCCTGGGGTGGCGAAGGTGGGATCGGCCAAAGCTAGTCCTTGTAGAACTTCTCAATTACTGATGTGTAATTCTTCTGCTGGCGCTGACGTGGTTAAGGAACTCATAATCAGCACCTTTATCTGCTGGAAATCCGTCGAGACTCGGGATTGCAATTGTATTTTTGCACACCCGCGAGTTACGCCAGCGGCTTGTGTAGAAAGCCCAATCACCGAAAGACGTGCGTGGGTACGAGGTGCGCCGATGCGTTGAATGAAAGCCTCTGTGGCCAAAGTAATAGTTGATCCCGAATCCAGCAGCATTCGGCAAAACGTCTGGCGTCCACAATTGTCCACCACCTGAGCTAGTATGATAGGCATCAGGGTCTGGGAACGAGGAACAAATGCAGTCTCTACCGAAAAATTCGAAGTTGTCGATGCTTCGGTTGTTGTAGAGCTGCTCGCCGGTGTAGTAGTTGGGTGGGGTTCACGTTCCCCTTGCCCTTGCCTTGTACCAAAGTGTGGTGTGATCCTTTGCAGAGTCGTCATCTGAATTTCGAAGTGCACTGCTTGGCAACATGTTTGCTGGCGACGTTTCCCATATGTTTTGGAAGTAGTCTGACACGATTCCAGAGCGTCGCATCTGGAGAACAAGAAATCCAAAAATGTCTCTATCTTCACTTCGCTAGAGCATCCCTCTGGGCGTTCGGCACAAGATTGTCGGGTTTGCATATCCAATTTATGGAGCAATATGTGTATTAGCCATGGGTAATGCGAATGGATTCCTCTGCTCCGTCCGCTAGCTTGCGTAGGGCGGTCACTTCAGACGTTGCGACATTGGGCAAGGCGTTATTAGTGGCTTTTTGTCGTATCGATTTAACAGCTTATTCGGTGACGGCAATATGTTTAACTAAATTGAGGGCTTCGCCATCCAAATACGATTTCAAGTAGTGGAACTTCTGGCAGCTAGTGAGGTTTTCGCGCTAGTCTACGGACCCCATGAACATGTCACAAAATTGAGGCCAGTCTTCGTAATTGCCTCGAAAGGTAGGAATCCGGATCTTCTCAAACCTTAAGTCGGTGTGGGTGTGTGTCTCTCGAACCTGCTCTAAAAACTGTGTTTGCGAGGCTACAAGCTGTGCTTGCGTGGCAGCCAAGCGCTCAAGTGGATCCTCTGCGTTAGCGATTGGGGTGGACGAATGAGGTGCTGCTCGTTTCCTCTCTTCTATAGCGTTAAATAGAAGGGCGTGCACTTCAAAATACTTGTTTTCGTATTTCTGCATATCGTCCGTTTCTAACCAATCCCCTGCCTCCGAGAGCGAGTATAGTTCCGCAGACAGCTTCTTGAACTGGTCGAATGTTTCCATAATACGGCGGAGATAATGTACCAAGGTGTCTAGGGATGGGTAGAGGGTGGACTGTAATTAATTTTTTATTTGGTAGCAAAATCGTCCAAAGTTTTGCTGCTGCCGGTCTTTTCCAATTGCTTTTTCAGTGTCTTAGTGCGGGCCTGTTAGTGGCGATATTTACATTGTCACTATCGAAACATCGATGCGATATGTGAGGGGTGTTCCCTATTTCTTAGCGGGAGTTAACGAAGAATAATTAAACATAATAGATAATCAACAAATAACAATAAAAATGGCATTAATTCTGAACCACAAATAGAAAAGAGATCTTGGTAAAAGTGAGCTATCGGCTACGTTTTATTAGCCAGTACAATTCCATCACAGTTGTAAGATTTACAGACATACCAGTTAAAAGATACTTGTAGTGACCAACTGAGTTTATCCGAGTTAAAAAACTTTCTGTACTAAGAATTAGTCTTTACTTACTTTTGTATGTGATTTTACCTAGAAAGATAAATGAGAATACACCTAAATACATAAATGCGACTGTCTGATGAACGTATATTGAGTAAGCTTATAAATCCAAAATGTCATACAAAAAACTCTGGGATCTGACACGTACGGACTGCCAGTATTATTAGAATATTATTATGTGCTTAGAGCAGGAAGCTGAAAATAATTATATTTTTGTAAGTTATTTTATAGTCAAAATCTTCCAATTTGACCACATAATTTTGGGCTGTGAGCAACAAATTAAACAATCAATTAAACGGTTCTGGTGAACTAAAATAAGTTTTTCAAAAATGTCTGGGATTACATTATCTTTTGGCATAAATAATATTCATCTAAATCTTTGGGTAGCTAGCTTTTTTTTTACTGACTACGCTCAATGTTGTTTACTTTATACAAATTATTTGGAAGTACTTATAAAGATTTGTTTTTGTTTAAAAAACGTTAAAACTTAGTTCTAATATTTTGTATTTGTTCTTAACTAATCGAACAACTGAACTATAACTAGTCAAAAGTGCATTTTCTGAAAGGTACAAAGCTTTTGTCCATATAAACACTGCTCGCATAAGAAAATTAAAATGTGGTAGCGTACAAAGAGAGTAAAAGGTTTATCTAGCGTTGGACAATTATTATTATTTGATAAATAAATATGTTATCATTAAATTTTGCAGAACATAAAAATAATGATTTTCTCTATATATATTACAAAATTTATTTTTTTATTTTTTAATAATAAAGGTCAATAATTTTTTAATAATTAATATATTTTTTATTTAATTTAAAAACAGAAATGCTATAACTCTGAGTCCTTGATATAGCAAAATCTAAATTAAGAGAAATACTTTCCCTCTGATATAAAACTTTGCTTGTATTGTAGCTAGCCATACCGAAAACTGAAGACAGCGCATATATGGGATATAATCAACTAAAAAAAGGAAAAGGATCATCATATTGGCAAAAACATAATTTTATAAGAATATATTTAATTTATATGATCTGTGTTCACATAAAAAAATCCAATTTAAAAAGCAAATGTTTCAAATCTCTAGCTTTTTAACTAAGCTAACAGACTAATAAGGCTTTTCAAGAATATTTTTAAACGTCTTAACTGCAGAAATTTTATACAGTGTCTGCGTAAAAAAATGTATGTTTGCTAATCGCATGGTAAATGAAAAGAACCACAATTTACAGAGTAGCAGGTTATTGTAGTATTTATCAGTAATATGGCTTGCTGTCAGCGGGTGGAGAGTTACACAGTCCGCATTTACTTATTATTTAATTTTTATATTTATACTTCGCGTGCTAATTTAAGATTTATTTTTAAGGAGTTGGAGTTATTAGATGAGATTTTAGGATCTTAGCTTACCCTTCCCAGCAACAAAATATGTACAGGTCTCCAGATTGCCCCAGTTATTTATCTTGTAATACATTTACTTTTCACTAAGTCCTAATCTTACTTAGTTGTTTAAATTTCAATAATTCAATATAAATATTATATTCCATTCTTTTCCGATTTTCGCATGCGTACCTGATAGCACATTGCAGTTCAAAGAAATAGGTATCACTTAACTAAACGAGATGCTTTGGTAAATGTGGCTATAATAAACTTAACTAGTCTTAAAAACCTTACATTAATCGCATAAATCATTTGTTCCCAATATTACATAGTTCTCCACTCGAGTTCCAAAACAATCTATTAGCTTGGACTGCAATTTATTTGAGTGGAAACGGAGGTGTTTTATTTTCTGCGCTCCAATTTTGTATTTCGTTTTGTTTAATCCCATCGGTGGGTTTTATCAAAGCATTCTTACATATCAGTTTTTTATTCGGTTCTTGTAACCCCGTTGTTTTTCTTTTGTGCATTATTCGTCGTAAGTCGTAGTGCTGTTTTTAGTGTTGCTTTTGCTACACGCTCTCTTTGTTTTGAAAGTTCTAGGCGTGCAGTTTCGGCGCTCTACTAATTACTTTCTGTTCCTCGCTTATGAATTTCAATATCGTTTTCTTGTCACAATGGTTCCAATAAGTAGAATGAGTCACCAAAATTTTGTGTCTGTTGATAAAAAGAATTTTGGTAAGCAGCAGAATCTCAATCAAAAGAACTACAGAGCATTTCGGCAGATCAGCAGCTGATTGCAGCATACCCTCAAATGTTGCTAAGATCAGCAGCTAACAAAGATTCGGTATCCGAACAATCCGTAACAGAATGCATGCAACCAGGGACTTCTAAGAATTCCGATTTGTCCGTAGAGGTTTCACAATTAGCGGATCAACCTATCTCTCAGAATGTAGCATCACCACCACAAGGGACTACTGAGTTCGGACAACCGGCTCAAGTTGGTTTTGCAGAAACAATGTCTGTTCCACCAAAATCCCTTTCAGTGGTTCCACTAAAGAAACAAATTTTCGTTTCTCGACTTTCCCCTGATCAAACATCTTCCGATGTATTGTCTTATATACAAGACAAAACTAAAGCCGATTGTAATAGTGTAATGGTGAAAAAGATTAAGTTTTCTTATGCTAGAGAGATTTTATCTGTCAAGATAACTGTCCCAACTTCAGGCCGGATAATATGGTTGTAAAAGAGTTCGAAGCTACGCTAATGAAAATGAATGGGCCCGTGGGAGTAAAACCTTCTGGTCGAGGCCGATTCCATCAATCTCCAATAAATCACCTTGGTTAGCAAAGAGTTGACACACTTATGAAATGAACAGTCACACGTTTTAGGAAATATAAAAATACCGGTTCTCAATCCGTTTTTGCTAGATATTTAAGTGCTCGGTCAAGATTATTAATCACGGTAACTGCTTAAAAGGTCCAGTTCTCTCACGACCCGAAACAGTTCTTTAACACCAAGCATAAATTTAATTCTTATCCTTCTTGGCTGTCGTTCGAAAACATGACGGCAACCACAGATCAGGCAATAGCCGATTTATATGACCAATTTTTTCTAACGACTTACTCTACTTTTGATCATTCATCACAGCCTTATTCTTACACCATGTCCAACTCAAACCTCATATTTTATCCCACTTTAATAGAAAGCTCCCTTCATTTTGATCTTCTTCGTATAATCCTGTTTGCCCTGTGCAAACCTCTTCACAAGTTGTTTACCTTATCTCTAGAAACTTCCGAATTTCCAAATGTTTGAAGGAATCATTATTGTATTCCTTTTTACAAAAAAGGTAACAAGTTAGAAGCCAGTAACTATAGAGTTATATCTCAGTTGTCAGCTATTCCTAAGCTTTTTGATAAAATCATTACTCCTCATTTGCAGCACATTTATTGATCAATCATTTCTCCGTGTCAACAGGGATTTATTAAACGTAGATCCAAAATCACTAACCTTCTAGTGCTTACTACATTTGTGATAAAGGGCTTCAATAGTAGTTTTCAAACAGACGTCAGTTACACTAACTTTAGTAAAGCATTTGATCTCCTTATATGGATCTCAGGTTACCTGAATGGCAGGACACAAAGGGTTATTATTAACAAGAAAGGAAAGTTAACTTCGGGCGGAGCCGAAGTTGATATACCCTTGCAGAATACTCTGTAAATTATATTCTCCAAAAATTATTGATATGATGCATTCTTAATACTCATAAAAAATCCCAACTTCCTAACTTTACAAACACCAAAGTTATGGCATTTCCGATCAATCAGTTATATGGCAGCTATAATATATAGTCGGCCGATCCTTATGAAATTTGGTAGGTCGGATTGATTGGCCAAATATAAAACCCATAGAAAATTCCAACTTCCTAACTTTACAAACACCAAAGTTATGGCATTTCCGATTAATCAGTTATATGGCGGCTATAGGATATAGTCGGCCGATCCCGGCCGTTCTGACATATATACTGCGTGCAAAGGAAAGAAGGGTGTGTGCAAAGTTTGAACTCGATAGCTTTAAAACTGAGGGACTAGTTTGCGTAGAAACAGACAGACGGACAGACGGACATGGCTATATCAACTCAGGAGGTGATCCTGATCAAGAATATATATACTTTATAGGGTCGGAGATGTCTCCTTCACTGCGTTGCACACTTTTGACCAAAATTATAATACCCTCTGCAAGGGTATAAAAATTGAAGTTCTAATATTCTCCGTGTTACCTCCGGTGTCCCACAAGGGAGCCATCTGGGTCCGCTACTTTTGACATTATTTATTAACGATCTTTCCTCAATTATAAGTCATTCTTGCGTACTCATGTACGCAGATTATGTTAAGTTATGCAGTATAAGGACATTTCCTGCCTTTAGACTTCGAATCCAATTTAGATAACTTTTTAAAAATAGTGCCGAGATAATTTACTAAATTTAAACGGTTCTAAATGCAAGCTTATTATCGAGTCAATCCTGTGGGTAGAATAACTCTTGTAAACGATCTTGGCGTTTTTTTGGACCCTAAACTTAAATTTTCTAATCACATTTCGCCCATGGTTAATAAAGCCAGAGGAGTGCTAGGATTTATTAAAGGTGGTCAAAAGAATTCGATGATCCTTATGTCACTAAAACTTTATTTATTTCTCTAGTTTGTCCGATTCTGGAGTATGGGTTTTTTTTTTCGCGCGGAGTCCCACGGCCCACTTACCCGCCCAACCGACCGAGGGGCGCAGCCGTGTATCGTACGGCACGATTCGCGATAAGATAGACGAGAGATAGGAAAATAAAGGTAAAGGTCAGGGTAAATCTTGTGACAATGAAGCAAGTATTAATCGTTTTAGGTGCGGCAGAGAGTCAAGATTTAATATTACAGGAAAAAGTCTATTATAGTCAGAACATAATACTCTGAAAGGCTCATGCAAGGCATAGTTAGATCTACAATGATTTAAAATTAGGGGAATATAATTTCTAGATAATCTAGTTGGCACAGAAAAGTTTAGCCGACTTAACAAGTCGGGGCAGTCAATATCACCATGTATAAGGTTATAAATAAAGATAGTACCAAGCATCGTTCTACGGTTGGTTAGGGATGGTAAATTAATCAAAAGAAGTCTACTAGAATAAAAAGGTAAGATAAGATCCGCATCCCAGTTTAGGCGCCGTAAAGCAAAAAGAAGGAAGTTTTTTTGTACAGATTCAATACGACCAATATGTATTTCGTATTGTGGACTCCAGACGGGAGACCCATACTCCAGAATCGGACGGACAAGCGAAATAAATAAAGATTTAGTCAAATAAGGATCATCGAATTCTTTTGACCACCTTTTAATAAATCCAAGCACTCCTCTTTATTAACCATAGACGAAATGTGATTAGAAAATTTTAGTTTAGGGTCCAAGAGAACGCCAAGATCGTTTACAAGAGTTATTCTATCCAAAGAGCTGCCACTTAACGAGGAAGTCGCGTATATCGGATTGGCCCGATAAAAAGTTAGCTTGCACTTGGAACCGTTTAAATTTGGAAAATTATCTTGGCACCAGTTTTGAAAATTATCTAGATGGGATTGCAAGTCTAAATGGCAGGAAATGTCCTTATACTGCAGACACAACTTAACATCATCAGCGTACATAAGTACGCGAGAATGACTTATAATTGAGGGAAGATCGTTAATAAATAATGTAAAAAGTAACGGTCCCAAATGGCTCCCTTGTGGGACACCGGAGGTAACACCGAGAATTTCAGAAATTGAATTTTTAAAAAGGACCCTTTGTGACCTGCCATTCAGATAACTTGAAATCCATTTAAGCAGATCAACTGGAAAACCTAACAGGTCAAGTTTTTGAATAAGAAGTAAGTGATTTACAGAGTCAAATGCTTTACTAAAGTCAGTGTAAATTACGTCTGTTTGCAAACTACTATTGAAGCCTTTTATCACAAATGTAGTGAGCTCTAGAAGTTTTGTGATTGTGGATCTACGTTTAATAAATCTGTGTTGACACGGAGAAATGATTGATCTGCAAAGGTGCTGCAAATGAGGAGTAATAATTTTTTCAAAAAGCTTAGGAATAGCTGACAACTTAGAAATACCTCTGTAGTTACTGGCTTCTAACTTGTTACCTTTTTTGAAAAGAGGAATAACAAATGATTCCTTCCAAATATTTGGGAATTGGGAGGTTTCTAGAGATAAGGTAAACAACTTGTAAAAAGGTTTGCACAGGGCCTTAGCGCAATACCTAAGCACGCACCCAGGAATACCATCGGGCCCTGGCGAATAAACAGGCTTAATACGAAGAAGATCCAAAAGGAGAGAGCTTTCTGTTAAAGTGGGACAGAATATGAGGTTTGACTTGGACATGGTGTAAGAATAAGGCTGTGATAAATAATCTAAAGTAGAGTAAGTCGTTTGAAAAAATTGGGCAAATAAATCGGCTATTGCCTGATCTGTGGTTGCCGTCATGTTTTTAAGGAGTTGGATTTATTAGATGAGATTTTAGGATCATAGCTTACCCTTCCCAGCAACAAAATATGTACAGGTCTCCAGATTGCCCCAGTTATTTATCTTGTAATACATTTACTTTTCACTAAGTCCTAATCTTACTTAGTTGTTTAAATTTCAATAATTTAATATAAATATTATATTCCATTCTTTTCCGATTTTCGCATGCGTACCTGATAGCACATTGCAGTTCAAAGAAATAGGTATCACTTAACTAAACGAGATGCTTTGGTAAATGTGGCTATAATAAACTTAACTACAACAAAGCTTAGCTTTTTTTAACTAGAGCTTTAAAGTCTTAAAAACCTTACATTAATCGCATAAATCATTTTTTCCCAATATTACATAGTTCTCCACTCGAGTTTGTAAGGATGTTTTCTCGGCCGGGGTACAGATCTCAGTCGGATCCAAGAGTCCTTTACAAGAAATTTGTAAATCACCGAAACACCGGACTAGAGAGTTCCGTTCTACAGGTGAACGGATGATTTTTAGTGGGGAGTCTGCACCGAGGGTTCTTGTCCGTGTCGACGGAAGCGTGGACGTGTGGAATCCTTGTCGTGTGTTCCGCGTCGAGGGCGAAAAATCCACCGGGCTGGACCTTCGGGCGAGGCCGAGCCGGGAGAATACTTTGCGGGTGTAAAGTCCTGGGTCTCGTGTCAAGGGCGGAAAATCCACCGGCCTGGACCTTCGGGCGAGGCCGAGCCGGGAAGATATTTTGCGGGTGGAAGTCTTGGATCTCGCGTCAAGGGCGGAAAATCCACCGGCCTGGACCTTCGGGCGAGGCCGAGCCGGGAAGATACTTTGCGGGTGGAAGTCTTGGATCTCGCGTCAAGGGCGGAAAATCCACCGGCCTGGACCTTCGGGCGAGGCCGAGCCGGGAAGATACTTTGGGAGGGGCGGGGCCGGATAGTAAAAGGACAGAGGGATTCGACTTGTCTGACCGGCCGGGACGGGTGTCCACGTGCCAGTCTCCAAACTACTACGTAGACCAGACACTAGGTTAATAGATCCGGCAGGACGGGTGTCCACGCTCAAATCCCAAACTACGCAGGGGGATAGAGAAACTACCGGAGAACGGATCCGGCGGGACGGGTGTCCACGCACAAATCCCAAACTACGCGAGGGAGTGGGGAAACTACCGAGCAATGGATCCGGCGGGACGGGTGTCCACGCACAAATCCCAAACTACGCAAGGGGGATGGGGAAACTACCGGGGAATAGATCCGGCGGGACGGGGGTCCACGCACAAATCCCAAACTACGCGGGGGAGTGGGGAAACTACCGAGAAATGGGTCCGGCGGGACGGGTGTCCACGCACAAATCCCAAACTACGCAAGGGGATGGGAAACTACCAATGACCGGAGGATGGGGAAACTACCGGATCGAACGGGAAGGGGTCCGCGTTCGGGTCCGATGGTACTACTCGGAGCAAAAACTACGGCTACAGTGGCGAACGGGAAGTATGTCCACGTTCGGGCCCAAAGTAGCTCTGGGAATGAGGTTAGGTTAGGTTAGGTTCACTTTTAACTACGAAATGAAAACACAAGATCGGGAGATATGATTACACGACCGTAAAACTTTATTGGGATTTTTCTCACCCGAGTCCGCTACACCGTTCTGAGCGTATCAGGACCTATTTGTACTAACCTCTTCGATGTCACCCACGATTGGCAGCGTGGCGCTTGGCCAAATTAAACCCGCGGAACACTCGCGAAGGGAGAACTGCGAAAGGTCGCGTCGGGCGTCCCGTTTGACCTACTTTGCGAATGAACTTGCGGAGTGCACGTGGAGCCTCCAAGTTTCGCATGAGCCGTGTGCCGATCACACGTCTGCCTCGTTTCGCGATCCCGAGAGAAGACTCAAGAGGCCCTGCTCCAGGTTATTGTGTGATCGCGTGCCCTTTTCTCCTTGTTCCCGCATTCGGGATTTCCAGTATTTTCCTACTCCTGGTATCTTAGCTCCTTACTTTTCTAGTATTAAATGCGCCTCGGCTAAATATCGGTTAGCGTTGCCACCTTGGGATTTGAACTTAGATATAACTTATTTAATCTAACTATGTCTGAATATTTACTGAACTCCATGTAATTTCTCTTAAAACTATCATAAAGATATGAAAAGCCATTGTGGCGTACACGCCTCCTAGGCGGGTTCGTCACACCCCCCTTTCTTCCCGCGGCGCAATATAGAGGCGTCCATCGCTCCTGATCGTGACGGTAAACCTGAGAGCGCCTTCTCCGACAGCTATCCGAACTCGACGTCCACGACCGGTCCGGGTTGCCACCTTCCGCTCTATCTGCTCTATGATGTGTTGAGGCAGATAGCGTAGGTTACTTCCCCCGACCCAACCTTCTGGTAATGGGAGCAGGTCGTCCTCCCTTCCTGTCGACTGGGGCACCTCCATCGCAGTCGCGAATGATGCGTTCGTTTCCGTCGCCATCTGAGTGCGCATGAAGACCGCGTCGGCAACAGGCCCGGGGGAGCCAGCTCCTGATAGATCCGTGAGGACTTGCTCCAGAACACGATCTTCCCATTCGGTGAGCTGCTCACCTGGATGAGCGCAACTGGGAGACCGTTGGGGATTCCCTCCTTCCTGCGGCGTAGTCCAGGGGTCCCTCGCAACCCCATAGTGGAGGCGTTCGGTGTCGACCCCGAGAGGTATGACCTCCGCCATCTGGTCTTGTTGGGGCGACGCCACGAAGGATCGACGAAACAGGGGCCTCTCTTCTTCATCGTCCTCGCTGTCCGTGACCAACTCGAAGCCGGCCAGGTACTCAGAGCACGGGGCAACTGGAGTAGGGTCCCCAGTGTCGCGTCGTGGACTAGCAGGCCTCTGATCGTGGGGTACCTGCATCTCAGGCATCCGGGCCAAGCGGCGCGAGTCCAGCTTGTTGGGTGGCGAGGTTTGGGTTCCTGGTTTGACACCGCCTGCGTGTGGCTCTTTCCGACCACGGGGGACGTCTGGACCCCTTGAGATGTGGGAGTCGCAACTCGTTGTGGCGGAGTTGTCGGGCGCTCGGGTTCCCTAGCGGCTTCTCCTTCCATCTGGACCGTTCCTTCGTACGGTGAGCGGTCCGCCCCGAAGTCAACGCCCGCACCGGCTTCCAGCGCAGGATACGGAGGCGAAGGTGGGGGTTCGTCTATGTACGGCCCTTGCGCGGGTAACCCAGGCACCTTGATGAGCACCGAGCGGACGTCGATGCGCATGAGCGACACATGCCCGGCGTATCTGCACACCTGGTCCTCCGTCGTGTGGTGGTAGAAATGGTCCACGTCCGGGAATCGTGGTTCGTTGTGCCTTGAGTACCTCGGATGGCCAGCTCGGGGATCGCGTCTTGTCCACGGGCAATCTCCCTCAGACCCGGATGGTCGCGACTCCGTGTAGAACGGTTCCCCTGGCCGTCGTCCCTGGGGATGACTGCTCGGCGAACTGTCTCGAGAGCGTGGCGGTCTGCTGAACTGGTCGGAGTCTCGGTCGCTAGCGTTATCCTCGTCGTCGTCGAGACGGTACGGGGCCGACTGGGGCGACGCAGATTGGCTCCACTGGTCCTCGTGGGGCTCAGCAAAACGCCAGTCGTTGGGGTCCCGGGACTGATCGTCGTCCGCTCTCGTCGAACCGCTTTCCCCTTCGGAGGTGAGGAACTCCTCCTCCTCTTCTTCTTCGTGACTATCCCCGTCGTTGGCCCGTGGATAGAAGGCTTCGGTGCCTTGGGAGTCATCGGACAGCATGATCACGTCGTCCATCTGAAACAGTAATCTAGACTTATTGGTATAACCCTACCTCTCGAATTCCCTACCTAACGGTGTAGCTAACAAAGGACTCGTTAATCTTAACCTATTACAAGTATGGATCTTAAAGTTATTTCGTAGTTCCAGACCGCTTACCGTGCCGGGTTACTTGGCCCGGTAATGTCGTCGTCGCCCGCATCGAGGGCGTCCTCTGCGTGGTAGGGTTTAAGTTGAGATATGTTGGCGATCCGCCGCCGACGGTCTCCTGGGCGCTGCAAACGTACCAAGTTCGGCGATGTGAACTTCGCGACGGTGTAGGGACCGTCATACTTAGGAGCGAGTTTGGCGGCGAATCCCTCGGTCGCTTTTGATAAGGGATGTTGTCGCAGCCATACTTGGCTCCCGAGCGTTGGTCTCCATTCGCGCCTCCGAAGGTTATAGTGCCTCGCCTGCTCCAGAGATGCTCGTTGCAGGTTCGACCGCACGATGTCGAAGATCCCTTGGAGGTGTGACGCCTTGTCTTCAGGACCTGTATGCGCGACCGCTGATCCAGGGGTGAGTTCGTCATACAGCATCGCAGGCAAGCGTAGCTCCCGTCCCTGAGTTAGAAATGCGGGAGTATACCCAGTCGAGTCCGATACACTACTATTAATAGCGAGGGAAATCTCCGGCAGCATATTGTCCCACGTACTCTGGTCTCCTTCCGACAGCTGAGAAATCAGCGTCTTCACCGTGCGATTGGTCCTCTCGGTGGGATTCTCCTGCGGACAATACGGAGCCGTGTACTGGACTTCCACGCCGAGCTTAGTAAAGTAATCTTTTAGGGCCCGACTTGTGAATTGGGTTCCGTTGTCACACACGAACTTCCGGGGAGTGCCCACTCGCCCGAGTATACGTTCCCGAAACGCTTTCTGGACTGCCGCAGCGGTGGCTTTCCGGAGTGGGACCAACTCTACCCATTTGGAGAACACGTCATGGAAAACGAGAAGCATCGAGTTCCCTTGTTTCGATCGGGGCAGCGGACCTACAAAGTCAGCGCAGAGAATGTCGAAGGGTTCGCTTACGACACGGGTAAGCATTTTCCCTGCTGCTTTGGTCTGAACGGTCTTAAATTTCTGGCACGACTCGCAGTGCCGAACGTGTTGTTTTGCATCGCGGTACATGCCGGGCCAGAAATATCTTTGCGACAGGCGGGTGATCGTCTTTCGGACACCCAAGTGTCCTGCGGTTGGGGAATCATGACATTCGTATAAGACGCGGGCTCTACAGGAAGTGGGTACACAGAGTTTCCACGGGAAGTAGTCCTCGTCGTCTGCTCGGTAACCCATGTTCCTATAGAGCTGACCGTTCTCCATCATGTAGTCAGAGAACTTCTCAGGCTCGTCGCGTACCTTGTCTTTCATCTTCCTGATCCATTCGCAGTGGTCCTTGAGCTCGATAGCGCCCTGAAGTACCTCACAGGGCTGTCGGGAAAGCGTATCAGCCACGACGTTCAACTTCCCTCGTCGGTAACGCACGTCGAATTGGAACTGTTGTAATTCCAAAGCCCAGCGCGCTATTCGGCCGGACGGACTTTCGATGGAATTTAACCATTTGAGAGCCAAGTGATCGGTAACGACTTCAAATCGGTAGCCTTCCAGGTAACATCGCATCTTCCTGATGGCCCAGATGATGGCCAGACACTCCTTTTCTGTCGTCGTGTAATTGTGCTCCGCGGGAGTTAGTCGACGACTAGCGTATGCGATGACCTTCTCTTGGCCCTCGACGTCCTGAGATAACACCGCTCCCAAGCCTATGTCACTCGCATCGGTCTGTAAGACAAACTTCCGGTCGAAATCCGGACAACCCAACACGGGGGCGGTGGTCAGGCATCTTCTAATCTCTTCCAAGGCAGTTTGCTGTTCCGGTCCCCAAGTCCACTTCCGGCCTTTCTTCAGCAATGCGGTCACCGGTTGCACGATGGTCGCGAAGCCCGGGACGAATCTCCGGTACCAGGATGCCATCCCGATCCATTGGCGTAGTTCCTTCAGGTTGGTGGGGGTCTTCAGCCCATTGATCGCAGACACCTTCTCAGGATCAGTCTGAATCCCTTCGCCGCTGATCACATGACCGAGGTAAACCAGTTTCTGTTTGAAGAATGTACATTTCCTTGGATTTATCCTCAAATTTGCCGCCCGTAATCTGCGAAACACTTCGGCGAGGTGTGCGAGGTGCTGCTCCTCCGTAGCGCTAACGGCAATGATATCATCTAAGTAGGCAAAGGCAACCGGCTCCATCTCCGCCCCAATCACACTGTCCAGAGCACGTTGGAATGTTGCGCTGGCGGAGTGCAGGCCAAAGGGCATGACCTTCCATTGATATAGTCCCCGTCCTGGAACCGTAAAGGCCGTGTATTGACGACTATCCTTGGCCATGGGTATTTGCCAATAACCGTTTTTCAAATCCAACGTGTAGATATACCGGGCGTGACGTAACTTCTCCAGGATGTGATTGATCCTCGGGACAGGGTAGGCGTCGGGCACTGAGTGTGCGTTCAACTGTCGATAGTCGACACACATTCGCCAATCGCCCCCCTTTTTCTTCACCAACACGATCGGTGCGCTATGTGGGCTCCTGGAAGGCTCGATAGCTCCTGCACGGAGCAGTTCATCTACTTGGGTATCGATGACGTGTTGCATCGCGGGGTTCCTGGGATAATACCTTTGCTTTAAGGGCTTATCGTCGCGCATGACGATGCGATGCTCTGCGATCTGAGATACTCCCTGGAGGCTCTCGAACAAAGCTAACTCTTGTTCGAGGAAGCCTTGTTGCCTCGGACTCAATGGCGCAATCCGTCGCCCTTTGTCGTGGTCCTCCGCCTCCGTCCTAGCAGTTTTCCCAGTGTCTTTTGTCGTGGCCGCGTTCCACGTCGGCGTAGGGCTAAGAACCTCTGTTCCTCCTTGTCTGGCAGTCCCCAATTGGACCTTAAACTTGTCAGAGTGCACCGCTCCTTCTCG
The DNA here is from genome assembly GCF_018152115.1 of Drosophila rhopaloa. Classification (NCBI taxonomy): domain Eukaryota; kingdom Metazoa; phylum Arthropoda; class Insecta; order Diptera; family Drosophilidae; genus Drosophila; species Drosophila rhopaloa. The sequence continues at coordinate 325,482 of NW_025335054.1, forward strand.
ATCGTCCTTCGGGGGTATGAGTACTGGTTGTAACAAAGGATCCCCTCTTGCCTGGGGTTCGGATCGCAATTCAAGGGTGGCCTGCCCACATCGCACGCGCGTCCCGGCTGCTTTGAGGAAATCCATCCCAAGTATCACTCGGTCCAACATGGTGGGCATCACCAACATGGGTAAGAGAACTGTGGTGCCCGCCAACGTGACCGGGGCTCGCCACAATTTTGTCACATCCAGACATGACCGATCGGCCAACGCTATTCTGGTGACAACTTCACGAACCTCGTCTGCGCGGGCAACCAGCTTTGTAAAACTTTCACTAGCGAAACTCCTCGATGCCCCTGTATCAACGGTGGCGTCTACCCACCTTCCTCCGACTTCTATCGCTGCTGTGATGAGCCCACCGTGTATCCTTAACGGGGGTTTTGTTGGGGTCGGGCCGTTGTTTCGTTCGTCTCTGCCGTACCCGGATTCCGGCGGAGACGTCCTCCATTTCCCGAGGCATTTCGACGGCAGCACTCTATAGTTAGCACTCCCATCCGGCCACAATCCCAACAAAAGTCACGACGTGGGTTGGGACAGCCACGACGGAAATGTCCGTTCTCACCACAACGGCCGCAGGCACGCTGCACGTCCACTCGCGAGGTTTCTTGCCCGATCATTCGGTGAGACACGTGTCCTGCCTGTGTAGTACTCTCCAAGTTCCGAAAGGGGTTCGGTGAACGCCGAAGTTGCGGTCCCTCGCGGTTCCTGTCCGTTCCTCCTGTGGTCCCGTCTCGAGTCGACTCGAGTTGTTTGACACATTCGTACTCAGTAGCCATGTGGGTCAGCTGCTTCAACGTCCCGAATTCACTGCGCTTGATGTATAGCCGGTACTCTGGAGCCATGTTTTCGTACGCGCGGTACAACTCTTCCTCGTCGGAGATGACGGGAATCTGCCTCTAATCGGTCGAATATCGCGGAGGTGGGAAGAACCCAGGAATTCCTCCGGAAAGTTCCCCAAGAGGCAGACGCAGAGGCTAGTGCGGAACACGTGCCGCCGGCCTGAGATTTCGGAATAGCGGGGATCTCTTCCGGATTTATCTATACGTCGTATCTTCCTCGAGTACAGCGATGGTGTTAGCGATCGAGACGTAGGTTCTTATTTTCGGAGAGGTGGGTTGCCTGCTCTGCTGGGTTTGGGCTCGGTTCGGGTCCGCGGGGGCGGGATTCGGAGGGACTCTGCGAATTGCTCCATCTCGTCGTTCTTTCCTGTGGGAACGGGGCTCGGGGCCCGACTGCTGTAGTGCTCCTGCAGCTGAGCTAGCCGGCTCCACACGCGTTGTGGGAAGGACCCTGCGCTGACCAGGTTGGCGAACGCCTTCCTGGCCTCTTTGACGGTACCGTCCGCTTTGAAGCCGAACTCAACGGCAAGGGAGTTGAGTTCGTCTCTTCGACGTGTATATATCCAGCGGACTCCTACACCAGGGTTCTTGATATAATTATCTTCTTCGTACTCACCCTCGGGTTCCTTAGGAGTACTCATCGTCTTATTTTCCTGGGCGGTTTCCCTCTTATATCCTTCTATTCCTCTGGTCGTTTCGTCTCGGCTCCCCGGGCGACTCTACCCTTTTCACAGTGGGTCTTTAGGCCACTTGTATAAATCTCTAGCTAGTCTCGGCGTCCCTGTTCGGGCGCCACTTGTAAGGATGTTTTCTCGGCCGGGGTACAGATCTCAGTCGGATCCAAGAGTCCTTTACAAGAAATTTGTAAATCACCGAAACACCGGACTAGAGAGTTCCGTTCTACAGGTGAACGGATGATTTTTAGTGGGGAGTCTGCACCGAGGGTTCTTGTCCGTGTCGACGGAAGCGTGGACGTGTGGAATCCTTGTCGTGTGTTCCGCGTCGAGGGCGAAAAATCATCGGGCAGGGAGCCGGGAATCTTGGTGACTTCAAGGGCGGAAAATCCACCGGCCTGGACCTTCGGGCGAGGCCGAGCCGGGAAGATTTTGACTTGTTTGGTAGGGGGACCGGCCTGGACCTTCGGGCGAGGGGGCGGGAAGGCTCGGGTGGAAGTCTTGGACTCGCGTAGGGGCGGAAAATCCACGGTGGATTAAGGACTTTGAGAGGGGGGGGATTCGACTTGTCTGACCGGCCGGGACGGGTGTCCACGTGCCAGTCTCCAAACTACTACGTAGACCAGACACTAGGTTAATAGATCCGGCAGGACGGGTGTCCACGCTCAAATCCCAAACTACGCAGGGGGGATAGAGAAACTACCGGAGAACGGATCCGGCGGGACGGGTGTCCACGCACAAATCCCAAACTACGCGAGGGAGTGGGGAAACTACCGAGCAATGGATCCGGCGGGACGGGTGTCCACGCACAAATCCCAAACTACGCAAGGGGGATGGGGAAACTACCGGGGAATAGATCCGGCGGGACGGGGGTCCACTCACAAATCCCAAACTACGCGGGGGAGTGGGGAAACTACCGAGAAATGGGTCCGGCGGGACGGGTGTCCACGCACAAATCCCAAACTACGCAAGGGGGATGGGGAAACTACCGGGAAATGGATCCGGCGGGACGGGTGTCCACGCACAAATCCCAAACTACGCAAGGGGGATGGGGAAACTACCGGATCGAACGGGAAGGGGTCCGATGGTACTACTCGGAGCAAAAACTACGGCTACAGTGGCGAACGGGAAGTATGTCCACGTTCGGGCCCAAAGTAGCTCTGGGAATGAGGTTAGGTTAGGTTAGGTTCACTTTTAACTACGAAATGAAAACACAAGATCGGGAGATATGATTACACGACCGTAAAACTTTATTGGGATTTTTCTCACCCGAGTCCGCTACACCGTTCTGAGCGTATCAGGACCTATTTGTACTAACCTCTTCGATGTCACCCACGATTGGCAGCGTGGCGCTTGGCCAAATTAAACCCGCGGAACACTCGCGAAGGGAGAACTGCGAAAGGTCGCGTCGGGCGTCCCGTTTGACCTACTTTGCGAATGAACTTGCGGAGTGCACGTGGAGCCTCCAAGTTTCGCATGAGCCGTGTGCCGATCACACGTCTGCCTCGTTTCGCGATCCCGAGAGAAGACTCAAGAGGCCCTGCTCCAGGTTATTGTGTGATCGCGTGCCCTTTTCTCCTTGTTCCCGCATTCGGGATTTCCAGTATTTTCCTACTCCTGGTATCTTAGCTCCTTACTTTTCTAGTATTAAATGCGCCTCGGCTAAATATCGGTTAGCGTTGCCATCTTGGGATTTGAACTTAGATATAACTTATTTAATCTAACTATGTCTGAATATTTACTGAACTCCATGTAATTTCTCTTAAAACTATCATAAAGATATGAAAAGCCATTGTGGCGTACACGCCTCCTAGGCGGGTTCGTCACAAGTTCCAAAACAATCTATTAGCTTGGACTGCAATTTATTTGAGTGGAAACGGAGGTGTTTTATTTTCTGCGCTCCAATTTTGTATTTCGTTTTGTTTAATCCCATCGGTGGGTTTTATCAAAGCATTCTTACATATCAGTTATTTATTCGGTTCTTGTAACCCCGTTGTTTTTCTTTTGTGCATTATTCGTCGTATGTCGTAGTGCTGTTTTTAGTGTTGCTTTTGCTACACGCTCTCTTTGTTTTGAAAGTTCTAGGCGTGCAGTTTCGGCGCTCTACTAATTACTTTCTGTTCCTCGCTTATGAATTTCAATATCGTTTTCTTGTCACAATGGTTCCAATAAGTAGAATGAGTCACCAAAATTTAGTCTGCTTCTGCTTTGATAAAAAAAAAGCCGCAGGTGGTAAGCAGCAGAACCTCAATCAAAAGAACTACAGAGCATTTCGGCAGATCAGCAGCTGATTGCAGCATACCCTCAAATGTTGCTAAGATTAGCAGCTAACAAAGATTCGGTATCCGAACAATCCGTAACAGAATGCATGCAACCAGGGACTTCTAAGAATTCCGATTTGTCCGTAGTGGTTTCACAATTAGTGGATCAACCTATCTCTCAGAATGTAGCATCACCACCACAAGGGACTGCTGAGTCCGGACAACCGGCACAAGTTGGTTTTGCAGAAACAATGTCTGCTCCACCAAAATCCCTTTCAGTGGTTCCACTAAAGAAACTAATTTTCGTTTCTCGGCTTTCCCCTGATCAAACATCTTCTGATGTATTGTCTTATATACAAGACAAAACTAAAGCCGATTGTAATAGTGTAATGGTGAAAAAGATTAAGTTTTCTTATGCTAGAGAGATTTTATCTGTCAATATAACTGTCCCAAGCGAGCTTTTTGAAGCCAAATGCTCGGGCGACTTCAGGCCGGATAATATGGTTGTAAAAGAGTTCGAAGCTACGCTAATGAAAATGAATGGGCCCGTGGGAGTAAAACTTCCTGGTCGAGGCCGATTCCATCAATCTCCAATAAATCACCTTGGTTAGCAAAGAGTTGACACACTTATGAAATGAACAGTCACACGTTTTAGGAAATATAAAAATACCGGTTCTCAATCCGTTTTTGCTAGATATTTAAGTGCTCGGTCAAGATTATTAATCACGGTAACTGCTTAAAAGGTCCAGTTCTCTCACGACCCGAAACAGTTCTTTAACACCAAGCATAAATTTAATTCTTATCCTTCTTGGCTGTCGTTCGAAAACATGACGGCAACCACAGATCAGGCAATAGCCGATTTATATGACCAATTTTTTCTAACGACTTACTCTACTTTTGATCATTCATCACAGCCTTATTCTTACACCATGTCCAACTCAAACCTCATATTTTATCCCACTTTAATAGAAAGCTCCCTTCATTTTGATCTTCTTCGTATAATCCTGTTTGCCCTGTGCAAACCTCTTCAAAAGTTGTTTACCTTATCTCTAGAAACTTCCGGATTTCCAAATGTTTGAAGGAATCATTATTGTATTCCTTTTTACAAAAAAGGTAACAAGTTAGAAGCCAGTAACTATAGAGTTATATCTCAGTTGTCAGCTATTCCTAAGCTTTTTGATAAAGTCATTACTCCTCATTTGCAGCACATTTGTTGATCAATCATTTCTCCGTGTCAACAGGGATTTATTAAACGTAGATCCAAAATCACTAACCTTCTAGAGCTTACTACATTTGTGATAAAGGGCTTCAATAGTAGTTTTCAAACAGACGTCAGTTACACTAACTTTAGTAAAGCATTTGATCTCCTTATATGGATCTCAGGTTACCTGAATGGCAGGACACAAAGGGTTATTATTAACAAGAAAGGAAAGTTAACTTCGGGCGGAGCCGAAGTTGATATACCCTTGCAGAATACTCTGTAAATTATATTCTCCAAAAATTATTGATATGATGCATTCTTAATACTCATAAAAAATCCCAACTTCCTAACTTTAAAAACACCCAACTTATAGCATTTCCAATCGTTCAGTTATATGGCAGCTATAAGATATAGTCGGCCGATCCTTAAGAAATTTGGTAGGTCGGATTGATTGGCCAAATATAAAACCGATAGAAAATCCCAACTTCCTAACTTTACAAACACCAAAGTTATGGCATTTCCGATCAATCAGTTATATGGCAGCTATAAGATATAGTCGGCCGATCCTTATGAAATTTGGTAGGTCGAATTGATTGGCCAAATATAAAACCCATAGAAAATTCCAACTTCCTAACTTTACAAACACCAAAGTTATGGCATTTCCGATTAATCAGTTATATGGCGGCTATAGGATATAGTCGGCCGATCCCGGCCGTTCTGACATATATACTGCGTGCAAAGGAAAGAAGGGTGTGTGCAAAGTTTGAACTCGATAGCTTTAAAACTGAGGGACTAGTTTGCGTAGAAACAGACAGACGGACAGACGGACAGACGGACATGGCTATATCAACTCAGGAGGTGATCCTGATCAAGAATATATATACTTTATAGGGTCGGAGATGTCTTCTTCACTGCGTTGCACACTTTTGACCAAAATTATAATACCCTCTGCAAGGGTATAAAAATTGAATTTCTAATATTCTCCGTGTTACCTCCGGTGTCCCACAAGGGAGCCATCTGGGTCCGCTACTTTTGACATTATTTATTAACGATCTTTCCCCAATTATAAGTCATTCTTGCGTACTCATGTACGCAGATGATGTTAAGTTATGCAGTATAAGGACATTTCCTGCCTTTAGACTTCGAATCCGATTTAGATAACTTTTTAAAAATAGTGCCGAGATAATTTACTAAATTTAAACGGTTCTAAATGCAAGCTTATTATCGAGTCAATCCTGTGGGTAGAATAACTCTTGTAAACGATCTTGGCGTTCTTTTGGACCCTAAACTTAAATTTTCTAATCACATTTCGCCCATGGTTAATAAAGCCAGAGGAGTGCTTGGATTTATTAAAGGTGGTCAAAAGAATTCGATGATCCTTATGTCACTAAAACTTTATTTATTTCTCTAGTTTGTCCGATTCTGGAGTATGGGTATTTTTTTTTTCGCGCGGAGTCCCACGGCCCACTTACCCGCCCAACCGACCGAGGGGCGCAGCCGTGTATCGTACGGCACGATTCGCGATAAGATAGACGAGAGATAGGAAAATAAAGGTAAAGGTCCGGGTAAATCTTGTGACAATGAAGCAAGTATTAATCGTTTTAGGTGCGGCAGAGAGTCAAGATTTAATATTACAGGAAAAAGTCTATTATAGTCAGAACATAATACTCTGAAAGGCTCATGCAAGGCATTGTTAGATCTACAATGATTTAAAATTAGGGGAATATAATTTCTAGATAATCTAGTTGGCACAGAAAAGTTTAGCCGACTTAACAAGTCGGGGCAGTCAATATCACCATGTATAAGGTTATAAATAAAGATAGTACCAAGCATCGTTCTACGGTTGGTTAGGGATGGTAAATTAATCAAAAGAAGTCTACTAGAATAAAAAGGTAAGATAAGATCCGCATCCCAGTTTAGGCGCCGTAAAGCAAAAAGAAGGAAGTTTTTTTGTACAGATTCAATACGACCAATATGTATTTCGTATTGTGGACTCCAGACGGGAGACCCATATCCAGAATCGGACGGACTAGCGAAATAAATAAAGTTTTAGTCAAAAAAGGATCATCGAATTCTTTTGACCACCTTTTAATAAATCCAAGCACTCCTCTTTATTAACCATACACGAAATGTGATTAGAAAATTTTAGTTTAGGGTCCAAGAGAACGCCAAGATCGTTTACAAGAGTTATTCTATCCAAAGGGCTGCCACTTAACGAGTAAGTCGCGTATATCGGATTGGCCCGATAAAAAGTCATCAGCTTGCACTTGGAACCGTTTAAATTTGGAAAATTATCTTGGCACCAGTTTTGAAAATTATCTAGATGGGATTGCAAGTCTAAATGGCAGGAAATGTCCTTATACTGCAGACACAACTTAACATCATCAGCGTACATAAGTACGCGAGAATGACTTATAATTGAGGGAAGATCGTTAATAAATAATGTAAAAAGTAACGGTCCCAAATGGCTCCCTTGTGGGACACCGGAGGTAACACCGAGAATTTCAGAAATTGAATTTTTAAAAAGAACCTTTTGTGACCTGCCATTCAGATAACTTGAAATCCATTTAAGCAGATCAACTGGAAAACCTAACAGGTCAAGTTTTTGAATAAGAAGTAAGTGATTTACAGAGTCAAATGCTTTACTAAGGTCAGTGTAAATGACGTCTGTTTGAAAACTACTATTGAAGCCTTTTATCACAAATGTAGTGAGCTCTAGAAGTTTTGTGATTGTGGATCTACGTTTAATAAATCAGTGTTGACACGGAGAAATGATTGATCTGCAAAGGTGCTGCAACTTGGTCTGAGGAACTTGTGAGATGGTTCTGAAGCCGCCTAGCTGGGGCGACCGAGCGGGTCGCAGGTTGCGGATAGCGGACGACCTCACTCGAGGCCAACTGCGAATAAGCTGGAGGTGGAAATCAAACACGGAATCGTGGACGGAAACCCCAGCAAATAAGCAGTCCCGGACAACCAGCGGGTATCTTGCAACGAGGCAGTACCGACGATGCGATTTGTTCAGCCGCATCTAAACAGTTGCTTTACACAAACCCAATATCCCCCACACACCACCTACCCACTTCCTCTCCCAAACAACATCTCACTCCGGGCCGGACTACGGTGTAATCCGGACCGTGCCAAGAGTCAGCCTGGCTGGGGGCCCGGATCAACAACTAGCCCAGTCTCAAACGGTGGGCTCAGGGAGATGGCGACCCCCTGTTCTATCTACCGCCTTACCCGGGTAACGCGGATCTCTGCCCGGGCGGACCTTTCCCCTTCTCCGCAGCTCGTGGGACCAATTATGGAAACAACACACAAAAACACAAACAAAAAAACGGAGACGGGAACTCCACAAAAACCCGGAGTTGCAAAGACGAACGATGGTTCCACTGCAAGTACCAGTAGGGCTCAGAAAGGGCCCCATCCCAAACTAGGGATGACGGGGGACAGAAAGACTGTCGCTAACGCCTCTGCTATGTGCGCATCTGCGCCAAAACCAGTGGTAGGCGCAGCAAAGTCGATCGGGTCACCCGCTGGTGCAAAGAAGAATTTTACTTACGCAGAGAGACGGACTGCCGCCCAAACCCTGCGCTCACATGCCAGAAGCACTGTCGCCACGCCTTCGCCCGAATGGCTAAAGAAGGTAGAGTGGGCAAGGACGGTGTTTCCCAACTATGGGCAAGAGAAGCCCCAACAAGAAGGTGCTCAGGCGAAGAGGCAACGCTCCATAGAGCTGCCCGGCCCGTCGGCGAAGAGATCGAGGATCCAGCCGTCGGTCTCCTTTGCCGAGATCACCAAAGATCGGGTCCTACTTGGACTCATTGACAGGGGAAATCCGGAGAGCAGGATCCCCAGAAACAAATGGAAGGCGGTTGAGTCCAAGCTGTCACTCATTTGCCTGCGTATGGTACGCGAGAAGCCCGGTTCAGCGCCTTGCTGTATGGACGCGGGCTGGTACCAGGGCAGTGTAAAAGTGGTGGCCTGCGATAATCAGCGATCAGCTGACCTATACAAACAGGCGGTAGCTCAGCTCGGAGCAGTCTACGAAGGGGCGAACATAGTCGCACTAGATTGGTGTGACGTCCCCAGTAGACCGCGAGCCAGAATTTGGCTCCCAGCAGCAATTGCATCACCGGAGGACATCCTCTTTATGTTGCAAGAATGCAACCCACATCTCCCCACAAAAGACTGGAAAGTCGTTAAGGTGGAGGAGCACGAAGGAGACGTAAACCAAGCGATTGTGGTACTGAACAAGGAGTCTATCGCTCCCATAGAGGCTGCTCGGGGAACGCTTAACTATGGGTTCAGTGCCATACACATTAAAATCTATAAAGGGGACTCTAATTCCTCTGGAAGTCCTGCCGGCAACCCAGCCGAGCAGGTGCTTGCGGAGGAAGTGGAGGCCCCTGGTGTGCCGGAGGACGGCTATTCAACCGACTCGTCGCTAAGCAGAGAGATGCGAGCGATGGGACCGGCAATCGACGAAGTGGACCTGAGCGATTCGGAGGCCGACGTTACTGTGGTGGAGGTTGCAGCTGGGGATGTCGCTAAGACTCCTGCAGATCAACCTACATCACAGTAAAGCAGCGTCCGCTGCTCTTTTGCTTCGCCTGGCCAAAGGCGAAGCCGACGTGGTCTTAGTTCAGGAACCCTGGGTAGCAGGAGGCAGGGTTGCTGGACTGGGAACAAAAGACTACAAGCTTATGCTTGACCCCAAACAAGGTAAAATTCGAACCTGCATTTTAGCCAAACGGCATCTTAGTACATTTCTGCTTCACAAATACAGCAACGGAGACAACACAGCAATAAGCCTGGAGCTGCAAAGCGGCTCTTTTAGGATGCTATCGGCCTACATGGCTTCCGAAAAGGTAGACCCCCAGACGCGCTAGTCAGAGGACTGGTACAGGAATGTGAAGAGCTTAAGAAAGGTTTGGTGATAGGATGCGACGCAAATGCCCACCATACTCAGTGGGGCTGCCCTATCAACAACGACAGAGGTGAGTCTTTATTCGACTTCATTCTTAAATCGAATTTATTTCTTTGCAATAGGGGCAATACCCCTACTTTTATAACAAAAACGTGCCAAACGATCATAGATCTAACCCTGGCATCAGATTCACTCATAAACACAGTCACAAACTGGGCTGTCTCCAATGAGCACTCATTTTCAGATCATAGGTTTATAGAGACAACTTTGTCCCTAATATCACCTGTGCCGGTCAGCTTTGCCAACCCCAGGCGGGCAAACTGGAATAAATACAAAGAAATTCTATCGAACTTCCTCCCCAGGAAGCCACCAGAAAGCACTCCTTGCACTCAGGAGCTAGATAATATAGTAAACAAATTCACAGAAGCATGCAACGCGGCATTCTCAGCTGCATGCCCGTTAGGGAAACCAAGGGGAAGGAAAAAACCTCCTTGGTGGACCCAGCAATTATCAATCCTCAGAGCCAAATGCAGAAACTTGTTCAACAGAGCGAAAGCTGCAAATGAGGACATAAACTGGCAAAGCTACAAAAAGGAACTAGCCACATACAAAAAGGCCATTAGAAAAGAGAAGAGAACTGCGTGGCAGAACTTCTGCTCGGACATTGAAAAGACAACTGATGCCGCAAGGCTCAGAAAAATACTTTCTAAGACAGCCGTATCCCTAGGCTATCTCCAAAAGGCTGACGGATCATGGTCGGATTCTAGTGAAGAATCCCTAAACCTACTCCTAGACGCTCACTTCCCAGGGAGCCTACAATCAGGACATCCCCCAGGAAGACACACCGGAGAAGGAATAAACTTAAATCTCCTACTATCAGACCGTAATATAAACTGGTCCATTCATAGTTTTAAGCCATACAAATCGCCGGGACCGGATAATATAACACCGGCACATATTCAACAAGCAGGAGAACTAGCTATAAACTGGCTGAGAAAAATATTCCAGACCATTCTTGCAGTAGGTGAACTACCTACAGCATGGCGGGAAACGAAAGTCGTTTTCATCCCTAAAGCAGGGAAAGCCACCCATACTACAGCGAAGGATTTCAGACCGATAAGTCTGACATCATTCCTGCTAAAAATCTTAGAAAGACTGTTAGGTCTACATATTAGAGACATCATTGACCCGACGCAGATATCAGAGGCGCAACACGCATACACCAAAGGTAAGTCGACCGAATCGGCGCTACACTTGGTAGTAAGCAACATCGAGAAATCACTCAGTATACAAGAATACACCTTGATCGCCTTCCTTGACATAGAAGGAGCGTTCAACAACGTGCTCCCCACGGCAATAACAGAATCCCTCACTGAACTAGGGGTTGAGCCACCGCTGGTGGGGCTGATCCACAAATTGCTGATAAGCAGATTGGTCACGGCCACACTAGGGACCTCGACCCAGACTAGATTAGTGAACAGAGGCACTCCGCAAGGAGGTGTACTATCACCCCTTTTATGGAATATCGCGGTAAATAAACTACTGCGGATTCTTGAAGGAGGAGGCTGTAAAATAGTGGCATACGCAGACGATGTCGCTATCATCTTTAATGGTAGATACCCACAAACGTTATGCGATCTTATGACCGCAAAACTAAAAACACTATCGGAATGGACTACAAAGAACGGACTTGGGGTAAATCCCTCAAAAACGGAACTAGTCCTTTTTACAAATAGATACAAAATCCCTAAACTTAACCCACCCACTTTAAACAACTGTAATCTCTCTTTTAGTGAGCACGCAAGATACTTGGGGTTAGTATTAGATAAGCGTCTTAAATGGGGACTAAACAACCAAGAGAGAACCAAGAAAGCGACCATTGCACTTTACTCTTGTAAAAAAGCAATTGGGCTAAGATGGGGTATGTCTCCTAAAATAGTCAATTGGATATACATAGCGGTAGTCAAGCCAATCCTACTATATGGAGTGGCTCTGTGGTGGACCGCTTTACACAAACAATGTATCTTAACTCCACTTAACAAAGTACAGCGCATGGCGGCCTTGTGTATGAGTGGAGCCCTTCGAACTACCCCAAACGAAGCGCTGAATGCGATCTTGAACCTCCAGAGCCTGGACTTAGCAGGAATGGAAAGGGCGAAATCGGCAGCCATTCGACTAAGGGATACAGGGCAATGGAAAGCCCAACTGTATGGTCACGCTAAGATTCTTCAGCATGACAAATTGATCCCGCCAAAAACGGATCTATGTAAAACCCGTGAATACAATCACACGCCCTTCGAAGCTCTGATCCCAGGCAGGGAAGTTTGGGATCGTGGCCGACCGGGCTCAATAGACGCAATCTGTCTATATACAGACGGCTCCAAACTAGACGGACACGTAGGTGGAGGCATATACTCCGAGCAATTAGAGATCAGGCGGTCTTTCAGACTTCCTGACCACTGCAGTGTCTTCCAAGCGGAAGTGTACGCTATAATGGAAGCACTTGTCTGTTTAAGGGACTTAAACACCCAGAACAGACACATAAACATATATAGTGATAGCCAAGCGGCTATTAAATCAATCTACTCGACAAACACAAACTCCCGAACAATAGCAGACTGTCGCAAATCTCTCCACGAGATGGCTAATCAGTTTACTGTCAGCCTTATATGGGTTCCGGGTCACCGGGATATCGTAGGCAACTGTATAGCAGACGAGCTAGCCAGGCAAGGCACCACCATACCTCTCCTTCCAGGAAAGGAGAATGTCGGCATGCCGATGGCTACTTGTAAGCTAATTATTAAAAACCACTTCAGCAAATTAGCCAACACTTATTGGCAAAACACACCGCAATGCCGAATCTCTCACCAGACATGGCCTGTAATAAACAATAAGAAAACATCAGAACTACTCAATTTCAGCCGCACTGAGTGCAGCATGCTAATTCGAGTACTCACAGGCCACTGGCTCGTTGGCGCACACGCCGGCAGGCTAAAAGCCCCAAAAAACGATTTTTGCAGAAGCTGCAGGGATGAGGAAGAAGAGGAAACGGTGGAACACCTACTCTGTTCATGCCCAGCCCTTTGCAGGCTCAGACTGAAACACTTAGGATATCCTTTCATAAATGACCTGACCGAAATATCGCAGACTAACCTGAAGAGTCTAAGCTCTTTTATTAAATCCTCCGGATGGGGGACCTGCTGATCGACCAACTTACAGGCTGACTCTTAACGGATAGGGGACCCAAAAAAAAAATAGAGATCATACGGTATCACAATGGACCCACAGAGGTCTAAGTGTACCAGGCTATAGCCTGGTAGCCGTCCTAACCTAACCTAAAGGTGCTGCAAATGAGGAGTAATAATTTTTTCAAAAAGCTTAGGAATAGCTGACAACTTAGAAATACCTCTGTAGTTACTGGCTTCTAACTTGTTACCTTTTTTGAAAAGAGGAATAATAAATGATTCCTTCCAAATATTTGGGAATTGGGAGGTTTCTAGAGATAAGGTAAACAAGGTTAACATTGAAAGGTTTGCACAGGGCCTTAGCGCAATACCTAAGCACGCACCCAGGAATACCATCGGGCCCTGGCGAATAAACAGGCTTAATACGAAGAAGATCCAAAAGGAGAGAGCTTTCTGTTAAAGTGGGACAGAATATGAGGTTTGACTTGGACATGGTGTAAGAATAAGGCTGTGATGAATAATATAAAGTAGAGTAAGTCGTTTGAAAAAATTGGGCAAATAAATCGGCTATTGCCTGATCTGTGGTTGCCGTCATGTTTTTAAGGAGTTGGAGTTATTAGATGAGATTTTAGGATCATAGCTTACCCTTCCCAGCAACAAAATATGTACAGGTCTCCAGATTGCCCCAGTTATTTATCTTGTAATACATTTACTTTTCACTAAGTCCTAATCTTACTTAGTTGTTTAAATTTCAATAATTCAATATAAATATTATATTCCATTCTTTTCCGATTTTCGCATGCGTACCTGATAGCACATTGCAGTTCAAAGAAATAGGTATCACTTAACTAAACGAGATGCTTTGGTAAATGTGGCTATAATAAACTTAACTACAACAAAGCTTAGCTTTTTTTAACTAGAGCTTTAAAGTCTTAAAAACCTTACATTAATCGCATAAATCATTTGTTCCCAATATTACATAGTTCTCCACTCGAGTTCCAAAACAATCTATTAGCTTGGACTGCAATTTATTTGAGTGGAAACGGAGGTGTTTTATTTTCTGCGCTCCAATTTTGTATTTCGTTTTGTTTAATCCCATCGGTGGGTTTTATCAAAGCATTCTTAATATCAGTCTTCATATTTTTATTCGGTTCTTGTAACCCCGTTGTTTTTCTTTTGTGCATTATTCGTCGTAAGTCGTAGTGTTTTTTAGTGTTGCTTTTGCTACACGTCTCTTTGTTTGGATTCTAGGCGTGCAGTTTCGGCGCTCTACTAATTACTTTCTGTTCCTCGCTTATGAATTTCAATATCGTTTTCTTGTCACAATGGTTCCAATAAGTAGAATGAGTCACCAAAATTTAGTCTGCTTCTGCTTTGATAAAAAAAAAGCCGCAGGTGGTAAGCAGCAGAATCTCAATCAAAAGAACTACAGAGCATTTCGGCAGATCAGCAGCTGATTGCAGCATACCCTCAAATGTTGCTAAGATCAGCAGCTAACAAAGATTCGGTATCCGAACAATCCGTAACAGAATGCATGCAACCAGGGACTTCTAAGAATTCCGATTTGTCCGTAGAGGTTTCACAATTAGTGGATCAACCTATCTCTCAGAATGTAGCATCACCACCACAAGGGACTACTGAGTTCGGACAACCGGCTCAAGTTGGTTTTGCAGAAACAATGTCTGTTCCACCAAAATCCCTTTCAGTGGTTCCACTAAAGAAACAAATTTTCGTTTCTCGACTTTCCCCTGATCAAACATCTTCCGATGTATTGTCTTATATACAAGACAAAACTAAAGCCGATTGTAATAGTGTAATGGTGAAAAAGATTAAGTTTTCTTATGCTAGAGAGATTTTATCTGTCAAGATAACTGTCCCAACTTCAGGCCGGATAATATGGTTGTAAAAGAGTTCGAAGCTACGCTATTGAAAATGAATGGGCCCGTGGGAGTAAAACTTCCTGGTCGAGGCCGATTCCATCAATCTCCAATAAATCACCTTGGTTAGCAAAGAGTTGACACACTTATGAAATGAACTGTCACACGTTTTAGGAAATATAAAAATACCGGTTCTCAATCCGTTTTTGCTAGATATTTAAGTGCTCGGTCAAGATTATTAATCACGGTAACTGCTTAAAAGGTCCAGTTCTCTCACGACCCGAAACAGTTCTTTAACACCAAGCATAAATTTAATTCTTATCCTTCTTGGCTGTCGTTCGAAAACATGACGGCAACCACAGATCAGGCAATAGCCGATTTATATGACCAATTTTTTCTAACGACTTACTCTACTTTTGATCATTCATCACAGCCTTATTCTTACACCATGTCCAAGTCAAACCTAATATTTTATCCCACTTTAATAGAAAGCTCTCTTCATTTTGATCTTCTTCGTATAATCCTGTTTGCCCTGTGCAAACCTCTTCACAAGTTGTTTACCTTATCTCTAGAAACTTCCGAATTTCCAAATGTTTGAAGGAATCATTATTGTATTCCTTTTTACAAAAAAGGTAACAAGTTAGAAGCCAGTAACTATAGAGTTATATCTCAGTTGTCAGCTATTCCTAAGCTTTTTGATAAAGTCATTACTCCTCATTTGCAGCACATTTGTTGATCAATCATTTCTCCGTGTCAAAAGGGATTTATTAAACGTAGATCCAAAATCACTAACCTTCTAGAGCTTACTACATTTGTGATAAAGGGCTTCAATAGTAGTTTTCAAACAGACGTCAGTTACACTAACTTTAGTAAAGCATTTGATCTCCTTATATGGATCTCAGGTTACCTGAATGGCAGGACACAAAGGGTTATTATTAAAAATTGAATTTCTAATATTCTCCGTGTTACCTCCGGTGTCCCACAAGGGAGCCATCTGGGTCCGCTACTTTTGACATTATTTATTAACTATCTTTCCTCAATTATAAGTCATTCTTGCGTACTCATGTACGCAGATGATGTGAAGTTAAGCAGTATAAGGACATTTCCTGCCTTTAGACTTCGAATCCGATTTAGATAACTTTTTAAAAATAGTGCCGAGATAATTTACTAAACTTAAATGGTTCTAAATGCAAGCTTATAATCGAGTCAATCCTGTGGCTAGAATAACTCTTGTAAACGATCTTGGCGTTCTTTTGGACCCCAAACTTAAATTTTCTAATCACATTTCGCCCATGGTTAATAAAGCCAGAGGAGTGCTTGGATTTATTAAAGGTGGTCAAAAGAATTCGATGATCCCTATGTCACTAAAACTTTATTTATTTCTCTAGTTTGTCCGATTCTGGAGTATGGGTATTTTTTTTTTCGCGCGGAGTCCCACGGCCCACTTACCCGCCCAACCGACCGATTCGCGATAAGATAGACGAGAGATAGGAAAATAAAGGTAAAGGTCCGGGTAAAAAAGTAATAGTTAGATCAATCTTGTGCCAATGAAGCAAGTATTAATCGTTTTAGGTGCGGCAGAGAGTCAAGATTTAATATTACAGGAAAAAGTCTATTATAGTCAGAACATAATACTCTGAAAGGCTCATGCAAGGCATAGTTAGATCTACAATGATTTAAAATTAGGGGAATATAATTTCTAGATAATCTAGTTGGCACAGAAAAGTTTAGCCGACTTAACAAGTCGGGGCAGTCAATATCACCATGTATAAGGTTATAAATAAAGATAGTACCAAGCATCGTTCTACAGTTGGTTAGGGATGGTAAATTAATCAAAAGAAGTCTACTAGAATAAGAAGGTAAGATAAAATTTGCTTAGGCGCCGTAAAGCAAAAAGAAGGAAGTTTTTTTGTACAGATTCAATACGACCAATATGTATTTTGTATTGTGGACTCCAGACGGGAGACCCATACTCCAGAATCGGACGGACAAGCGAAATAAATAAAGATTTAGTCAAATAAGGATCATCGAATTCTTTTGACCACCTTTTAATCCTCTTTATTAACCATAGACGAAATGTGATTAGAAAATTTTAGTTTAGGGTCCAAGAGAACGCCAAGATCGTTTACAAGAGTTATTCTATCCAAAGGGCTGCCACTTAACGAGTAAGTCGCGTATATCGGATTGGCCCGATAAAAAGTTAGCTTGCACTTGGAACCGTTTAAATTTGGAAAATTATCTTGGCACCAGTTTTGAAAATTATCTAGATGGGATTGCAAGTCTAAATGGCAGGAAATGTCCTTATACTGCAGACACAACTTAACATCATCAGCGTACATAAGTACGCGAGAATGACTTATAATTGAGGGAAGATCGTTAATAATTAATGTAAAAAGTAACGGACCCAGATGGCTCCCTTGTGGGACACCGGAGGTAACACGGAGAAAATCAGAAATTGAATTTTTAAAAAGGACCCTTTGTGACCTGCCATTCAGATAACTTGAAATCCATTTAAGCAGATCAACTGGAAAACCTAACAGGTCAAGTTTTTGAATAAGAAGTAAGTGATTTACAGAGTCAAATGCTTTACTAAAGTCAGTGTAAATTACGTCTGTTTGAAAACTACTATTGAAGCCTTTTATCACAAATGTAGTGAGCTAGAGCTGTGATTGTGGATCTACGTTTAATAAATCCGTGTTGACACGGAGAAATGATTGATCTGCAAATGAGGAGTAATAATTTTTTCAAAAAGCTTAGGAATAGCTGACAACTCAGAAATACCTCTGTAGTTACTGGCTTCTAACTTGTTACCTTTTTTGAAAAGAGGAATAACAAATGATTCCTTCCAAATATTTGGGAATTGGGAGGTTTCTAGAGATAAGGTAAACAACTTGTGAAGAGGTTTGCACAGGGCCTTAGCGCAATACCTAAGCACGCACCCAGGAATACCATCGGGCCCTGGCGAATAAACAGGCTTAATACGAAGAAGATCCAAAAGAAGAGAGCTTTCTGTTAAAGTGGGACAGAATATGAGGTTTGACTTGGGCATGGTGTAAGAATAAGGCTGAGATGAATAATCTAAAGTAGAGTAAGTCGTTTGAAAAAATTGGGCAAATATATCGGCTATTGCCTGATCTGTGGTTCCCGTCATGTTTTCGAACGACAGCGAGGAAGGAAAAGAATTAGATTTACGCTTGGTGTTAACAAAATTATAAAACTGTTTCGGGTCCTGAGAGAACTGGTTCTCACAACGGTTTAAGTAACTATTATAACACTGAGCATTAAGCACGGTAAATCTTGACCGAGCACTTCCTAAAAAGTCTGGACTTTACATTTCTTAAGTGTGTCAACTCTTTGCTAAACCAAGGTGTTTTATTGGAAGTTGACAGATAGTACCACGGAACACAGGAATTAAAAAACGAACTTATTGCATAAGTAAAGATCAGACCAATTAAAGCCAGAAATAAAATTATTTAGCCTCAGAAAGTCTGCCTTGCGAAAACAATGTATTTGTTTGGATTTTTCAGATTTTTCTTCTATAACTCTACCCGTATCAAATGAAAGTTCGATTGTTGGGTGATATGGATCTTCAGGTTGCGTGAGTGGTGCTACTCTGGACAGAAACACACCTTCAGGATTTGATACAAAACACAAATCAAGTAGGAGACCTAATGAATTTCGAACATGGTTTACTTGATATAGATTTATAACCTTATACATGGTGAGGTTGACAGCCCCGACTTGGTAAGTCGGCTGAACCTTTCTGTGCCAAGTAGATGATCTAGAAATTATAGTCCCCTAATATTAAATCATTGTAGATCTAACCGTGCCTTGCATGATCCTTTCAGGGTATTATGTTCTGACCATAATAGACTTTTTGCTATAAAATCAAATCTTGACTGCCGCTCCTAAAACGATTAATACTGACTTTATTAGCACAAAATTTATCTCACTTTTTTCCCCGTACTTTTATCTATATTTTCTAATCTCGCGTCTATCTTCTCGCGAATCGTGCCTTACGATACACGGCTGTGCCCTTCGGTCAGTTTGGCAGGTAAGTGGGCCGTAGGACGCAGCGCTCAAAAAAAAAAATTATAAAAAAATAAATATGATATTCGTAATATGATATTTGTAACATCTGGAGTGCCTCAGGGTAATCATTAATCATAACACATTCTCAAGAACTAATGTATGCTGATGACTTGCATATCCTATAATAAATTGCCGTCAGGTTTCGACTTATGCGTTGTACTATCTTTAAGCACAATCTGGTTAGCGGTGATATTGATTCCATAGAATCCGCCTAAAAATTAATGTGCCACCAGCAATTTTCATCCTCTTATTATAACTTGTCAAGAACCCAAAGTGTACATTTTTTCCTGAATGAACCCTCTCGTGTTCTTTAGGCCAACAATTTTTAGACCCAAAAACTGGACACACTTTTTCTTAAGCAATTTTTCGCGCTGAATCCAAATCCGGTGCCAAAATTGCTCCAGCTATATATTCGATAATACATTTTTTTGAACCTTTAAAATTATTTTTTAGTTTTTTAAATACGATTATTCGTTCCTGAGATATGACCATTTAAAGAATGTCACTTTAATATTTTTATTGAACCCCTTAACGCCCATACCAAAATAAGAATAGTTATTTACAGAAACTTTACAGTTCTTTAAATGGTCATATCTCAGGAACGAATAATCGGATTTAAAAAACTAAAAAACTAAACCATCGTCGCATGCAGACGTGCATTTATTGTGCTCCGGAAAAAAGTATTCAATAAAATCACAAAAGTGCAGTGACCGTTTTAATAAATCTACTATAACGCGAAAAGACGCTTTCTGCGATGAAATCGCGATTGTTTATATTGATTGGTCATTTAATTAATATAAAACTTAACACTTAAAACTCTAATTAACTTTACCACGAATACAATGAGTCTGAACGACGTTCGCACACAACGTCAACGTGAGCAAGACGAGAGACGGCTCTCAGTACAAAGAAATAACGCGTACTTCTCTTTTAAAGCAACCGAAAATAATGCAAGCTCTGATTAAGCGCGGGCAATTACCCCCAACTTGACCGAGTTCTTAAACGTAGCGAGCGAGAGAGAGCGTTCTTGCTCCCCCTCGCTACCATCGACGTCTCTGCAGCCAAAGAGCGCTGAAAGTGCTCCAACGCAGGTATGAAATAACCTAAGCTCATCAGCAGTAACTAGCACCGCAATTTTTATAACAACGTCAACTGTAACTACAACAACAACTGCAACCGTATCGACTGCGCGTTTAGTGACATCATCAGCTAGCAGCGCAAATATTAATACGTCTGCCGCTGCGCTGCCCGAAAAACAGAACAAAATCAATGAATGTGCTAAGCCGGCTGTGCAGACTGGTATGGATCGCTACATCCAAATCAAAAGGAAGCTAAGCCCTCTAAATTCTCACCGCAAAATAACCCGTAACAATGCTAGCCTAGCTGGAATAGAAACTCCCATGAACTCAAACCGATTTAAAATCTTGGAAGACGCCTATGACGTTGAGGCCGCCGAATCCACTGAAGTCGAGAAAGGGAATCCAAAACCTCCGCCTATTTATATTCGAGAAAAAAGTTCCGATGTTATTGTCAACAAAATTATCGAGCTTTTTGGAAAGGATAACTTCCACATAATACCTCTAGTAAGGGGCAACATCCAGGAAACAAAGGTTCAAATGAAGTCTGAAGATAATTACAGAGTATTATCGAAATATCTTTCCGAGAATAAAAATAACTTTTACACGTATCAGCTTCTTCTCGATTGCAGCCAGATCCTCACTAGGACCCTTAAACTCTGATAAAAATGTGACTTACGCAAGCGCTTTAAAATCAGGACTGGCTAACCCAGTCTCAAAAAGCTCATTGCTGCAATCAGCATACCAAGAACCGAACACGGCTCAGCAGCAACAATTCCCGGAGCAGTCAAAAAGCAACTTCGAAGATATGATATACAGCCTGCAGCAAAGCCTTACGGAGTTTATAACGTTAATGCGCACAACTATGCAAGATTTAATGCGATACCAAAATCTATTGATGCTGGTTTCACAACAATCCAAATAATGACTTCCCTAAGGATATCTACGTGGAACGCTAACGCCGTCTCACAGCATAAACTTGAGTTAGCTCAATTTCTACTCGACAACCATATCGACGTAATGCTGCTTTCAGAAACACACCTTACAAACAAATACAATTTTCAACTACGAGGTTATTCATTTTACGGAACAAATCATCCAGATAGTAAAGCACATGGTGGGACTGGAATTCTAATCAGAAGCCGTATTAGTACCACTATCATAACAAATTTGCTAAAAATTACCTACAGGCCACATCTATAAATATACAAACAAATACTGACAACTAACTTACACTAGCCGCCGTATACTGCCCCCTCTCTTCACCATAGCTGAAAATGAGTTTATGCAGTTTTTCAACTCACTAGGAGACCACTTCATAGCAACAGGGGACTACAACGCCAAGCACACATACTGGGGATCACGTCTCGTGACTCCAAAAGGAAAACAGCTCTATAATGCAGTTATAAAAGCCAAGAACAAGCTGGACTATGTTTCTCCTGACAGACCAACATACTGGCCGGCAGACCCAAGGAAACTATCCAATTTAATAGACTTTGCAATTACCAAAAACATTCCTAAAAATCTGATAAGCGCTGAATGCCTCTCGGATCTTTCATCGGATCACTCGCCTGTCCTGTTTATTCTATTCCGACTTCCAGGCGCATTGGAGCAATCGTTTAAATTGACATCTCAGAAAACCAATTGGGTTAAGTACAAGAAATACATTAGCTCACACATTGAGCTAAGTCCTCATCTCAACGATGAAGCCAACGTAGACAGATTTGTTAATACACTGGAGTCTGTACTCGTCTCTGCAGCTCGAGTTTCAACACCCCAAACTACAAGTACGCAAAGCAACCAAAAAAAGACAAATCTACAAATAGAACAGCTCGTCCTCGAAAAGCGACGCTTACGTCGAGAGTGGCAACTCCACAGATCGCCATCTGCTAGGCAAAGCTTAAAATATGCCTCACGTCAACTCACAAAAGCTTTACAGCAAGAAGAAACACATGTCCACCGACGCTACATAGAGCAATTGTCAACATCTAGTACAAAACACTTACTATGGAGAGCTCACCCTACTCTAAGCTCACCGAAAGTAACCGTGATGCCTATTAGAAATCCCACAGGCGGCTGGGCGCGCAGCGATGCAGACAGAGCCAGCACGTTTGCCAACCACCTTAAAAATGTCTTCCAGTGAGATGGAAAAAGTCGATTATAATAATGATAGCAAAGCCAGGAAAAGACCACACAATTCCCACGTCGTATAGACCTATAAGCCTACTCTCATGCTTATCTAAACTCTTTGAAAAATGCGTATTGACTCAGATAAACACATACCTAAGAATCCAGGAAGGAATTCCGTCACATCAATTTGGGTTTCGTGAAAAGCACGGAACAATTGAGCAGGTTAACCGGATAACATCAGAAATTCGGAACGCGTTCGAAAAACGAGAGTACTGTACTGCCATATTTTTAGACGTCTCTCAAGCATTTGATAGAGTTTGGCTGGAAGGTCTAGAGTCTTACCTCTACGACAGAAAATTTGCTGTTCGATGCAGCACTGCTATAACAGACGATTTCACTATTGGAGGAACTCCCTCAAGGAAGGATATGTCGTCTACACAGCAGACATCCCAACAAGCACACGACTAACAACATCTACGTTTGCTGATGATACAGCCATTCTCAGCAGCTCAAAATGCCCGATGCAAGCAACTGCGCAGCTCGCTCTTTATCTGGTCGATGTTGAAAAGTGGCTATCAGATTGGCGAATTAAAGTGAACGAACAAAAATGCAAGCACGTTACGTTCACCCTGAACAGGCAAAACTGCCCGCCGCTCATGTTAAACCATACTCTACTCCCGCAAGCAAACGAAGTGACATATCTAGGAGTACACCTTGACAGAAGACTCACATGGCGCCGGCACATTGAATGCAAAAGAACACACCTAAAGCTAAAAGCCAGTAGCCTTCATTGGCTTATCAACGCTCGGTCTCCCCTTAGTCTAAAACATATATGGATGTACGGCTCCCAGTTATGGGGGAATGCCAGCAATAGCAATATTGACATAGTCCAGCGGGCTCAGTCGAAGATCTTGAGAACAATCACCGGGGCACCGTTCGCAACGAAAACATACATCGCGATTTAAACATTCTACCAGTCAAAGATGTGATCGCAGAACAGAAGGAAAAGTACTTTACCAAGCTATCGTTGCACCCTAACCACCTGGCGAGAGGTCTTACAAGGTTGATCAACTAATCACGTCTTCGTCGCAATGTCTTACCTACCCAGCGACCGACTTGAGGCACGCGCAACCAGAATGCAGTCTTATTATACTGTTAGTTAAATTTTAATGTTAAGATTCGTAAACTTATTGTTAGTCTCAAAATTAAGAGAAGATTCAATAAATAAAAGCAAAGTTAAATAAAAAAAAACAAAAAAAAAAAATGTATTTTTTTCGCAAACTAGTTTTTTTTCCGAAATGTTTTAAGGCCTGTTTATGGTGTATCAACGTTCAACAACATTAAATGAAACCTACCAACCCGTAGATTATAGTTTTTTTCTTAACTCAGCAGTTTATTTTCTGTCTGCCTTGAAAACTTGTTGAGGATATCAAAAGAGACCTCTTTGGAAAATTGGAGAATGAAACCTTTAGAAGAGTTGGTTCACTTATCAGCGGAAAGGTTGATCCGTTGGTGATCAAATGCTGCCCAGATGCCAGTCTATAAGGGCTTGTATTGGAGGCCGAATGATACAGTTATTTATACAGTTTTACCATCGATAACTTTTTACGTTTTGATACTGCAGCAGCAGAGACATCAACTCTTTTGGAACCCAAGTTTTCCAACAGTAATCGCAATTTTGTCTCCACTTGCCTGGTCAACTCAAAAAAAGAAATGTTCTATCACCGTCTATAAGTAATAAAGTAGCAGCAGAGACATCAACTCTTTTGGAACCCAAGTTTTCCAACAGTAATCGCAATTTTGTCTCCACTTGCCTGGTCAACTTAAAAAAAGAAATGTTCTATCACCGTCTATAAGTAATACAATTGGTTGCATTGTTTTTATACCCTTGCAGAGGGTATTATAATTTTGGTCAAAAGTGTGCAACGCAGTGAAGGAGACATCTCCGACCCTATAAAGTATATATATTCTTGATCAGGATCACCTCCTGAGTTGATATAGCCATGTCCGTCTGTCCGTCTGTCTGTCCGTCTGTCTGTTTCTACGCGAACTAGTCTCTCAGTTTTAAAGCTATCGAATTGAAACTTTGCACACACCCTTCTTTCCTTTGCACGCAGTATATAAGTCGGAACGGCCGAGATCGGCCGACTATATCCTATAGCTGCCATATAACTGATTGATCGGAAATGCCATAACTTTGGTGTTTGTAAAGTTAGGAAGTTGGGATTTTCTATGCGTGTTATATTTGGCCAATCAATCCGACCTACCAAATTTCATAAGGATCGGCCGACTATATCCTATAGCTGCCATTTAACTGAACGATTGGAAATACCATAACTTTGGTGTTTGTAAAGTTAGGAAGCTGGGATTTTCTATGGGTTTTATATTTGGTTATTCAATCCGACCTACCAAATTTCATAAGGATCGGCCGACTATATCCTATAGCCGCCATATAACTGATTGATCGGAAATGCCATAACTTGGGTGTTTGTAAAGTTAGGAAGTTGGGACTTTTTATGAGTATTAAGAATGCATCATATAAATAATTTTGGAGAATATAATGTACATAATATTCTGCAAGGGTATATCAACTTCGGCTCCGCCCGAAGTTAGCTTTCCTTTCTTGTTTTTTCTTAAGGTCTTGTTACGTATTTTATATAAAATAACAAGAATCAATCCTCTGTGTGTAGGATTCCTTTGCCATGAAATATTTTAACTTGTAACTTAAAAGACCACCTCTATCTTAAACTACTTGTCAGTTACGATCTTATCAGTCACGAAAATTTGGCATACGACCACAATTCGACCCCAAGCATATTTTAACCACTGGCGATATACCGTAGTGTCGTTGTTGAATATCTGGTTCTTCCTAAACCTTTTCTTTTGTTTCCTTTATAAACTAATTGTGGAGGTTTGATTAGCGAGGAACGATCCCATATATGAATCCCAGACAAAGAATAATACTTTTAGACTACCCATAGAATTATATTTTTCATAAACAATATTGGCTCTTATCATCGGTCGTATAGACAGCCCATTGAAGGCGGTTGACCTTGATAGTGTTTTTCAAAGCTTTGTTCGCAAAAGCCAGCTACATAAAAGCCTCAGAGCCATTATACCGCAAAGATTTTCATCAGGAACCAAAGTTTGGTAATATTTCCTTTTCCTAATCATCTATGGCTGGGTTCGATAGAGATCTTTCCGCTTATTATAGCGTTGTGCTGCGTCGGTATTTATGAGTGTTAAATCTGGGAATAAGTCTACGTCAGTTTACAGAGGTGCGAGGTATATAGTTTTTTGGCTGGCTAGAGTCATGTAGGCATCTGCCATCCACTTTTGACATATGTCAGTACATATTCGCTCGACAACTCCAAAAAACCAGATTCAGATCAGTTTTCTCCTCTTCATGTCTGTCAGCCTGATGCACCTCGCTCATGAACAAAGACTTTTATCTTGGACTATATTCGGACCGGACTTTGCTATCGACTCAATTGACTTTTTCCGCGTTCTTACTATATTTTGCAATTTTTTTAAATTGTTAAATGGTGAAAGCTTAACACGAAGAGATTCCTTTAACGATAAAAACCGATGACTTATCTGCTAAACCTACTTTAGCATTATAAATGGGATGAAAAGATTGATCTCCTTGGTCACATTTCATCAATTTAACCAACATTTACAAAATGACATATAATTCAGGGGTAAGATCAAGAAGATTAAAAAAAGCAACCCTTAGCGTTTTGGTATTTTCGACCATTTTATCTGGTCTTTAACTGAACGGACTTAATTTAGGAATCTCCTGATTCTGAAATTGCTGATTTATTTGCCAAGTGTTTCTAAGCTACTTATTGTGCGGACTTTGGCAGGGAAACGAGAATTAGGCCGTAAGAGTATTGCTTCCTTCGGCTACAGATTGACTTGATCGCCATTCTTATTTGTTTTTCTCTGTTTCAAATATAATGATGTCACAATAAGACTGTTTTCGGAGTTTTTCGATTCCTTGACACGGCACCTTTTCTTCATTTGGGATGACTAGAAAACCGTACTGTTTACCTTACAATTCCCCCCAATTTCCCTGAGACACTGACTGAAGAAATCAAAAATTCTAAACTCATACATATAAAGTCTAGTCGTCGCACACAACGTCAACGAGAGCAAGACAAGAGACGGCTCTCAGTACAAAGAAATAACGCGTACTTCTCTTTGAAATCAACCGAAAATATTGCAAGCTCTGATCAAGCGCGGCCAATTACTCCCAACTTGACCGAAGCGCGTTCTTGCTCCTCCTCGCTGCCATCAACGTCTCTGCAGCCAAAGAGCGCTGAATGTGCTCCAATGTAGGTGTGCAATAAACTAAGCTCATTAGCAGTAACTAGAACCACAATTTTTTTAACCACGTCAACTGTAACTACATCGACTGCGCGTTTAATGACATCATCAGCTAGCAGCGCAAATATTAATACGTCTGCCGCTGTGCCGCCCGAAAAACAGAACAAAAACAATGAATGTTAAGCCGGCTGTGCAGACTGGTATGGATCGCCACATCCAAATTAAAAGGAAGCTAAGCCCTCTAAATTCTCAACGCAAAATAACCCGTGGCAATGCTAGCCTAGCTGCAATAGAAACGCCCATGAACTCAAGCCGATTTAAAATCTTGGCAGACGCCTATGACGTTGAGGCGGCCGAATCTACTGAAGTCGAGAAAAGGAAGCCAAAGCCTCCGCCTATTTATATTCGAGAAAAAGTTTCAATGTTCTTGTCAAGGATAACTTCCACATAATACCTCTTCTAAAGGGCAAAATCCAAGAGACAAAGGTTCAAATGAAGTCTGAAGATAATTACAGAAGATAATTATCGAAATATCTTACCGAGAATAAAAAGAACTTTTACACGTATCATCTAAAAATAGCAAGTGCCTGCAAGTCGTACTTAAGGGCATTGAGTCCGACGTAACGCCTGCAGAGATAACAAAGGCGCTACAAGAGAAGGGATTTAGCGCTAAGACAGTCTTCAATATCCTTAATAGGGATAAAAAGCCACAGCCACTCTTTAAGGTTGAGCTGGAACCAGAAAATAAGCCCCTAAAGAAATACGAAGTGCACCCCATTTACAATCTTCAGTTCCTGCTGCACCGCAGAATTACAGTTGAGGAACCGCACAAACGCAATGGCCCCGTACAATGTGCGAACTGCCAAGAATATGGCCATACAAGGTCATACTGTAAACTGCGCCCGGTGTGTGTAGTTTGTGGAGATCTTCCGCACACTGCCCTGCGAGCAAAGATGACTGCAACTCGAAAAAGTGCGGCAACTGCGGTGGCAATCACACTGCTAACTACAGAGGCTGCCCTGTTTATAAAGAGCTGAAAAGTCGCATCCACCAGAGAGGAACTACCGCCCGCACCCAAAATAAACAGATGACAGCTTCCAGATCAAACCCTGAAGTCTTCTTCTCGATTGCAGCCAGATCCTCACTAGGACCCTTAAACTCTGATAAAAATGTGACTTACGCAAGCGCTTTAAAATCAGGACTGGCTAACCCAGTCTCAAAAAGCTCATTGCTGCAATCAGCATACCAAGAACCGAACACGGCTCAGCAGCAACAATTCCCGGAGCAGTCAAAAAGCAACTTCGAAGATCGTAAATGCGCACAACTATGTAAGATTTAATGCGAAACCAAAATCTATTGATTCAAATGCTGGTTTCACAACAATCCAAATAATGACTTCCCTAAGGATATCTACGTGGAACGCTAACGGCGTCTCACAGCATAAACTTGAGTTAGCTCAATTTCTACTCGACAATTTCTACGTCGATATGACGTAATGCTGCTTTCAGAAACACACCTTACAAACAAATACAATTTTCAACTACGAGGTTATTCATTTTACGGAACAAATCATCCAGATGGTAAAGCACATGGTGGGACTGGAATTCTAATCAGAAGCCGTATTAAGCACTACTATCATAACAAATTTGCTAAAAACTACCTACATGCCACATCTATAAATATACAAATACTGACAACCAACTTACACTAGCCGCCGTATACTGCCCCCTCGCTTCACTATAGCTGAAGATGAGTTTATGCAGTTTTTCAACTCATTAGCAGACCACTTCATAGCAGCAGGGGACTACAATGCCAAGCACACACACTGGGGATCACGTCTCGTGACTCCAAAAGAAAAACAGCTCTATAATGTAGTTATAAAAGCCAAGAACAAGCTGGACTGTGTTTCTCCTGACAGACCAACATACTGGTCGGCAGACCGCAAGAAACTACCCGACTTAATGGCCTTTGCGATTACCTGTCCTATTTATTCCGACACCAAGGAACTTTGGAACAATCGTCAAAATTGACATCACAGAAAACCAATATATTAGCTCCGACATTGAGCTAAGTCATCATCTCAACGATGAAGCCAACGTAGACAGCTTTGTTAATACACTGGAGAACGTATTCGTCTCTGCAGCTCGAGTTTTAACACCTCAAACTACAAGTACACAATGCAAAGACATGAAGACAAATCTGCAAATTGAACAGCAGATCGCCATCTGCTACGTCAACTCACAAAAGCTTTACAGCAAGAAGAAGCATATGTCCACCGACGCTACATAGAGCAATTGTCAACATCTAGTACAAAACATTCATTATGGATAGCTCACCCAACTCTAAGCTAACCGAAAGTAACTGTGATGCCTATTAGAAATCCCACAGGCGGCTGGGCCTGTGGGCATCCCCGGGCTTCGACCTCATAACTCCACAAAATGATCATTGAGCTCCCATATTGCGCCGTTTGCACCCCGCTTTTTAATGCCATCGCAAAACTTGGCCACTTTTCAGTGAGATTGAAAAAGTCGATTATAATAATAATAGCAAAGCCGGGAAAAGACCACACAATCCCCACGTCGTATAGACCTATAAGCCTACTTTCATGCTTATCTAAACTTTTTGAAAAATTCGTATTGACTCGGATTAACACATACCTAAGAATCCAGGAAGGAATTTCGTCACATCATTTACTACGCGTCTTTCTGCATCGAGAGTACTGCCATATTTTTAGACGTCTCTCAATCATTTGATAGAGTTTGGCTAGAAGGTCTAATGTACAAGTGCAGCTATCTCTTCATCTGGTCAATTCTGAAAAGTGGCTATCAGATTGGCGAATTAAAGAGAACGAACAAAAATGCAAGCACGTTACGTTCACCCTAAACAGGCAAAACTGCCCGCCGCTCATGTTAAACCACTCTGTACTCCCGCAAGCAAACGAATTGACATATCTAGGAGTACACCTCGACTCACATGGCGCCGGCACATTGAAACCAAAAGAACACACCTTAGGCTAAAAGCCTGTAGCCTTCATTGGCTTATCAACGCTCGGTCTCCTCTTAGCCCTGGATATAAAGTCCTGCTGTATAACTCGGTACTAAAACCTATATGGGTGTACGGCTCCCAGTTATGGGGGAATGCCAATAATAGCAATATTGACATAGTCCAGCGAGCTCAGTCCACGATCTTGAGAACAATCACCGGGTACCATCGTACGTTCGCAACGAAAACATACATGGCGACTTAAACCAGTCAAAGAAGTGATCGCAGAACAGAAGGAAAAGTACTTTACCAAGCTATCGTTGCACCCTAAGCACCTGGCGAGAGGTCTTACAAGGTTGATCAACCAATAACGCCTTCGTCGCAATGACAATTATGATTAAAAAAAATATAATAGAAAATAAACTTGGTCTGCTGTTAGAGACCGCTGTTTCTGTTTTTACTGTGGTCTGCACAAAAAATGGCTTGTTATTGAGTGTATATCTATGTAAATCTTAATAAAGCTGATACTGAGCGCAATGCAGGTTGCCTGAGGTCTGCGGACGCGGTGGCGTGTTGCGTTTCCCACAATCTGTGTGTAAGGTTGGAATATATAGTCCGATGAAGAAAGCTCGTATTTATTTAGCCAGGTGGTGTGAGCACACTGGAAGTCGGTATTGGTCGCTTTGCAAACCATTTGTTTGTCTACACCCTTCTGCGCAGCGCAAGCTTGGGCACCCCCCTACAATTGTGCATCGGAACAGTAGGGTCACTCGGAGCCCTTGTTATTGTTCTAACTCGTTTTTGTTTTTTGGGAGCCGCACACCTGTTTTCGCGAGTTTTACATGTGAAATGTTACAAACTAAATTTATCAGATATTCAGGTGAGAGGCATTTATTTGATTTTTCAAAGTGTTTAGCATGTGATAATTTAAACTCGCCCCCTTGCAACATATTAAAAAAATATTTTATCGCGTATGAAAATAAACAACAACAGGTTTTTTTACACCTATACAATGAGGGTCGATCTAAAGATTATATATGTGGGATGTTCTATAGAAGTCCTTCAATTACAATCGACTGACGTTCTGGCCGTCCAAAATCATTAACAAGCAGAGAAGAGAAGAAAATCCACATAATAATAACGCCATATCCAAGTCCCTAGCAACAAACGTATCTACTGAAACCAAATAGTCATTAGAAGCCATGATTTGCATTTGCATCCTGAAAAGCTCGATGAGTTGAAAACGTGGTTTTTAAAGCCACCAAAATCGTCTCTATGAAAAATCTTTGGGCCCATCTAATAAGGAAAACAGTGGATTAAACACAAAAAAACTGAGCTAAAAAACACAAATAAATAAAATAATAAATAAAAAACACAATAAATTGATTTCCAAATAAAAAAAACCGCAATTACGCAAATTTTTTAAAACCTATTTGTTATTGAATGTTTAATAAGTGCGTAACGATGAACAATAAATAATGTAATCTATTTGTTCACTTGGTACCCGGTAGCGAATACTTTACGTTGGAGAAATGCAATATTATCTGTTTTATATAAATAGCACTTTCTCTTTAAAATACATTGGCGGTAAAAAATATATAAACAAAAAAACGCCTTCAAAAAGAATGTGCCCAAAAACCGTAAACATCTCCAACTCTTCCAAGACAATTGAAAATGTAAATTGAATAGAGATTAACTTTTTAAATTATATTTAATAATAATACCAATAAATTTACCAAACAACTATAATTAAATTAAATAAATGAAATAAATGAAAATAAATGAAAATATTGAAGAAATTAGGGGTTTATTTACTGATAAAAACGGAATGAATTACTGATGAAATTTGATGGTTATTAACTGTAGAAAATGTGATGAATTTCCTATTAAAATGCGATAAATTACATATGAAAATGCGATGAGTTATTATTAAAATGTTATGAATTTATAATTAAAACAAGAAAGGAAAGCTAACTTAGGGCGGAGCCGACGTTGATATACCCTTTCAGAATACTCTGTAAATTATATTCTGCAAAATTATTCATATTACTGATTTAAATGTGGCAAAAATCCATCGCACCGACTTATCTAATTGTAAAATTTTTTTTTCCTTTATACGTTGTTCATCTTAGTCAAGAAATAACTATGTAATGATGTTCATATACATATAGAGACTGTAACGTGTAACGACTGGATGTGGCAGACAAACTCGGAAATCTGCAGTTGCGGGGGCACGCTATAGGATCCGGTACTCGCTCGTCGGCTTTGGGGGTGGAGGTCTTGCGCCTACAGACTCGCCAACTGACCACATATTATTATTACTAAGATTGGAATTGAGCGTCCCTCGAAACTCAGCTATTGTACGGATTCGAAGCGCGTTGAATATCGGGACAGGTTATGTCGTTGAATTAAACTGCCCTGTGGTCTTCAGGTCGCTCTGCCAGGTCTAAACTTCGAAAATCACATATTAGCCTGGTAGATAAGGTATTGCTGGTTACTGGTCACTCCAAATCATCTCCCGCGGCACAACCTAGCGATTTTTAATTCAATTAATTACAGATGTGGCAAACAAAAGGGTCATGTAAAACCATACCATGTAAAACCATACCACGTAACTTGATTTTTTGGGCTTTTGTGTGGCGGTAAATCCTCCAGCCTTTGGCGGCAACATGCGGAAACTGCGGTTTCCACCAGAAACTTCCAGTACCTGTAGTAAATTTTGGTTGCAAGTGCACTTACTGTGAATTTCGCTGGCCGATATTTGTGGCTGGGCACAGGTTGCTGGGTCGCAGTTAGAGTACTGGATGCCACTCACAATATGATATTTCGGCTTATAGCCTTTCAACACTGCGAAATTTTGTAAGCTGCTGGCACGTCTGTCTCACTTGCAGGTAGAAATAAGAAGATCGTAACCGGAATCAGATAGATACCAGCGAGGCTTTTGGCGGAAATATATATCATATGACGACCGATAGGTGTCTCCATAACCATCCTGGCTCAGCTGTTCAAAATATCGATTAATCGGGTCAGGTGGCAAAACTCGGTCAAGGTTTGTTTTAAGTGTGTCTTATGTAGTAAGCTTTCAGGCTGAATTTTGGTTCGCCAGTCGCTACAGGCGCCGTTTCAAGACCTCACTGTAGCATAAGTTGCTATTCATAGTAACATTAGGTAATATGAAAAAAATCATCATTAACTAAATCTTTTTTCGTCTTTTATTAAAATGCCATAAATTACTGACGAAAATGTGATAAATTACTGATTAAAATGCGATGAACTACTGATTAAAATGTGATGGATTACTGATTAATATGTGCTTATGCAGCGTCGAATAAAACTACAAAGCCAATTGTAAGTTCGAGTGTCAATATCGGCAATATCATACAACAACAAGTGGATTTATTTTGGGCTTATTGCCGTCCGAGTTTTTTGGGGGTGTTAGCTTGCGCTTGGAGATATTAATGTAGCGATCCATGCCTGTCTGAATGGCCGAACCCGCTTGCAGAATTGTCACTTCTTCTACCGTAGCTTTGTTTTTGCCGTTTGCACCGATTTTTGCACTTGGTTGTGTTGTTGCTTTACCCGCAGCACAAGAAGAGGGTGGAGTCGTTATTGCATTGTTGGCGACAGAGACCGTTGTAGTAGTCGTAGTAGTTTCTGTTGTTGTTGCGCTAGGCGGCAGAAGCTCTGTTGGAGTCTTCCATTGCTCACTCCATGGCGTTCGAGCGGTGAAGAGCAGGGCGGGAGAGCAAGAGTTTGAGTCATCTGATAATGGGATCGTT
The DNA here is from genome assembly GCF_018152115.1 of Drosophila rhopaloa. Taxonomy (NCBI): domain Eukaryota; kingdom Metazoa; phylum Arthropoda; class Insecta; order Diptera; family Drosophilidae; genus Drosophila; species Drosophila rhopaloa. Next base: position 358,873 of record NW_025335054.1, read on the forward strand.
TTATCGATTGTTGGCCTGGCGGATTCCGGTTCTTTCAGGAATAATGGTCCTAAGGTCCATACAGTTTGCGGATCGTAATCTTGACACTTGGTAGTTCGCGTCGCTTTATCAGCTGGGTTTAAGAGAGTTGGAACCCAACGCCATTCATTTTCCTTTGTTGTGTCCAGAATTTCTGCTATCCGGTATGCCACAAACTGTTTGTACTGCCTGTGGTCAGAACAAATCCAGGCGAGCACTGTCCTTGAATCCGACCAGAACACAGATCTTTCAATGGCAATATCATGACTTTCCAATATCAGGTTTCTCAATCGCGTTCCTAGTACTGCGGCTTGGAGCTCTAGCCTGGGCACCGACAACAACTTCAGTGGAGCACATTTAGTTTTTCCTGCAACGAAGGAAGTTTCAATAATGTCGCCAGATATAATTCGCCAATAAGCCACTGCGGCAAATGCCTGCTCACTTGCGTCGACGAATATGTGAAGCTCCTTTTTGATATCTGAAGCTAAGAACTTTGGAGAATAGCAACGACTAATTTGAAAATGCTTCACTCTATCCAACTGTCCGATCCATTCTTTGAAGCGCTTATATATATTATCGTTGATTAAGTCATTCCAGGTAATTCCTGTACGCCAGATATCCTGCATTAAAACTTTGCCAATTATCATAAGATCAGCCAGCATACCAAATGGGTCGTACACTGACATAATGATACTGAGAAGTTGTCTCTTGTTTGGAACTTTTATTTCCTTATCAACTTTGTTCATTTTAATATCAAATAAGAATGCATCCTTTCCACTATCCCAAAACATACCTAGAATCTTATCAACGGAACTAGAATCGAGCTTTACTGATGAAGGAATTGCAATGTCTGGCGAGCTGTTTCCACCGTTTGGCAATTTTTGGATATTCGATGAGTTTGATATGAAACCTCTCAAATCGAAGTTGGCTAATTTGTGGACGTTCTTGACTCCATTGCTTATCTCGTAAGCATCCTTTTCATTGTCAAAGCTTGCTACAAAATCATTTACATAATGATTTTCTGTAATGGCCTCAATAACAGCTTCCTTCCTGTTCGTAGCATTTAAGGCATTTTGATTTTTTACATACTGCGCACAGCAGGGTGAACATGTAGCTCCAAATATTAGTACTTTCATCTTATAGACCTCAATATTGCCATCGGATTCCCTCCATAGGAATCTGAATGAGTCTTGGTCTGATTCTTTGACCTTTACTTGCAAGAACATTTCTCGGATGTCGGCGCATACAGCTATTATGCCTTGTCGAAACTGGAATAGGATTTTAAGAAGTGAAGGATTTTCGTCCGGTCCCTTTAACAATTGGCTGTTTAAAGAAATGCCATCCACTTTGGCTGCCGCATCGAAAAAAAGCCTCATCTTGTTTGGTTTATTAATGTTATGCACACCAAAGTGAGGGAGATACCATGTTCGTGGGCCGACCTTTTCTACTTCTTCTTTTGTCAATTTTCGGGCATATCCTTTATGTACAAAATCCATTATTGCCTTTCTATATTCCTCCTGCTTGTCAGAATCGAAAATCTTGCTCTCAGTCGTGTGAAGCCATATCAAAGCTATTAGGAAGGATTATATTAACATGACTCCACAAAGAGCTGTCTCATAACTCTGGTTAACACGTAGTATACTTTCTTTTAATATTTTTCGAGCCCTGACAACTTCATTTGATTCCAATACATTATTTGGTAACTTAACCAGAAAGCTCTCTGCATTGAAATATTCCGCCATTAAATCATGTAAATCTATCGTATACGTATGAAAGACGGTGTTTATATCATTGTAAGGATTTTCTTGTTGAGGCTGTGTGGATCCATATGCTAGCCACCCTAATGCTGTCTGAACGGCTACTAAATTGTTTTCCAAATAAACACTTCGAAGCGTTTTGGTTAAATGGCAAATTTTCCACTCAAATCAGAATACTTGGCTTCGCATCTCCGTACCCTTTAATTGGCAAGCTCTTTAATTTTGTATATTTGTCATTAAGGGATTCAATATCAAGTGATTGTACAGGCAGTTCCAAAGACGGCACTGTGCTACCTGTTAAGGGAAACCAAGTTGCTTCACCTTCTACATTTCGTACCTTAAGTTGACATTTTATCGATGGAATTACTTTTTTGTGATTTCCTATCCAGTTGAGTGTCATTTTTTGTGCGTCTCCAGTCACACCAAGCTTTTCTGCCAAATCTGCATCTATTAATGATGCAGAGGATCCTTCGTCTATAAAGGCAAATACTTTGACAATTGATCTATTTGGCCCAGTGACTTTAATTGGCAGCACCTTAAATAAAAGCATCGATGTGCTGTTTCTGACTGTGAGGATATTTGCTGGACTACTTTCTTGTGGATCTTAAACTGTTTCTGTCAAACTATTAACAGCGACAAGTTTCTTATCCTGATGTTGCATGTGATTATGAAACGACTTGCAGTTTTCGTCCTTACAAATACGTTTCTTCTTACACACGTTTAGGTTGTGCCCCTGTCGAAGACATCCAAAGCACACTTTTAGTTTCTTGACCATTAACCACTTATTATTTACGTCACTCTTGGTAAATTTTTCACAGTCCTCAAAAGTATTGGCATTCATAGCATTTTATTTTCCTTGTATCCTTAGACGACTTCTTGGTTATCGACATCACCATCTTTTGATTCGATCCTTTCTCATGTCTGGAGTTTGATTTACTTGATGCAGTTGTAAGAGAAGCTTGTGATATATCCATTGCAATTTTATCTATCCATGAACCAAAATGTCCTAGATCAGCATAAAGTTGGATACCTGATGCATATGTTGTCCATTCTATACATGTTCGCATGGGTAGTTTGATTATAAGGTCACTTAATAGGACAGGGTTTTGCAGATGCTGCAAAGCATTGGCAGATTTCAGAAATATGATCAGATTTGACACCTTTGCTGCAAATGGTATAATTTTGTCCAGGTTATTTTCTGAAATCTGCTGTATTTCAGAGACCTTTTCTAACTGACTCCTAACTAGCAGTCCTGATTGTCCATACTTAAACTGTATGCGCTTCATAATATGATCAACGTTTACTGGATTTATTAGCATTGCTGCCGCCTCTTCTCTAGCAACACCTTTTAAACTCTTCTGCAGTCGGAGTAGATTTTCCAAAACTGAGTACTTGTACGCGAGAGTTGTCTCAACAAACATACTACTAAATATTGGCCAGTCTTCTGGTAGTCCGTGGAAATTAGGCAGGTCTATTATTTTTCCCTTCGAAAAATTCTGACTATTACCCATCTCGAATGCGCCACAGCCCCGAGACCCTGCATATCCAAAAACAGACTCACCCTTTATATCGTCATTTTGAAAGTTGAATTGTGTGGTGTCAGATTTAGCGGTGGGATGAAGTCCTCCTTGTGCAAGTTTCAGGCCATGTAAGTAGCTCTGTGCGGGTCCAGAAGTCGAAGAATAGCTGCCCAAAGTAGCTGCATCGGGACGCTGTCCTCTGTGTGAGGACGCCAGGGCATGAATGACGCCCTGTGCGGCACCAGAAGTCGATGAATAGCTGCCCATAGTAGCAGCCATTCCAGGATGCAATCCTCCAGATGACGACGCCAGGCCATAGATGCCGCCCTGTGCGGCACCAGAAGTCGATGTATAGCTGCCCATAGTAGCAGCCATTCCAGGATGCAATCCTCCAGATGAGGACTCCAGGCCATAGATGCCGCCCTGTGCGGCACCAGAAGTCGATGAATAGCTGCCCATAGTAGCAGCCATTCCAGGATGCAATCCTCCAGATGAGGACGCCATGTATGCCGCCCATGAATGACACCAGGCCATGAATGCCGCCCTGTGCGCCATTGGCTGGTGGTTCATCAGCTGTTTATCAGCTTCAGAAACTAAAGAATTTACCTTTTTCTTAAAGTCAGTAAACTCTTCGGTCATCGCATTAAATTTCTGCATAACTCGATCCGTTTGCAATTGCTGTTCGACCAACATCTTCTCCATAAAGTCCTGCATGTTCATTATTGGAGTTTCCTTTTCCTTTTCTATTATAGTATCATCCTCATTCTCACTTAGAAGATCCATGTGGTCCTCATCGGTGTCTCGATTGCCCCCTGGTCTTGGCGTCGAAATGTGGGCTTGATCCATTTTTTCCATCAGTTTTTTCTTTCCGCGTGTCAATACCATTTACGGCGTCATACAAAAAATGAAGAGTGCCACTATATGATCTCTTTTGCGCACTTCGCAAATTGAATTTCACAATTTTTTGCAATGTTTCGAATAGAATTAGAGACATAAGCAACTTTAAAATTTAATAAAAATGTTATGTGAAAGACTTAAATACTTTAATAAAAACACTTCTTTTGAGATCGGCGACTATATGTATTTATTATAAATTTATTTTGTTGTGCGGCGGTGCGTTTTCGACGGTACGTTTATTAAATTGTATTTCTGCTCACATGAACGATTATAGAGACAATTACAGAATGAAAATTATAAGTGTAAATCAACGTTTATATAAGATGAACTGAAATTGGAATACAGGGTAATTCGAGTGTAACGCATTCAAATTAAGTCGGTTGAATTCAAAATTTTATTTTCATCAGCAACAGTGATTAGAAGCCATGATTTGCATTTGCATCCTGAAAAGCTCGAGGAGTTAAAAACGTGGTTTTTAAAGCCGAAATTAAGAAAAATATACACTCCAATGCCACCAAAATGGTCTCTATTATAAATCTTTGGGCCCATCTAATAAGGAAAACAGTGGATTAAACACAAAATACTGAGCTAAAAAACACAAATAAATAAAATAATAAATAAAAAACACAATAAATTGATTTCCAAATAAAAAAAACCGCAATTACGCCAATTTTTTAAAACCTCTTTGTTATTGAATGTTTAATAAAAGCGTAACGATAAACAATAAATAATGTAATCTATTTGTTCACTTGGTACCCGGTAGCGAATACTTTACGTTGGAGAAATGCAATTTTATCTGTTTTATATAAATGCAATTTTATCTGTTTTATATAAATAGCACTTTCTCCCTCAAATACATTGGCGGTAAAAAATATATAAACAAAAAAACGCCGTCAAAAAGAATGTGCCCAAAAACCGTAAACATTCCCAACTCTTCCAAGACAATTGAAAATGTAAATTGAATTGAGATTAAGTTTTTGAATTATATTTAATAATAATACCAATAAATTTACCAAACAACTATAATTAAGTAAATGAAAATATTTAAGAAATTAGGGGTTTATTTACTGATAAAAACGGAATGAATTACTGATGAAATTTGATGATTATTAACTGTAGAAAATGTGATGAATTTCTTATTAAAATGCGATAAATTACATATGAAAATGCGATGAGTTATTATTAAAATGTTATGAATTTATAATTAAAACAAGAAAGGAAAGCTAACTTAGGGCGGAGCCGACGTTGATATACCCTTTCAGAATACTCTGTAAATTATATTCTGCAAAATTATTCATATTACTGATTTAAATGTGGCAAAAATACATCGCACCGACTTATCTAATTGTAAAATGTTTGTTTTTCTTTTATACGTTGTTCATCTTAGTCAAGAAATAAGTATGTAATGATGTACATATACATATAGAGACTGTAACGTGTAACGACTGGATGTGGCAGACAAACTCGGAAATCTGCAGTTGCGGGGGCACGCTATAGGATCCGGCACTCGCTCGTCGGCTTTGGGGGTGGAGGTCTTGCGCCTACAGATTCGCCAACTGACCACATATTATTAATACTAAGATTGCAATTGAGCGTGCTAGCGACAAGAGAGGATAGATAACTAAAACCGGAAGAGAATGATAACTAAATTCTAGAATAAGTATTACAGGGACAAAAAATTATGAGAAAGTTAGCTAAGCGAATCCACGGATGGTGTTGTAGTCGCGTATGGCCCTCCCAACCTATGATCACCACCTTAAAGCATGGCTTCGGTGACCCCTTGATACCCTACGATCGAGAAATCATCAGCTCAGTTCAGTTCAAGTTGTTTAGATATTCATGGTTTTATTTATGTTCACCATATTAATTAATTTTCTTTTGATAGCGATAAATAATAATTTATAAAATAAGTATATTTATATATATGATAAAGTAGAGCGAGGTAATATTCATAATGATATATATAATAATAGATAATAAAATAATAATAATAATATATAATGAATTTAATTGATATTAATTTTATCATAAAGAAATAGTTTTTCGTTTGCTATAGGTATTGTTAAAGAAAAAATTTTTGTATTAGTTCTAGGTATTCAGTAAGTATTCAGTATTTTTTAAGAGACATTCTTCAAAAAAAATTTTAATTCAAATTTTAAACATTACAGACTTTAAGAGACAACAATCGGCGACTGTAATTTAAGTTAACTTCATTCAAAAATTTGCTTTCACATCCGATTTTATCTACATTTCGTGTTAATTAATTTATAAAGAATTCATTTAATTTATGCTTTAAAGTTCGGAGTGGTTATGTTGGTATAAAATTTTGTTCACTTCACGAATCGGCGAGAAAAGAGTATAATAATATAAAGGTGTAATAAAAGATATTAGGTGTGACTCACGGCATTTCCTCCGACGTTGAAGATCGATCTCCGGACGGGATGAGTTGGCTGTAATCTAAATAAGGGCGATATTTCTCGCTATGGGGGATTTGCAAACCAAAATTATACTTTTCACTCATTTCTCTAGGATACGCGAACGGTTTTAAATTAATTTCTTTACCAGTACCGTATTCATCGCACTTTCTCGATTAATAAAAAAATAATTCATTTTCGCTTAAACATACAAAAACTTAGCTCTTCTTAAATTAAGCCAAGAAGGCTTTTCTTATTACTTTAGACTCGATTAACTTCTTATTTAAATTTACTTTATATAATTAACTCTCCACATGACGTAGCCACTTGGCACTTCGAAAACTTATTATGATTTAAATATCTTGGATTTCATTGCTTTTCTTTTCACATTAATTTTCTTTGATTTTGGGTTTTATGACACGCGTTGGTTTTCTTCAAACAAAAGCTTTTTGATCTTTTAAATCAGGCTTGGTTGAGATTTAATTAGCCCTATACATACACGTAGGCAAATGAAACTGATTGATCACGAGGTAAGGTTTTACAGACATTGAGGTTAAGCCCTATCGGTCAATATGGCAAGCTAGTTTAAGACCGTTTACACACGTGTCACTTCGGCAAAGAAAGGCGTTTAGACTCCGGGATTTGCCAGAATTATTTGTCCCTCGGTAGCCTCCCAGATGAATGCGCGCATCCCTCGAAACTCAGCTATTGTAAGGATTCGAAGCGCGTTGAATATCGGGACAGGTTATGTCGTTGAATTAAACTGCCCTGTGGTCTTCAGGTCGCTCTGCCAGGTCTAAACTTCGAAAATCACATATTAGCCTGGTAGACAAGGTATTGCTGGTTACTGATCACTCCAAATCATCTCCCGCGGCACAACCTAGCGATTTTTAATTCAATTAATTACAGATGTGGCAAACAAAAGGGTCATGTAAAACCATACCATGTAAAACCATACCACGTAACTTGATTTTTTGGGCTTTTGTGTGGCGGTAAATCCTCCAGCCTTTGGCGGCAACATGCGGAAACTGCGGTTTCCACCAGAAATTTCCAGTACCTGTAGTAAATTTTGGTTGCAAGTGCACTGAATTTCGCTGGCCGATATTTGTGGCTGGATGTACTGGATGCCACTCACAATATGATATTTCGGCTTATAGCCTTTCAACACTGCGAAATTTTGTAAGCTGCTGGCACGTCTGTCTCACTTGCAGGTAGAAATAAGAAGATCGTAACCGGAATCAGATAGATACCAGCGAGGCTTTTGGCGGAAATATATATCATATGACGACCGATAGGTGTCTCCATAACCATCCTGGCTCAGCTCTTCGAAATATCGATGGCAACACTCGGTCAAGGTTTTGAGTGTGTCTTATATAGTAAGCTTTCAGGCTGAATTTTGGTTCGCCAGTCGCTACAGGCGCCATTACAAGACCTCACTGTAGCATAAGTTGCTATTCATAGTAACATTAGGTAATATGAAAAAAATCATCATTAACTAAATCTTTTTTCGTCACAATAAAAATTGTATATAAAACTTATTAAAATGCCATAAATGTGATAAATTACTGATTAAAATGCGATGAACTACTGATTAAAATGTGATGGATTACTGATTAATATGTGGTAAATTTTTTTTAATTCCTATGACATGCCAATGTTAAATTCATGACTATTTTTTAAGAAAATTATAATAACCAGAGATAATTTTTTAGTGATGATTCATCAATTAAAATTCCTTAATTGAAAAAATGTCTACCCAAACTATCCATGATGTGTGCCTTAAATTTCAGTAGCAAATTCAAAATATTTTTTAAGCTACAGGAGAAATAGTGAGCAAGCCTTACGTTTTTATACCCTTCCAGAGGGTATTATAATTTTGGTCAAAGGTGTGCAACGCAGTGAAGGAGACATCTCCGGCCCTATAAAGTATATAAGTTATCCAACCCGTGAAACGGTTCCACTTATGGAATTAATAAACAAATTTTTAAATTCACTTATCCAACGGTTCCACTTATGGGATTAATAAACAAATTTTTAAATTCAATCTCAGCTACATTGCCTTTGCCTTTATTTATGATTCTGCCTTCGCCTTTTTCATTAACTTCGAAGGCCGCGCTTGACCGTTCTGCTAAGATAAATAAACCTATAGTAAAGTAAACAACAGCTTCTGTTCGAAGCCAAACTCTCACGTTCAAAGACAAAAGTATTGCGTTCCAATTTTTAATCAAAATTGCATCGGTCAGCATAATTGAATTTCACAAAGAGATGCGACAGTTTCAGCATAAGCTTTTATTTTAAACAAAAATAAAAGTTCTAGAAGCTTAAAAAAGAAAAGCTTCTGGCCGAGGTTCGTTGGAGAAGATTTTAGAATTAAGGAGTCAGTCTTATTCGGATTGAAACCGGGATCGGTCATAAGAAATAATAAAAATGAAAGTGTCTTGATGTAATAAAGAGTTAGTGAATTAAGGTCTGCACCAATAAAGTGAAATTAATAAATAAAATTTATATTTTTTTTAATCAACCAATACGATCAAATTTAATTGGCGCCCAACGTGGGGCTGCGTCATTAAAAAGTTCCAAAAATAAAAATTTAATGAAAAACAAAGTTAAATTAACAACGGAACTCGCGCAGCCAAGAACTCAAATTTTTATTGGAGAAATTAAAACATCCAACACCAAACAGTGATCGTGTAATGGAAATCAATAAATGAAATAATCCATTAAGTTGATTAGTTGGTGGACTGAAGATCTAAATCTCAAACATCAAGAACACTATAAAAATAAAATAAATCCGAAAACCGCTAAAACAAATAAAACTACAAAACCAACCAAAAACAACAAGCAAATAATCAGACAACATATAACCAACCAAAGACAAATTGAAGGAAGGGCTGTAGGGCAATCCCTCGCCAACACTGGAAAAAATTTTTTTTAATCTCTGTCGACAACAAGAAGAACATCGCATAAATTGAAGGAAGACCCCACCGGGCAGTATCGTGAGGATAAATATAATTTTATTTTAAATAAGGGAAAATAAAAGAAAATTAATTTAAGACAAGCAAATTTTTTATGAAATAACAGTGAGAATAAAAAAGAACAATCTGGAAAATTTAATAGATAGTTTCGGTGAATTAAATTTAACAAGAAAGGAAAGCTAACTTCGGCCGGAGCCGAAGTTGATATACCCTTGCAGAATATTCTGTAAATTATATTCTCCAAAATTATTCATATGATGCATTCTTAATACTCATACAAAATTCCAACTTCCTTACGTTAAAAACACCAAAGTAATGGCATTTCCAATCGTTCAGTTATATGGCAGCTTTAGGATATAGTCAGCCGATCCTTATGAAATTTGGTAGGTCGGTTTGATTGGCCAAAAATAAAACCCATAGAAAATCCCAACTTCCTAATTTAACAAACACTAAAGTTATGGCATTTCCGATTAATCAGTTATATGGCAGCTATAGGATATAGTCGGCCGATCCTTATGAAATTTGGTAGGTCGGATTGATTGGCTAAATAAAAAACCCATAGGAAATCCCAGCTTCCTAACTTTACAAACACCAAAGTTTTGGCATTTCCGATCAATCAGTTATGTGGCAGCTATAGGATATAGTCGGCCGATCCTTATGAAATTTGGTAGGTCGGATTGATTGGCCAAATATAAAACCAATAGCAAATCCCAGCTTCCTAACTTTACAAACACTAAAGTTATGGCATTTCCGATCAATCAGTTATATGGCAGCTATAGGATATAGTCGGCCGATCCAGGCCGTTCCGACTTATATACTGCGTGCAAAGGAAAGAAGGGTGTGTGCAAAGTTTCAATTCGATATCTTTAAAACTGAGAGACTAGTTCGCGTAGAAACAGACAGACGGACAGACAGACGGACAGACAGACGGACAGACAGACGGACAGACAGACGGACAGACAGACGGACAGACAGACGGACAGACAGACGGACAGACAGACGGACAGACAGACGGACAGACAGACGGACAGACAGACGGAAGGACGGACATGGCTATATCAACTCAGGAGGTGATCCTGATCAAGAATATATATATTTTATATGGTCGGAGATGTCTCCTTCACTGCGTTGCACACTTTTGACCAAAATTATAATACCCTCTGCAAGGGTATAAAAATGGCAACTGGAAGTTCAACTAATTTTTCCGCAGGTGGTTTAGCCACAGCCAGTAACCTAACTGTGGAATTAATTAACAGATTAATTAATGTTCAATTGAGCGAAGTAAGCAAAAGAATAGATGGTTTGGAAGAAAAGTTTGCAACAGACGCAAACATAGTAGAGGATTATAAAATTCAAGAAGTTGACCCAAATATAAAATGTGAAACCACTCTTGAAGTAATTAAATCATTACCGAAGTTCACCGGGGAACCAACACAATACGTAGGTTGGAGAGAAGCTGCAGAAACTGCAATGAGCCTTTATAAAATTCAGAGTCAGCAGTATTTTATCGCGTTAACAATTTTTTTAGAATCTTAAACCGTCGTCGCATGCAGACGTGTATTTATTGTGCTCCGGAAAAAAATATTCAATAAAATCACAAAAGTGCAGTGACCGTTTTAATAAATCTAATATAACGCGAAAAGACGCTTTCTGCGATGAAATCGCGAATGTTTATATTGATTGGTCATTTAATTAATATAAAACTTAACACTTAAAACTCTAATTAACTTTACCACGAATACAATGAGTCTGAACGACGTTCGCACACAACGTCAACGTGAGCAAGACGAGAGACGGCTCTCAGTACAAAGAAATAACGCGTACTTCTCTTTTAAAGCAACCGAAAATAATGCAAGCTCTGATCAAGCGCGGGCAATTACCCCCAACTTGACCGAGTTCTTAAACGTAGCGAGCGAGAGAGCGCGTTCTTGCTCCCCCTCGCTACCATCGACGTCTCTGCGGCCAAAGAGCGCTGAAAGTGCTGCAATGCAGGTTTGCAATAACCTAAGCTCATCAGCAGTAACTAGCACCGCAATTTCTTTAACAACGTCAACTGTAACTACAACAACAACTGCAACCGTATCGACTGCGCGTTTAATGACATCATCAGCTAGCAGCGCAATTATTAATACGTCTGCCGCAGCGCTGCCCGAAAAACAGAACAAAACCAATGAATGTACTAAGCCGGCTGTACAGACTGGTATTGATCGCTACATCCAAATCAAAAGGAAGCTGAGCGCTCTAAATTCTCAACGCAAAATAACCCGTAACAATGCTAGCCTAGCTGGAATAGAAACGCCCACGAACTCAAACCGATTTAAAATCTTGGAAGACGTCTATGACGTTGAGGCGGCCGAATCCACTAAAGTCGAGAAAAGGAAGCCAAAACCTCCGCCTATTTATATTCGAGAAAAAAGTTCCAATGTTCTTGTCAACAAAATTATCGAGCTTATTGGAAAAGATAACTTCCACATAATACCTCTAGTAAAGGGCAACATCCAGGAAACAAAGGTTCAAATGAAGTCTGAAGATAATTACAGAGTATTATCGAAATATCTTTCCGAGAATAAAAAGAACTTTTACACGTATCAGCTAAAAAGTAGCAAGGGCCTGCAAGTCGTACTTAAGGGCATAGAGTCCGACGTAACGCCTGCAGAGATAACAAAGGCGCTTCAAGAGAAGGGATTTAACGCTAAGGCAGTCTTCAACATCCTTAACAGGGATAGAAAGCCGCAGCCACTCTTTAAGGTTGAGCTCGAACCAGAAAATAAGCCCCTAAAGAAATACGAAGTGCACCCCATTTACAATCTTCAGTTCCTGCTGCACCGCAGAATTACAGTTGAGGAACCGCACAAACGCAATGGCCCGGTACAATGTGCGAACTGCCAAGAATATGGCCATACAAGGTCATACTGTAAACTGCGCCCGGTGTGTGTAGTTTGTGGAGATCTTCATGACTCCGCACACTGCCCAACGAGCAAAGATGACTGCAACTCGAAAAAGTGCGGCAACTGCGGTGGCAATCACACTGCTAACTACAGAGGCTGCCCTGTTTACAAGGAGCTGAAAAGTCGCATCCACCAGAGAGGAACTGCCGCCCGCACCCAAAATAAATAGATGACAGCTTCCAGAACAAACCCTTAAGTCTTCTTCTCGACTGGGACCCTCAAACTCTGATAAAAATGTGACTTACGCAAGCGCTTTAAAATCAGGACTGGCTAACCCTGTCTCAAAAAGTTCATTTCTGCAATCAGCATACCAAGAACCGAACACGGCTCAGCAGCAACAATTCCCGGAGCAGTCAAAAAGCAACTTCGAAGATATGATATACAGCCTGCAGCAAAGCCTTACGGAGTTTATGTCGTTTATGCGCACAACTATGCAAGATTTAATGCGAAACCAAAATCTACTGATTCAAATGCTGGTTTCACAACAATCCAAATAATGACTTCCCTAAGGATATCTACGTGGAACGCTAACGGCGTCTCACAGCATAAACTTGAGTTAGCTCAATTCCTACTCGACAACCATATCGACGTAATGCTGCTTTCAGAAACACACCTTACAAATAAATACAATTTTCAACTACGAGGTTACTCATTTTACGGAACAAATCATCCAGATGGTAAAGCACATGGTGGGACTGGAATTCTAATCAGAAGCCGTATTAAGCACCACTATCATAACAAATTTGCTAAAAATTATCTACAGGCCACATCTATAAATATACAAACAAATACTGGCAACCAACTTACACTAGCCGCCGTATACTGCCCCCTTCGCTTCACCATAGCTGAAGATGAGTTTATGCAGTTTTTCAACTCACTAGGAGACCACTTCATAGCAACAGGGGACTACAACGCCAAGCACACACACTGGGGATCACGTCTCGTGACTCCAAAAGGAAAACAGCTCTATAATGCAGTTATAAAAGCCAAGAACAAGCTGGACTATGTTTCTCCTGGCAGACCAACATACTGGCCGGCAGACCCAAGGAAACTACCCGATTTAATAGACTTTGCAATCACCAAAAACATTTCTAAAAATCTGATTAGCGCCGAATGCCTCTCGGATCTTTCATCGGATCACTCGCCTGTCCTGTTTATTCTTCTCCGACATCCAGGCGCATTGGAGCAATCGTTTAAATTGACATCTCAGAAAACCAATTGGGTTAAGTACAAGAAATACATTAGCTCACACATTGAGCTAAGTCCTCATCTCAACGATGAAGCCAACGTAGACAGATTTGTTAATACACTGGAGTCTGTACTCGTCTCTGCAGCTCGAGTTTCAACACCCCAAACTACAAGTACACAAAGCAACCAAAAGAAGACAAATCTACAAATAGAACAGCTCGTCCTCGAAAAGCGACGCTTACGTCGAGAGTGGCAACTCCACAGATCACCATCTGCTAGGCAAAGCTTCAAATATGCCTCACGTCAACTCACAAAAGCTTTACAGCAAGAAGAAGCACATGTCCACCGACGCTACATAGAGCAATTGCCAACATCTAGCACAAAACACTCACTATGGAGAGCTCACCCTACTCTAAGCTCACCGAAAGTAACCGTGATGCCTATTAGAAACCCCACAGGCGGCTGGGCTCGCAGCGATGCAGACAGAGCCAGCACGTTTGCCAACCACCTTAAAAATGTCTTCCAACCAAATCCTGCCACTAGTGCGTTCACCTTGCCGACTTTACCACATGAGCCTCAGCTTCAACATGAACCAATTGAGTTTCGCCCAAACGAAATCGTTAACATCATCAAAAATCAGCTGAATCCGAAAAAATCCCCGGGCTGCGACCTCATAACTCCCAAAATGATCATTGAGCTCCCATATTGCGCCGTTTGCACTATCACCCAGCTTTTTAATGCCATCGCAAAACTTGGCCACTTTCCAGTGAGATGGAAAAAGTCGATTATAATAATGATAGCAAAGCCAGGAAAAGACCACACAATTCCCACGTCGTATAGACCTATAAGCCTACTCTCATGCTTATCTAAACTCTTTGAAAAATGCGTATTGATTCGGATAAACACATACCTAAGAATCCAGGAAGGAATTCCGTCACATCAATTTGGGTTCCGTGAAAAGCACGGAACAATTGAGCAGGTCAACCGGATAACATCAGAAATTCGGAACGCGTTCGAAAAACGAGAGTTCTGTACTGCCATATTTTTAGACGTCTCTCAAGCATTTGATAGAGTTTGGCTAGAAGGTCTAATGTTCAAGATCAAGACAATGCTCCCCTACAACACCCATAAGCTTCTAGAGTCTTACCTCTACGACAGAAAATTTGCTGTTCGATGCAACACTGCTATAACTGACGATTTCACTATTGGAGCTGGAGTTCCTCAAGGCAGCGTGCTTGGGCCAACATTATATGTCCTCTACACAGCAGCCATCCCAACAAGCACACGACTAACAACATCTACGTTTGCTGATGATACAGCCATTCTCAGCCGCTCAAAATGCCCGATGCAAGCAACTGCGCAGCTCGCTCTTCATCTGGTCGATGTAGAAAAGTGGCTATCAGATTGGCGAATTAAAGTGAACGAACAAAAATGCAAGCACGTTACGTTCACCCTGAACAGGCAAAACTGCCCGCCGCTCATGTTAAACCATACTCTACTCCCGCAAGCAAACGAAGTGACATATCTAGGAGTACACCTCGACAGAAGACTCACATGGCGCCGGCACATTGAAGCCAAAAGAACACACCTAAAGCTAAAAGCCAGTAGCCTTCATTGGCTTATCAACGCTCGGTCTCCCCTTAGTCTTGAATATAAAGTCCTGCTGTATAACTCGGTACTAAAACCTATATGGATGTACGGCTCTCAGTTATGGGGGAATGCCAGCAATAGCAATATTGACATAGTCCAGCGAGCTCAGTCGAAGATCTTGAGAACAATCACCGGGGCACCGTGGTACGTTCGCAACGAAACCATACATCGCGACTTAAACATTCTACCAGTCAAAGAAGTGATCGCAGAACAGAAGGAAAAGTACTTTACCAAGCTATCGTTGCACCCTAACCACCTGGCGAGAGGTCTTACAAGGTTGATCAACCAATCACGCCTTCGTCGCAATGACTTACCCACCCAGCGACCGACTTGAGGCACGCGCAACCAGAATGCAGTCTTATTATACTGTTAGTTAAATTTTAATGTTAAGATTCGTAAACTTATTGTTAGACTCAAAATTAAGAGAAGATTCAATAAATAAAAGCAAAGTTAAAATAAAAAAAAAAAAAAACAATTTTACGAAATAAAATCATGGGATCAGCCCATGACGCTCTTACCAATCATGGCACTGTTCTAAATTTTCAAGGAATTTTATCTAGATTGGATTTTATATATAGTGATAAACGACCAATCCATATTCTTGAGTCCGAATTAAGTATCCTTAGACAAGGTAGAATGACAGTTACTGAATACTATAATGAAGTTAATAAAAAAATGACTTTACTAATAAACAAAACTATAATGACATACGGAAAAGATAACGTAATTACCAAAGAAACAAACAAAACAATAAGGAGCAATGCTCTACGAATTTTCATCTCTGGATTAAATGGTCCAATAGCAGAAACCCTTTTCTCATTAAATCCACCGGACTTGCCCAATGCGTTGGCAAAGGTCCAGGAATTAGAGTCAAACAATTTCCTAGCTCAATTTGCAAACAGATACTATGGCTTTAAAAATGAAAATAAAAATCAGGGAAATAATTTAAGATTTAATTCTAAACAAAACACTAATACTAAAGGGAACGGAAATAATTGGAATTATAATCAAAATAATAATTGGCCACAGAATAAGAATTTTTGGCAAAATAATAATCAGAATACCAATCAAAAAGAACAACCTGTCGAGCCAATGGATGTAGATTCATCGCTCCAATTTCAAAATAAGCCCAGAAATAATTGGCAGTCAAATAATAATCGAGGAAGACATAATAATAATTATTATCAAAACAATAATCGCACTAACTATTATCGTCCAAATCAAACCAAAGAGCAAACTCAAGCTCAAAAAAGGGAACTAGAAGGAACAGTTAATCAGCCTGCTAATAAGGTAACAAGATTAAATAATATCAATGAAGATCATTTTTTAGATCAGACCCCTATAGGGGAATGCCTTATCTAAAAAGAGTGGACAGAAAAACTAAGAAAGAGTTAAATATTTTAATAGACACGGGAGCTACGGCTTGCTATATAAAGAAGGGAATTTTTGAGAATAAAAATGAATTATCAATTTACAAAAAAGTATATACAGTTCACGGGTATTCAATTATTAAATATTACCATTATATAAATATATTTGGAACAAGACATTTGTTCTATGAAATAGAAGGATTGGAATCTGACCTATTAATTGGGTTTAATTTATTAAGAAAAATCGGAGCAATTATAAATATTGAAAAAAGAGTGTTGGAGTATAAAGGGAATACAGAAAAGTTATTATATTACGATAGTGAGGAAAAAATGAAACAAGTTTAATGGAAGTCAATAATACTCTTCCATTAAAAGAATTTATTTAAAAAAAATATTTTGATTATTTAAGTTTCGAAAACACAGATTCTATATTTGTGGAAAGAAGCGAGAAAAGTTTGGGATCAACAAATCCTGAACGCGCCGACGATGAAATTTCCGTCAACAAAAAATTAAATAGTTTGGGATCAATATATCCTGAACGCGCCGATGATGAAATTTCCGTCAACAAAAAATTAAATAGTTTGGGATCAACAAATCCTGAGCACGCCGACGATGAAGTTTCCGTCAACAAAAAAATTATTGGTTTTGGATCTAAAAATCCTAAACACCCCGACGTCGATTTTTCCGTCAACAAAAGAATAAAAAATAATAAAACTAAAGAGCCCAAGCGAAATAAAGTGAATAATATTAATATGACCAGTACAAATCGAATAGAAGTACTGGAGAAGAAAATAATTGACATAATCAAGGAGGAACACTCAAAAATAAATTTACAAATTCCATTTCGTACCGATATTCGGAGTGAAATAAACACCGAAAATGACAGGGCAATTTATAGTAAACAATATTCTTATGCCTTATCAGTATCAGATTTCGTTAATACGGAAATCAATAGAATGCTTAAGGAAAATATTATAAGACCTAGTAGAAGTCCTTATAATTCTCCAGTGCTGGTGGTACACAAAATGAAGATGGCAGTCTCAAACATAGATTAGTAATAGATTACAAAAAACTGAACGAAAACACTATACCGGACAGATACCCGATGCAAGACCCGTCTGTAATATTAGCTAATTTAGGAAAGGCTAAATACTTCTCAACAATTGATTTGGAATCTGGATTCCACCAAATTTTAATGAAAGATTCAGATATTGAAAAAACAGCATTTTCTATTAATAACGGAAATTTTGAATTTTTACGAATGCCTTTCGGGTTAACAAACGCACCCAGAATTTTTCAAAGAGCTATGGATGATATCTTAAGAGAACAAGTAGGAAAAACTTGCCATGTTTATATGGACGATATAATTATTTTTTCAAACACTATTGAACAACACTATGCTGATTTAATTAAAATAATTAATATTTTACAAAGAGCAAATATGAAAATTTCTCTCGAAAAATCTAAATTCTTTAAATTAGAAACCACATTTCTAGGGTACATTGTTTCTCATAATGTAATTAAAACGGATCCCGAAAAAATTGCCACAATTAAAAAATATCCGATTCCACGTAATATTAGAGAACTCCGAAGTTTTCTAGCTTTAACAGGGTATTACAGAAAATTTGTCCGTAAGTATGCAAAAATTGCTAAACCATTAACAAAATATCTAGGAGGGGAAAATGGAAAGGTTTCTAAAAGAATGTCTACTAAAGTTTCAATACAGTTTGACGAATCAGCTGTACAAGCTTTCAACGAGCTAAAAGAGAATCTAATAGCACAAGTCGAATTAATTCAGCCAGATTATAGTAAGAAATTCGTTTTAACTACAGACGCATCAGACGTAGCTATCGGGGCAGTACTAACACAAGATAATAAACCAATTACGTTTATTTCAAAAACATTAAATAAAACGGAACAACTTCATGCCACAAATAAAAAAGAATTGTTAGCTATAGTATGGGCTTTAAAAAATCTTCGGAATTATTTATATGGAGTAATTGGCATAGAAATACAAACGGATCATCAATCCTTATCGTTCACAATTTCGGATAAAAATCCAAACGTAGAGATGAAAAGATGGTATTCTTTCATTGAAAGTTTTACCCCAATTAAGAAATAGTTTTACTAACAAATTTCTTTTTACGCGATTATTTTTACAAGACGTAGAAAACGCCGAAGATAGAGCTATAATAATAGAGGAAACACACAATCGAGCTCATAGGGGACTAGACGAAAATCATAAACAAATCAGTAGATTATATTATTGACCCAATCTATTTGTAAAACTAAAAGAATATATAAAAAATTGTAAAATTTGCAATGAGAACAAATATAACAGATACCCTATTAAAATTCCAATTGGGGAAGCCCCAGTCCCAAATAAAGAAGGCGAAAATTTACACATTGATATATATTATGCGCAAAGTTTAACTTTTATAACTTGTATTGACGCGTGCTCTAAATTCCTAGTAGTTAAGGAAATTCAGAATAAATTAAATATCGAAAATAAAGTAATGGAACTACTTCAACATTTTCCCCTAGCCAAAGTAATTATGACCGATAACGAACCGAGCTTTACCTCAGCTCAATTTAAATCTTTTGCACAAAGATGCGGAGTAACTCTACATTACGCAGACCCGAGGCACAGTACCTCAAACGGACAAGTGGAAAGGGCACATTCGACATTAACAGAATTAGCTCGCTGCATAAAAGAACAATTTAATTTAACTGACTATTCCGAAATCGTAATAAGAGCCGCTCAGGAATATAATCAGAGTATTCATTCCACAACAAACCAAAAACCTATTGACATTCTTTATAATAAAATCGAACACGATAATATTCCACAATTATTAAAAAATACACAGGAAACAAGAAAGGAAAGCTAACTTCGGGCGGAGCCGAAGTTGAAATACCCTTGCAGAATATTCTGCAAATTATATTCTCCAAAATTATTCATATGATGCATTCTTAATACTCATACAAAATCCCACCTTCCTAACTTTAAAAACACCAAAGTTATGGCATTTCCAATCGTTCAGTTATATGGCCGCTATAGGATATAGTCGGCCGATCCCTATGAAATTTGGTAGGTCGGATTAATTGGCCAAAAATAAAACCCATAGGAAATCCCAACTTTCTAACTTTACAAACACCAAAGTTATTTAATTTCCGATCAATCAGTTATATGGCAGCTATAGGATATAGTCGGCCGATCCTTATGAAATTGGATATGTCGGATTGATTGGGCAAAAATAAAACCCATAGAAAATCCCAACTTTCTAACTTAACAAACACCAAAGTTATGCCATTTCGGATCAATCAGTTATATGGCAGCTATAAGATATAGTCGGCCGATCCTTATGAAATTTGATATGTCGGATTGATTGGGCAAAAATAAAACCCATAGAAAATCCCAACTTTCTAACTCAACAAACACCAAAGTTATGGCATTTCCGATCAATCAGTTATATAGCAGCTATAGGATATAGTCGGCCGATCCTTATGAAATTTGGTACGTCGGATTGATTGGCCAAATATAAAACCCATAGAAAGTCCCAACTTCCTAACTGAACAAACAGCAGAGTTATGCCATTTCCGATCAATCAGTTATATGGCAGCTATAGGATATAGTCGGCCGATCCCGGCCGTTCCGATTTATATACTGCGTGCAAAGAAAAGAAGGGTGTGTGCAAAGTTTGAATTCGATATCTTTAAAACTGAGAGACTAGTTCGCGTAGAAACAGACAGACGGACAGACAGACGGACAGACGGACAGACAGACGGACAGACAGACGGACAGACGGACAGACGGACATGGCTAAATCAACTCAGGAGGTGATCCTGATCAAGAATATATATACTTTATAGGGTCGGAGATGTCTCCTTCACTGCGTTGCACACTTTTGACCAAAATTATAATACCCTCTGCAAGGGTATAAAAATGTTAGAAACACATAATGAAAACAGAAAAGAAAAACAATATCACGTAGGACAAGTTGTTTATGAGAAGAAATATGGTGAAATAAGTTTATTCTGTTTGGTTTCAATTTGTGTTTTTTATTTAGTAGGAGCAGCAAAGGTGCCGCTCCAACGATCAAAATGTCTCTGTGCTTTTACAATATTCTTTAAGTCTAATTAAGTCTAAGTCTCGTAGCTGCGCTGCTCGCAGGCGGCGGCAGAGAGACGGCTATGTACCTATATATTATATGTATTAAATTATGCTCTCTTAAGCTGGAGCGCGAGGGATATGCATGCACTTGAGTTCGGCCGGCGCGTGTAACAGAATGCTGACACTTGCACTTTCTGTGAGCGCGCCGATCGACTCGTGTTCGGCCACTTGGGTTTTTGACCGGGCCTTTATGAATGCACTGCAACAAAGTGTTACAGTGTGTTTACAGTAGATATTCAATATATGCGCATACTACATCTCCCTCCTTTTGAAAAATAACGTAATATATTATGAAGTTATTTTATTGGTATATTTTACTTAAAGGAATAAAAACAATTTTTTTTTTATTAAAATTTTTTTTTAATTTTTTTTTTTTAATTTTTTTTTTTGATATAAAGAGAATGGAATTTATAATAGTATTCTTATTTAAGAAAGAAGTATTTCTATGCATGGCCATGCTAAATGCAATTATGAAATAAACGTTTTTAATCTATCCTTATGAACTTTTTGTTTTTTGTTTTTGTTATTCATTATTATAATGTTATTTCTTTCTCCTATTTCCGTTACTTTATACGGACCTGTATATTTAGGATCTAACTTATGACCTGTCTCGTTTTTTAATAAAACTTGGTCACCTACTGATATATCTATATCCCTTACTTTATGATCGTATATTAGTTTATTTCTATTCTTATTTGCTTCTAACATAACTCTAGCTCTTTTATAGGCTACTTCTAATCTATACTTACTCTCCTTAGCATAGTCATCTATATTATATAGTGCTTCTACAC
This sequence comes from Drosophila rhopaloa, assembly GCF_018152115.1. Lineage (NCBI taxonomy): Eukaryota > Metazoa > Arthropoda > Insecta > Diptera > Drosophilidae > Drosophila > Drosophila rhopaloa. The sequence goes on from NW_025335054.1 coordinate 380,575, forward strand.
TGTCTATGCTATTAAAATGTTTCGGTAAATTACTTGTTTTACCGAATACTAGCTCATATGGACAATAAGTATGTGCCATAGAGGGGGTCGTGTTGAAACAAAAGACAAAATATTGAAGCCATACGTCCCAATCAGTTTTATCAACCGATATGTAAGATCTTATGTACTCATTGAAAGTTCTATGACTTCTTTCTATTGTTCAAACTGTCTGGTGGTGGTGTGCTGTGGATGTAATATTTTCAATATTTAAATATTTGCACAAATCGTCTATAATTGAATTCTTATATTCTGTTCCCATGTCCGTAATGAACGTCTTCATTGGACCGTACTTCAGGATAAAAGATTCAAATATTGCTTTAGCGACAGTATTAGCATTTTTATTCGGAACAGGTATGGCAACTAAATACTTAGTTAAATCACATATTAAAGTGACTGTATACTCATTGCCATTTTCTGATTTTGGTAGTGGACCAATTGTGTCCACTATCACTCTGTCGAAAGCATTTATTGGTGTGTCTGTAATTGTTAAAGGGGTCTTTGTATGTTTAGTTATTTTGGCTTTCTGGCATTTTTTACATTTTCTTACGTACTCAGTTATATCTTTAGACATACATTTCCAGTAATAGTGTCTTTTTACTTTGGCCAAAGTTTTTGATATGCCAGTATGACCTCCTTGAATTGGATCATCATGAAATGTAGACAAAATTGCTTCTTTTTCTTTTAAATTTGTTATTTGGGTCACCGGGTTGAGTAGCGCTACTCTTAATGTTTTCAAGATTTTATTGCCCATTAATTTGAAATTATCTATTGAAGTATGTTCAAAGATATTTTCCCACGGTGCCACTTTGAGTTGGCTGATTTTATGTATACCGGCTTGCATTTCAAGCCTTTGGAAAAATTGATCTAAGTCAATAACTCCATTAGTATATAAATCGCTAACATCATATCTTGCAGTAATTTTTCTGCCTTGTTTAAATAAACATAACGTATTTTTTATCTGCAAGGTCACTACTTTACGTACTTCATCATTGTTTATGACGTCGTATACGTTGGGCTTGGAAGCTTTATTTAGAGATTGCATAGGCAATTCTTGTTCTTGATTTTCCGCGCGGAATTTTTGTCTACTTTGATATCTAGTAGTGACTTTCAATATATTTCCAGTTATATTTTGTAGATCTTTGATGGTTATCCTTGATAACGCATCAGCTACATAATTATCTTTTCCCTTTAAATATTCGACTGTAAAGTCGTATTCTTCTAGTTCGAGCCTCATACGTGTCAGTTTAGAACTGGGGTTGATCATTGAGAAAAGGTATGTTAAAGGTCTATGGTCTGTTTTTATTAAGAAATGTTTTCCATATATATATGGTCTGAAATGTAATATCGCCCAATGAATTGCAGCTAATTCCTGCTCAGTAGTACATTTGTTACTTTCACCTGTTGTAAATGCTCTTGATGCGTATGCAATGGGAAGTTGGAGACCATTATGGTTTTGAGTTAAAACCGCTCCACATGCTTGCTTACTTGCATCTGTTACTATACAGAATTTCTTAATGAAATCTGGATATTGTAGCAAGGTAGGTTCCATAAGTTTTGTTTTTAAGTATTGAAATGCATATTCACACTCATCCGCCCATTTAAAAGGAACATTCTTTTTACATAATCTTGTTATGTGCCGTGAATAGTCGGCGAAGTTTTTTATAAAACGTCTATAATAGTTACAGAATGCTATGAAACGTCTAGCACTGTCCGCGTCGTGCGGAACTGGGTAGTTCATAATGACATCGTATTTCTTGTCATCTGGAAGTATTCCTTTATCAGTGCATTTATGACCTAGAAAAGTCACTTCATGCATAAAAAATGAACATTTTTCTGGATGTAACTTTAGGTTGTATTTCCTACATTTCTCAAAAACATCTGTTAAGTTCTTAAGCATATGTTTTTCGGAACAACCAATTACTATTAAGTCATCCATATAAAGGAATGCCTGAGAAGGTTCTAGACCAGAGAACGCAATAGTCATCATCCTCTGAAACGAATTAGGAGCTATTTTTAATCCGAAGGGTAATCGCGTGAAGCGATATGAGCCGTTGCTCGTTGAAAAAGACGTTATATCTCTTGAACCTTTTTCTAGTTCAATTTGATGGAATCCTGACATTAAGTCAAGACATGAAAAGTATTTTGCTCGACCTAGTTGATCTAAAATATCATCAATTCTAGGTAATGGGAATTTATCAGATAGTAATTTTTTATTAATTTGGCGGTAGTCAATTACTAATCGCCATTTCTTTACATTTGACCCGGGGGATGATTTTTTAGGAACAAGTAACAATGGGCTATTATATTCGGATACTGACGGTTCGACAATCCCGTCAGAGATTAATTTTCCTACTTGCTTTTGTATTTCGTTCACCTGACTGTGTGGGCTTCGATAGTTCTTTATATAGACTGGTACATTTTTTGAAAGTTGTGATAGTACGGATTTTTTTCTATTGTCTGGATTTGTGTTGACTACATCGTAGTTCGAAAGTGATTCATATGTTAGGTTATCTGTACTGACTACTTGGTCGGTATTTGTTGTGTTTATTAATCTTATGAAGGCATTATTGGATGTTGCTATGGTATTTGCAAGGTAAATACCATGCTGAATTTCCTGATTTGGAATTAATACACTGTCTTCTTTTGAATTAAGTTCAATTTTCCGAATAACTTGGGATCTTGCTGGCAGAAGTATTGAATTATTGCCAGAACTATGAGCTATTGGTACATTAATTGGAAATTTTAAATTATTGGGTCTAATTATGAGCCAATCTTCAGATGGCTTAAAGTCTAATTGACAGTTGTATTTTTTAATAAAGTCGATGCCTAATATTCCATCGCATGGAATAGGGAAATGTGAATTTACGATATGAAAATCGTGTGGAATTATGTATTTAGTTGTCTGTATCTCCATAGAAACTAAACCTTGGGATTTGGTTATTTCTTTACTTATGCCTTTTATGTCTATGATGTAAACATCTTGGATGTTTTGGAAGTTATCCGAAGTTTCTTTTAAAATGAAAATGTCTGCACCTGTGTCTATTAAAAAAATAAGTTCTTTTCCAGTAGCTACATTGAAAAATGAAACGAATATATTTTGGCTGAGATTAATGGTGTGAACTCTGACTTCTTTTATTGTTGAGTATTTAAAGGGCTTTGGGAGTTTTCCGATGTGTTTTGGTTAGTATTTTGGGTTATTCTGACATTGCTTTGGTTATTGCCATTGTGGCCTCGGTTCGAGTTACCACCACCTCTATAGTTTCCACTATAATGGCCTCGTCCTCCATTGTTATTTTGGTAATTGTTGTTATAGTTATTGTTGTTGTAGTTATTGTTGTTATAGTTATTGTGATTACCACGAAAATTACCTCTATAATTTCCACGTCCGCGATTTGAGCCGCGCTGTGGATAGTTCTTGAAATATAGGACGGTGTTTGACTGTCCAGTTGCTTCAGTGCAACTATTGACAAATTTGTAAACGGCATCGTTCATAGTATTAAAGGTGCCAGCTTGCATGATAAGTTTTACCTTATCAATTGAGCAATTTTTAGTCATTGCCTTGACTGCATGTTGCGTGGAATAACTTCTGGCTAGCTCTAAAGGTAAACCATCTGTTATATATGCACCTTCTAAGGCTTTCGTCATCTGCTCAATTTCTTGTGTGTATTGGTTAGCAGTTTTATTGCGCTGCTGTAGGTTCATCAGCTTCGCTGATAATACTTCTACAGTTTCGCCTTTGACGTTGCCTCTTAGTCTGGAAATCACTTCAGTAATTGTTGTTTCATTACCGATTAGATTTCTGGCGACACCTTTAAGCTTTGTTTTAATTATGGAAACAGCTAATTCTTCGTGCTCGCCTTTTATTGATTCTATTATTTGTAAAGCATCAATGAAGCTTGTTAAATTTTCAGCCTTACCATCAAAAACTGGTATAAGCTTGGATGCTGTATTAATAAAATCAATATTTGATTGTGCCATTGTGATAGAGTTACTTATTTTGTTTTCTATTACACTCGAAGTATCTGAATCTGTTGAATTGTCCAGATCAGTGTATATAGCCGGAATAGTAAGATTATTCAAATCGTCATCTTCTATTTTGAGGTTTACTTCGGGAAGCTCTTCTGACTCCGATTCGTTCGTTTCTGTTGATTCCGGGTCAGGTGCAGTGTCAACTGCTATTGGAGTGTTTAAAACGGTTGGTACCGATATTTCTAAACTGAACTTTTGTTTAACAAATATTAAATTAGATCGTAGTCGTATCAAAAGTTTCGATACCTGTGACCAATGATCTTGATTTAATATTTCCCTGTGATCATGTATTAGCATTCGCGCTTCATTAAAGCACTCTACTAATAATTCAACATGCTTCTTAACCGTGTTCTTTTGGATAGGTCTATTCTGGGTTAGTGACTTGTATGATCTGTCAAAATTAGTTTTAATAATTCCCCGTACAATTTGTTCCATTCCATGCCTTTAGTTTAGCCATACTTTGTAAGAAGAATATATTGAAATATTTTTATATTTATTTATTTTTTTTTTTTATTAGCTTGTATAATTCATTCGTCTATAATTCCATTCCATTATATTATGGATATGAATTATTTCTTGAAAACTGTCATTACTATTGCTCTACCTAGTATTGGGTGCTCGTCTACTACCGATCTAACTTGTACGCCTGGAATAGTGGATAATACAATTCCCTTTTGGGTGCTTGTGCAATGTATTAGTGGAGAAGTATCTAAATTAAATGTTTCAATATATAAATTTTCTAAACCATAAATGCTCACTGAAGTTGCTGAAACTAATTGCAGAATTATTTCTTTAAAGTGAATGTCCCTATCATACGTGTCTTCTAATTGCCTTTAGTATAGCCATTTTTATTTAATATATATTTTTTATTTTTATTTATTCATTTTTATTGTATTCCATTTTCTTATATTTTAGGTGTTAACATTTATGAAATATATTTATGTGTAATCACTGTTGTTTGTGCTGTTTTTATTTTATTTTATTTTATTTTTTTTATTTTGCTGCTTATATTTTATCCAGGTCATTTCCCCGGCTCATATACCTTTTTTCATACAATTAATATGCAGCTTGTAAATTTTGTAAAAGAGAGTGACGCACATGATAACAACAATGATTATCAAGAGTATATGGACCCAATATATATTGATGTTGCTAGATTCTACCTGATGACATTGGCAGTGGAATCCACTGTTTTTATGTCCAAAGTCATTTTGGTGGGTTTTGCATATACTTTTATTTTATGTGTATAAAGTGTTTTATTAAAATTATTATTATCTTCTATTGAAAATTTACTTATCGCATTACTGCGCATTTAAATTAACAAACTTCCTACCTAGTTTTTTGCATAGCTTTACGGGCTACACATCTAATCGGGCAGAAAAGGTTCCGCTCAATTTTACAAAATATTATCCCTAAAGATTATAAAATGAAAGACCGATTTTTAAGGGGATACGGCCACAGCCCAAACCGTAAGAGCAAGAGCAGCCAAATTTTTTCACAGTATTCCATTGGGGGCGTGGGCGCCCACTAAGATCCGATATGTCCCCCCAGTGGCCCCAAACAGCTCCAACATCCATTATTCTGAGCAAAAAAAAGTTGATGTATTTAAGCTTAACTTCTAAACTGGTTGGAATTTCGATATTTGGTTTTTTCCGAATTTTAGGTTTGGAAAAGGCCTAATTAGAAATCTAAAAGAAATTTTGATATCCCCCATAATTTGGGGGCTACATTTAAAATTAACTTTTCGATTTAAAAAATCTAAACCGCTGCTCCGATCAAGATGAGTTTTCGCTCAATAGTTATTCTATGGCCCAAATGCTTAAGTTTAATTTTTCAAGTTTCTAACATTTTTTAAAGTATTTTTAACGAATTTATTTAGATTTTCTAAGTCATTGCGTTGCATTTTGCGGGAGCCTGTCGAGAGAACGAAACCCAGAAGCCAAGAGAGCGACGGCCGAGAGAGCAACAGCCAAGAAAACTGATGAGGGGGAGGGGTAGTGCTGCAGGGAAAGGGGAGGGGAAAGAGGCAATTTAAGTTAAATTTGTTTAGGATTTTAAAAACTTAAACTGCTGCTCCGATCATTATGATTTTCGATCAATAGTCAGTCCTGTGGATCAAATGCTTAGGTTTTATTTTTCATTTTGTAGCAGAAGTAAGAGCCTTATTTAATTTCCACCATGGAAGAAAATAGAAAATTACTACAAATTCTGTAAGAAAAGCCAAAATGTTTCCAAGTTAAATATTAATCTTAAGATTCGAACTTTTGACCAAATACGTATGTACATATGTATATTTGGATATGTTTTGATTTGCTTATATGTACAATACATGTACATACATACAATGTGTGTGTATGTTTCTATTCGAAAGAAGATAATGTGCTTAAATACAAATAAAATGATTTATTATACCCGTTTATCGATCAAATGTGGAATCTGAAAATAATACGTTACTTTGCTGTTTTTGTATTGGATGCCAATCTTTTACTGTGTGTACAAAGGTTTTCGTTTCATTCAAAACAAGAAATTTGAAAACAACAAATTCCAATTTACAAACAAGTATACATATTTGTGCGCAAATTAAAATTGCATTGATAACATTGTAACTGATAAAAAGTATACTAGCTCACGACTTTTACTTGGATCACTTTCATCCCTAAAGATTATAAAATGAAAGACCGATTTTTAAGGGGATACGGCCACAGCCCAAACCGTAAGAGCAAGAGCAGCCAAATTTTTTCACAGTATTCCATTGGGGGCGTGGGCGCCCACTAAGATCCGATATGTCCCCCCAGTGGCCCCAAACAGCTCCAACATCCATTATTCTGAGCAAAAAAAAAGTTGATGTATTTAAGCTTAACTTCTAAACTGGTTGGAATTTCGATATTTGGTTTTTTCCGAATTTTAGGTTTTGAAAAGGCCTAATTAGAAATCTAAAAGAAATTTTGATATCCCCCATAATTTGGGGGCTACATTTAAAATTAACTTTTCGATTTAAAAAATCTAAACCGCTGCTCCGATCAAGATGATTTTTCGCTCAATAGTTATTCTATGGCCCAAATGCTTAAGTTTAATTTTTCAAGTTTTTAACATTTTTTAAGTATTTTTAACGAATTTATTTAGATTTTCCAAGTCATTGCGTTGTATTTTGCGGGAGCCTGTCGAGAGAACGAAACCCAGAAGCCAAGAGAGCGACGGCCGAGAGAGCAACAGCCAAGAAAACTGATGAGGGGGAGGGGTAGTGCTACAGGGAAAGGGGAGGGGAAAGAGGCAATTTTAGTTAAATTTGTTTAGGAATTTAAAAACTTAAACTGCTGCTCCGATCAATATGATTTTCGATCAATAGTCAGTCCTGTGGATCAAATGCTTAGGTTTTATTTTTCATTTTGTAGCAGAAGTAAGAGCCTTATTTAATTTCCACCATGGAAGAAAATAGAAAATTACTACAAATTCTGTAAGCAAAGCCAAAATGTTTCCAAGTTAAATATTAATCTTAAGATTCGAACTTTTGACCAAATACGTATGTACATATGTATATTTGGATATGTTTTGATTTGCTTATATGTACAATATATGTACATACATACAATGTGTGTATGTTTCTATTCGAAAGTAGATAATGTGCTTAAATACAAATAAAATGATTTATTATACCCGTTTATCGATCAAATGTGGAATCTGAAAATAATACGTTACTTTGCTGTTTTTGTATTGGATGCCAATCTTTTACTGTGTGTACAAAGGTTTTCGTTTCATTCAAAACAAGAAATTTGAAAACAACAAATTCCAATTTACAAACAAGTATACATATTTGTGCGCAAATTAAAATTGCATTGATAACATTGTAACTGATAAAAAGTATACAAGCTCACGACTTTTACTTGGATCACTTTCATTTATTATATAGCTCTGCCAGTATCCTTCTGATTCTCTCTCTTGAAGGATCTTCTACAAAGGTTGTTTTCACAAAGGTTTTCAAAAAACGCCCAAATAAGAAATAAGAAAGTCCTGACAACCCAATTTTCTAACTCTAAACTAATATTAAGCGAACGAGCAAAAAGTCGTATACAATACAGTTTTACAAAGCGTTGGGGCTGAGATGGGTGAAATATTTTTTTTGGATGCACCTGGAGGGACAGGTAAAACCTTCTTGACAAACTTATTGTTGGCATTTGATGGTTTAGAAGTCTCCTATAAATCGGTCGACTCTGTTCATGATGCTGATAATGCTGTTCATTACCCTATTGAATTTTTAAATTCTTTGAATCCTCCAGGAATTCCTCAGCATAATCTGTCTCTTAGGATTGGAGCACCCGTAATGTTATTGCGAAATTTAAGTCCCCCAAAGTTATGCAATGGGACACGATTGCAGATAAAAGGTCTTCATAAGAATGTAATCGAAGCAACAGTATTTACGGGGTGCGCGAAGGGGGAAACAGTGTTTATACCCAGGATCCCATTAATACCATCCAGTCTGCCGTTTAAGTTTAAAAGGCTACAATTCCCTCTAAAAGTTTGCTTTGCAATAACTATAAATAAATCGCAGGGGCAGACTTTGAATCTGGCTGGACTAGATCTTAGAGAAGATTGCTTCTCTCATGGACAATTTTATGTCACATGCTCTAGAGTTAGCTCTGCCAGTAGCCTTATTATTCTCGCTCCTGAAGGATCTTCTAAAAATGTTGTTTACACAGAGGTTTTAAAGTAATCATATTAATTAACATTATTAAAACTAGAAAGTTTCAGTGGAATAGGTCTAATTAGAGTTACCACATTAAAAAAAAAGCACCAATTTCTCTACCTCAGGGGTGGTGTGGAAATGGGAAAGTCTTGACAACCGTACTCAAAACTAATTTTAAGCGAACGAAGTCGCGCCGGGTACAGCTAGTATTATATAAAAAAAATATGCATCGTAGTGCAATCAAAAAAATTATGCAACGCAGTGCATGGGTAAAAAAAATTTTTTTTTTTTCTTCCAGCTTGGTTGGGTCTATTTCTTCCTTCTATGTCAACTGGTCGTCGCCGGTTTCGAAGGCGCAGGTGGCGGTCGTGCCTCCCACGCTTGATATCTGCTGCTGCTGTCCTGGGCCTATGGGCTCAGGCGGTACCGGTGCTGGTCTTCGCACTGGTCTTCGGCTTCATGCATGCGGAATTGCATGCCGCAGAGTTGAGAGGTCCGGGGCAGTCGGTCGGGCAGACTTGTGGTCGTTTCGGCAGTGGCTTGGGAATATTTGGTTTCGTTATTCATTTTTCATTTATTATTTGTATTTGGGTTGCTGAGTGAGTTGTGCCTTGTGGTACTCTATTTTGGAGGGTTTCCTTTAAAAATTCAAGCTCATTATAAAGTTTTTGCGCCGTCGTCCATGCGGGCGGTGTTGATTGAGCAAATAGCAGCCACTTTATGCGGGCTATTCTCTTATTAATTTTATTCTTCTGACCTCCACGTACCATCACGCACAACAAAGGTGCCGCTCCAACGATCAAAATGTCTCTGTGCTTTTACAATATTCTTTAAGTCTAATTAAGTCTAAGTCTCGTAGCTGCGCTGCTCGCAGGCGGCGGCAGAGAGACGGCTATGTACCTATATATTATATGTATTAAATTATGCTCTCTTAAGCTGGAGCGCGAGGGTATATGCATGCACTTGAGTTCGGCCGGCGCGTGTAACAGAATGCTGACACTTGCACTTTCTGTGAGCGCGCCGATCGACTCGTGTTCGGCCACTTGGGTTTTTGACCGGGCCTTTATGAATGCACTGCAACAAAGTGTTACAGTGTGTTTACAGTAGATATTCAATATATGCGCATACTAAAATGGAGAAAGAAAGAATTCACAAAGATAATATTAAGCATTAATAAATTATTTTTTTTTTAACTTACAGAAAATGTATTCTTTAATACATATTTTATCAATTATAATATTGGCCAGTTCAGAAATAATTGATTACTCGAACCATGAATTTTTTCTGTTCAAAGACAACAAGGATGTACTTACGTATGAATCTTACAACGATTTATTCCACGTAACTAATTTAAGTTTTTATAAGAAAATAATTAATATAGAATCAGATAATATAAAAAAGGATTTAAATAAAAGGTCACAATGGGAAATAAAGTACGACTTAGAAGTAATCGAATTAATCTTATCCCAGTTAATATCAGCTAGAACAAAAAGAGGAATAAATGAGTTAGGCACCGTGTGGAAATGGTTAGCTGGAACTCCGGACCATGATGATTTCATTAAAGTACAAAATAAAATCAATGACTCAATTGAAAATAATAATAAACAGTCTATTATTAATTCCAAATTGTTCAAAGAAATAGAATCTATCTCTGAAGATTTTAAAAATGTTTTTATTGATTAAGATTTACCACTAAGAAAACATCGCTTACGATTGATAACATTTGATCTACTAAATTTAATTGATACTATCACCCTTGCAAAAATTGACGTTTTCAACACCAAAATTTTAAATAATGAAGATATAAAAGAAATATTAAAACACGAGCAAAAGCCAGTAATTATCGCTGACTTAATGGACATCTCTGTGTTCAAAATCGCATTACATAAAGAACTTTTAATAATTTATATAAAATACCCAATAATAAATAATAGATGCGAATTATATTACACTCGACCCATTTCCCAAATCGATGGAAAATTATTAATAAGTAATCAAGTCGCAAAATGGGAAAACACATATTATGAAATGTCTACATTTAAGAAAGAACTCTTTAATAACTATTGCACTCTAAGTTTAGAAAAAACATGTTTTACCCGACTATTAAACGGTGAACAATCAATTTGTAAAAAAATAAAAGAAAAAAATAAAAAAATAGACATTATCCAAGATGGTGCCATTTTAATAAATGGTAACAACATCGTCAACAACTCCGAATTAGGTGGTTCATTCTTAATAACATTTAACGGTACAACCACAATAAATAACGTTTCATATACCAATTTAGACAACAAAATTCTTAACTATATTACTACAAACCACTTCAAAAATTATGAAATATCCGATTATATATTTTCAAATAACTCGGAACTCTCTTTAGATAATATAAATATTTTAAATCCATTCATTAAAATTAATAATACCAAAATATCTATATCCTTTATGTTATTAAATTTATTTATTTATTTGATTTCTCTACCTATTATTAAATACAGACATATATTTGTAACCAAAAAACAACGGCCAGAATTAGAAAAACCTATTAACGAAGAACTATTTTTAACAGAATTAAGAGATCGTTTAAACGAATCCATAATGAATCGGGACGATCCATTTTAGAAGGGGGAGTGTTATCCAACCCGTGAAACGGTTCCACTTATGGAACTAATAAACAAATTTTTAAATTCACTTATCCAACGGTTCCACTTATGGGATTAAAATTTTTAAATTCAATCTCAGCTACATTGCCTTTGCCTTTATTTATGATTCTGCCTTCGCCTTTTTCATTAACTTCGAAGGCCGCGCTTGACCGTTCTGCTAAGATAAATAAACCTATAGTAAAGTAAACAACAGCTTCTGTTCGAAGCCAAACTCTCACGTTCAAAGACAAAAGTATTGCGTTCCAATTTTTAATCAAAATTGCATCGGTCAGCATAATTGAATTTTACAACGAGATGCGACAGTTTCAGCATTAGCTTTTATTTTAAACAAAAATCAAAGTTCTAGAAGCTTAAAAAAGAAAAGCTTCTGGCCGAGGTTCGTTGGAGAAGATTTTAGAATTAAGGAGTCAGTCTTATTCGGATTGAAACCGGGATCGGTCATAAGAAATAATAATAAGTGAAAGTGTCTTGAAGTAATAAAGAGTTAGTGAATTAAGGTCTGCACCAATAAAGTGAAATTAAAAAATAAAATTCATATTTTTTTTAATCAACCAATACGATTAAATTTAATTTATATGTATATTCTTGATCAGGATCGTGTCCTGAGTTGATATAAGCATGTCCGTCTGTCTGTCCGTCTGTCAGTTCGTCTGTCTGTCCGTCTGTCTGTCCGTCTGTCTGTCCGTCTGTCTGTCTGTCCGTCTGTCTGTCCGTCTGTCTGTCCGTCTGTATGTTTCTACGCGAACTAATCTCTCAGTTTTAAAGATATCGAATTGAAACTTTGCACACACCTTCGTTTCTTTGCATGCAGTATGTAAGTCAGAACGGCCGGGTCTGCCGACTATATCCTTTAGCCACCATATAACTAATTGATCGGAAATGCCATAACTTTTTACACCTATACAATGAGGGTCGATCTAAAGATTATATTTGTGGGATGTTCTATAGAAGTCCTTCAATTACAATCGACTGACGTTCTGGCCGTCCAAAATCATTTACAAGCAGAGAAGAGAAGAAAATCCACATAATAATAACGCCATATCCAAGTCCCTAGCAACAAACGTATCTACTGAAACCAAATAGTGATTGTTATGTGTAAGACTTAAATACTTTAATGAAACACTTCTTTTGAGATCGGCGACTATATGTATTTATTATAAATTTATTTTGTTGTGCGGCGGTGCGTTTTCGACGGTGCGTTTATTAAATTGTATTTCTGCTCACATCAACGATTATAGAGACAATGACAGAATGAAAATTATAAGTGTTAATCAACGCTTTTATAAGATGAACTGAAATTGGAATACAGGGTAATTCGAGTGTAACGCATTCAAATTAAGTCGGTTAAATTCAAAATTTTATTTTCCCCTCACCGTAAAACGCTTAAGTCGTTTTACTTAAAACGTCAAGAACCGCTAGCTTAGATATAGGGCGTTTAAGGGAACCAGTTGATGTCTGAACTTCAACAATTCGGATTTGGCCATCTTTAGCCTTAAACGTTTGGGTAACAAGGCCCTTCTTCCAGCCTCCTCTGGGTTGATTTTCGTCACAGGTCAAGACTAGATCCCCGATTTGAATTGGCTTGGTAGGTGCAAACCATTTGGTGCGCTCTGTTAATGTAGGAAGGTACTCTCTTACCCAACGTCTCCAAAATACATACTTTAGCTGCTGAGCAATACGGTACTGTTTTCGATGGCAGTAATTATAAATTTCTCCAGGAGTTTTTGTAGAGTTTACGATTTCCAGTAGAAAGTGATTTGGGGTGAGTGGTTCAGGACCGTCTATAGTAACGGGTACATGTGTAAGAGGTCTACTGTAAATAATATATTCGGCCTCGATCAATAGACAACGTAGTGTTTCTACTCTTGGTGCTTGCTCCTTTAGAGTTACTGCTAGGACACGCTTTGTTGATTGAACCAATCTTTCCCAACATCCTCCGGAACTAGGATTAGCTGGACAGTTAAACTCCCAGTTGATGTCCTTGGTCGCCAGCGTTGCCTTTATATATTCCCAATCGAAGATGTCGTTGGGTTTCCTTAGAATATTGTCGACACCAACAAAGTTTGTCCCCATATCAGAACGAATAGTGCTGGGAACGCCTCGTCTATTTACGAAATTTCTGATGATTACAATGCATGCATCAGATAATAAATCCTCATCGAGTTCTAGGTGTATAGCTCTGACTGTTAAACATGTAAACAAGGCAATCCAACGCTTTTCGTGACGACGCCCTATTGTTACAAATAAGGGGCCGAAGTAGTCAAGCCCTGTGTAAGTAAACGGCCGATTGTACGGCGTAACCCTATATTTAGGCAATTGCCCCATAAGCGTGGGCACTGGCTTTACGTTTTTGTTTTTGCAGTATTGACATGACGATTTGGCTCTTTTGACTGCTGTACGTATACTTATCACCCAGAACTTGCAACGTATTTCGCTTACTATTAGTTCGTCATTTTGATGGTGATATATTTTATGATAGTACAATATAGTTAAGTCGGTAAATGGATGTCCCTTTGGAAGTATTATTGGCTGACGAGTACTTACGGCCAGTATAGATGCATTGTTTAGCCTGCCTTGCACGACCAACAAGCCATCTTCATTTAGACCGGTTGAAAATGAATATATTGGGCTACATTTAGAAATAAAGGCATTTTGCCGAAGAGCGCTTATTTCTTCAAAATATGTGTGTTGCTGTACTAGCTTACATAATGTTTTCTCAGCATTGACCAATTCTTTGAAGAAAATTTCACCATTAACTTTCTTTGCGTTCTTTCGGATGTTTCCAATGAATCTGAGCATCCAACCCATCGTTCGCTTTAAGCGCATGAAGTTTGAAAAACGATCAATGTCTATTAGTGGTTCTATTGCCATTGTCAGGACAATCTTGCGCTTTTCGTTTGAGTCATCTTTTTTTTTTTTTTTTTTTAAATTTGCATTTTATTTATTGGATCTTCTATGAATTGAGACTAACAATAAGTATATAGAATCTTAAATTAAAAAGCTATCTGACAGTCAAGGATGAGAAGTTAGCTTGGTGTGGTAGGACGCTTTTTGTTTTGATATTTCATCTTTTACGGGTAGAATGCCAAGATCTCTGTGGATGTTGTCGTTCCGAACATACCAAGGTGCCCCAGTGATAGTTCTCAGGATTTTTGATTGTGCTCGCTGAATAATGTCGATGTTGCTGCTGCTCGCGTTTCCCCACAATTGGGAGCCGTAGGTCCAGACTGGCTTAAGCGTTGAATTGTAGAGCAGGACCTTGAAGTCCAGGCAGAGGGGGGAGCGCGCGTTTAAAAGCCAATGGAGACTGTTTGATTTTAGTTTTAGGTGGATTTTCTTAGCTTCGATATGTTTCCGCCATGTAAGTCTCCTGTCTAGGTGGATGCCAAGGTACGTTACATCGTCAGCTTGTGGAAGTGGCGTGTTATTCAGGGTTAGCGGGGGACACGTTTGTCTGTTAAGAGTAAACGTTATGTGTTTACACTTTTGCGCATTTATTTTTATACGCCAGTCTGATAACCACCTCTCCACTACAACGAGATGATCAGCTAGTAGTGCTGTTGCCTGAGTTGGGCATTTGGACCGACTTATGATCGCGGTATCGTCTGCGAATGTAGAAGTAGTTAGCCGCTCGTTCTGGAATATCTGTGTAGAGGAGAAATGAGTTGGACCAAGGGCGCTACCTTGGGGAACTCCAGCCTCTATAGCGTAGTCATCGGATGTTGTGGTGTTGCATCTCACGGCGAAGGCTCTGTTGTAAAGGTACGATTCCAATATCCTGTGAGTGTTTCCTGGCAGGATCGTTCTGATTTTATGGATAAGGCCATCAAGCCAGACTCGGTCGAAAGCCTGTGCAACGTCAAGGAATACCGCACTGCAGTATTCCCGAAGCTCGAATGTACGTATTTCTGTTGTTAGTCTGTTGACTTGCTCTATTGTTCCATGGCTTTCTCGAAAGCCAAATTGATGTGCTGGAATAACGTTGTGCTCTTTCAGATATGGAATGATGCGCGTCAGAAGGCATTTTTCGAGCAGTTTTGACAGACACGAGAGTAAACTTATCGGTCTATACGAAGCTGGTATTGTGTGATCTTTCCCTGGCTTTGGGATCATTATGATTACCGATTTTTTCCATTTTTTTGTGAAATAGCCAAGTCGTGTAATCCCGTTGAAGAGTTTACAAATAACCTCAACTGCACAGTTTGGAAGTTCGATTAACATTTTGGGAGTTATTTGATCACCGCCTGGGGCCTTTTTTTGGTTTCAATTGCTCGCTGATTACTTTTGCAATTTCATTTGGTTGAAACAGAATTGGCTCCGTCTCAGATTCAATTCGAATTGACGGCGACGGTAGTGCGAATGAATTAGTTGCAGGGTTTGGCTGAAAAACATTTCGAAGGTGTAAAGCAAATGTACAAGCTCTGTCTTTGTCGCTTCTGGCCCAGCTGCCTGAAGAGTCTCTTATGGGGATTACTGTTTCGGCCGGCGCACTTAGTTTTGGGTGGGCCCTCCACAAGGGATGCTTAGTGCTGGTGGGTGAAAGTTTCTCAATGTACTGGCGTTGTGCTTTTTCTTCTTCTTGCCTTAGAGCCCTGGTAAGTCTGCGACCAGCTTCTTTAAGATTTTGTTTTGAGGATGGCGATCTGCTGGTTTGCCAAGTACGTCTCAAACGTCTTTTCTCCAGAACAAGCTGTTCGATTTCATGGTTAGTTTTGTGTTGGTGTGTGTGCCAATCCCTCCCCTGCGGTGTTGAGACTTTGGCTGCTGCGACGAGTACAGACTCCAGGGCATCGGCGTAGCAGTCGATGTCCTCCTTGATGTTGAGCTGTGGAGTTAGTTCAATGTGGGAACTTACGTACTTTTTGAACTTCAGCCAGTTGGTTCGATGCGACGTCAGCCTGCGAGGGTGCTCGATTAATTCCGGGCTTTGAAGAAGAGTTATTAGCACTGGTGAGTGGTTCGATGATAGATCCAAAAGCGATTTTGCAGATATTAGATTGCGAGAGATGTTTTTTGTCACAGCAAAATCAATTAAATCAGGTAGTTTTCTAGGATCTGTAGGCCAGTATGTAGGGCTGCCTGGTGAAACGTAGTCCAGTTTGTTGCATGTTTTAATGAGTGCATTATATAGTTGCCTTCCTTTGGGGGTCACAAGGCGGGATCCCCAGTGCGTGTGCTTGGCGTTGTAATCTCCTGCTGCTATGAATCGCTCTCCAAGCGAATTGTAGAAGTCCATGAATTGGTCTTCGGAGACTGTAAAGCGGGGTGGGCAGTAGACAGCGGCAATGGCAAGGTTGCAGTTGCCCAACTGTAATTTTATCGATGTAGCTTGCAGATGATATTTAGCAAACCGTTGGTGAAAGTGGTGTTTGACGCGGTCTCTTATTAAGATTCCAGTGCCGCCATGCGCTTTACCATCTGGATGATCTGTGCCATAGAACGTGTTTCCCCGTATTTGAAAGTAATATTTGCTGGTGAGATGCGTTTCTGCCAGCAACATAAAGTCGATGTGGTTTTCGTTCAGAAATTGAGTTATTTCAGGTTTATGCCGTGAAACACGTTGGCGTTCCACAGAGTTATTCGAAGGCTAGGCATGGTTTATTTGTACTGCTGAGCTGCAAGCATTTGTAGTAAGATATTTTGGTTTTGCATAAGGGTTTGCATGGTGGTTTTCATGAAGGACATAAATTCCATCATATTTTGTTGCAAAGTAATCATCATAGATTCCATGTTACTTTGTGGCTGTCCCATGGCCTGCTGGATGTTATCAATTTTCGGCTCTATATGAGCTGTGCCTGATCTTAGAGCACTGGCGTAAGAAATTCCGTTGGTGGTAATTGAAGGGCCAAATGATGATCTGGCTGCTTTTGCGAAGAAAACTTCCGGTGTCGTTTGTGATCTCATGTAAGTGTTTTGTGTGTTCAGGGAGCGTGCCGTTGTTGCTCGTTGCATCCGACTTTTCATCGCCTTGTAGACTGGACAGCCTCTGTAGTTAGCTGTGTGGTTTCCTTGGCAGTTTACACACTTTTTAGTGAGAGAGTCTTCCTTGTTGGCAGGGCAGGGTTCGGAGCCGTGGCAGTTTCCACAAGCTACACATACTGACCTGAGGGTGCAGTAAGCCCTGGTATGACCGTATTCCTGGCAGTTTGTGCATTGCACTGGTCCGGTCCGTTTGTGCGGCTCTTCCACTGTGATCCTACGGTGCAGAAGGTACTGCAACTTGTAGATCTGGTGCACCCCGTTTTTTTCAAAGTTCTGCTGTCTGGCTCCAGCTCGACCTTGAAGAGTGGTTGCGGCTTCTTGTTTTTGTTCATAATGTTTATAACATTTTTTGCGCAAAACTCGTTTTCTTTTAAGGCCTCTGTAATTTCGCAGGGGGTCACATCGGGTTCTATTCCCTTAAGCACAACTTGCAAACCTTTGCAACTTTTCAGCTGGTACGTGTAGTAATTCTTTTTGGCATCGTTTAAGTACTTCGACACTGCTCGGAAATCGTCTTCGGTTTTGGTTTGGAGTTTAGTTTCGCTTATATTCCCTTTCATAAGCGGAATAACATGAAAGTTATCTTTTCTGACAAGCTCAACTATTTTGTTGACTAGGGCATTCGAGATCTTCTCCCGAATAAAAATAGGTGGGGGCTTTAGTTTCCTTGGGGCTAATTGTTCCGACTCTGTTTCAGGCTTCGCCAGAATGGAAAATCTATTTTCATCTAATGGCCCGGGATTTTCAGGGCCTTTGTTGGAACGATTTTTTTTTGGCTTATTTCCGTCCGAGTTTTTTTGGGGTGTTAGCTTGCGCTTGGAGATATTAATGTAGCGATCCATGTCTGTCTGCATGGCCGAACCCGCTTGCAGAATTGTCACTTCTTCTACCGTAGCTTTGTTTTTGCCGTTTGCACCGATTCTTGCACTTGGTTGTGTTGTCGTTAATGCATTGTTGGCGACAGAGACCGTTGTAGTAGTCGTACTAGTTGCTGTTGTTGTGGCGCTAGGCGGCAGAAGCTCTGTTGGAGTCTTGCATTGCTCACGCCATGCCATTTGAGCGGTAAAGAGCAGGGCGGGAGAGCAAGAGCTAGCTCTCTGGTTTTAGGCGGTCAGTAAACTTGCACCTTCAAGCACTTTCGGTTCTAGAGTATTACTCGTCACCGTAAAATAAGCATTGTTACGGGCCAAAGAAAGACGACGTTTGTCTTGCTCTCTCTGAACAACCTAGCGATTTTTAATTCAATTAATTACAGATGTGGCAAACAAAAGGGTCATGTAAAACCATACCATGTAAAACCATACCACGTAACTTGATTTTTTGGGCTTTTGTGTGGCGGTAAATCCTCCAGCCTTTGGCGGCAACATGCGGAAACTGCGGTTTCCACCAGAAACTTCCAGTACCTGTAGTAAATTTTGGTTGCAAGTGCACTTACTGTGAATTTCGCTGGCCGATATTTGTGGCTGGGCACAGGTTGCTGGGTCGCAGTTAGAGTACTGGATGCCACTCACAATATGATATTTCGGCTTATAGCCTTTCAACACTGCGAAATTTTGTAAGCTGCTGGCACGTCTGTCTCACTTGCAGGTAGAAATAAGAAGATCGTAACCGGAATCAGATAGATACCAGCGAGGCTTTTGGCGGAAATATATATCATATGACGACCGATAGGTGTCTCCATAACCATCCTGGCTCAGCTGTTCAAAATATCGATTAATCGGGTCAGGTGGCAACACTCGGTCAAGGTTTGTTTTAAGTGTGTCTTATGTAGTAAGCTTTCAGGCTGAATTTTGGTTCGCCAGTCGCTACAGGCGCCGTTTCAAGACCTCACTGTAGCATAAGTTGCTATTCATAGTAACATTAGGTAATATGAAAAAAATCATCATTAACTAAATCTTTTTTCGTCTTTTATTAAAATGCCATAAATTACTGACGAAAATGTGATAAATTACTGATTAAAATGCGATGAACTACTGATTAAAATGTGATGGATTACTGATTAATATGTGCTTATGCAGCGTCGAATAAAACTACAAAGCCAATTGTAAGTTCGAGTGTCAATATCGGCAATATCATACAACAACAAGTGGATTTATTTTGGGCTTATTGCCGTCCGAGTTTTTTGGGGGTGTTAGCTTGCGCTTGGAGATATTAATGTAGCGATCCATGCCTGTCTGAATGGCCGAACCCGCTTGCAGAATTGTCACTTCTTCTACCGTAGCTTTGTTTTTGCCGTTTGCACCGATTTTTGCACTTGGTTGTGTTGTTGCTTTACCCGCAGCACAAGAAGAGGGTGGAGTCGTTATTGCATTGTTGGCGACAGAGACCGTTGTAGTAGTCGTAGTAGTTTCTGTTGTTGTTGCGCTAGGCGGCAGAAGCTCTGTTGGAGTCTTGCATTGCTCACTCCATGGCGTTCGAGCGGTGAAGAGCAGGGCGGGAGAGCAAGAGTTTGAGTCATCTGATAAGGGGATCGCTTTATCGATTGTTGGCCTGGCGGATTCCGGTTCTTTCAGGAATAATGGTCCTAAGGTCCATACAGTTTGCGGATCGTAATCTTGACACTTGGTAGTTCGCGTCGCTTTATCAGCTGGGTTTAAGAGAGTTGGAACCCAACGCCATTCATTTTCCTTTGTTGTGTCCAGAATTTCTGCTATCCGGTATGCCACAAACTGTTTGTACTGCCTGTGGTCAGAACAAATCCAGGCGAGCACTGTCCTTGAATCCGACCAGAACACAGATCTTTCAATGGCAATATCATGACTTTCCAATATCAGGTTTCTCAATCGCGTTCCTAGTACTGCGGCTTGGAGCTCTAGCCTGGGCACCGACAACAACTTCAGCGGAGCACATTTAGTTTTTCCTGCAACGAAGGAAGTTTCAATAATGTCGCCAGATATAATTCGCCAATAAGCCACTGCGGCAAATGCCTGCTCACTTGCGTCGACGAATATGTGAAGCTCCTTTTTGATATCTGAAGCTAAGAACTTTGGAGAATAGCAACGACTAATTTGAAAATGCTTCACTCTATCCAACTGTCCGATCCATTCTTTGAAGCGCTTATATATATTATCGTTGATTAAGTCATTCCAGGTAATTCCTGTACGCCAGATATCCTGCATTAAAACTTTGCCAATTATCATAAGATCAGCCAGCATACCAAATGGGTCGTACACTGACATAATGATACTGAGAAGTTGTCTCTTGTTTGGAACTTTTATTTCCTTATCAACTTTGTTCATTTTAATATCAAATAAGAATGCATCCTTTCCACTATCCCAAAACATACCTAGAATCTTATCAACGGAACTGAAATCGAGCTTTACTGATGAAGGAATTGCAATGTCTGGCGAGCTGTTTCCACCGTTTAGCAGTTTTTGGATATTCGATGAGTTTGATATGAAACCTCTCAAATCGAAGTTGGCTTATTTGTGGACGTTCTTGACTTCATTGCTTATCTCGTAAGCATCCTTTTCATTGTCAAAGCTTGCTACAAAATCATTTACATAATGATTTTCTGTAATGGCCTTAATAACAGCTTCCTTCCTGTTCGTAGCATTTAAGGCATTTTGATTTTTTACATACTGCGCACAGCAGGGTGAACATGTAGCTCCAAATATTAGTACTTTCATCTTATAGACCTCAATATTGCCATCGGATTCCCTCCATAGGAATCTGAATGAGTCTTGGTCTGATTCTTTGACCTTTACTTGCAAGAACATTTCTCGGATGTCGGCGCATACAGCTATTATGCCTTGTCGAAACTGGAATAGGATTTTAAGAAGTGAAGGATTTTCGTCCGGTCCCTTTAACAATTGGCTGTTTAAAGAAATGCCATCCACTTTGGCTGCCGCATCGAAAAAAAGCCTCATCTTGTTTGGTTTATTAATGTTATGCACACCAAAGTGAGGGAGATACCATGTTCGTGGGCCGACCTTTTCTACTTCTTCTTTTGTCAATTTTCGGGCATATCCTTTATGTACAAAATCCATTATTGCCTTTCTATATTCCTCCTGCTTGTCAGAATCGAAAATCTTGCTCTCAGTCGTGTGAAGCCATATCAAAGCTATTAGGAAGGATTATATTAACATGACTCCACAAAAGAGCTGTCTCATAACTCTGGTTAACACGTAGTATACTTTCTTTTAATATTTTTCGAGCCCTGACAACTTCATTTGATTCCAATACATTATTTGGTAACTTAACCAGAAAGCTCTCTGCATTGAAATATTCCGCCATTAAATCATGTAAATCTATCGTATACGTATGAAAGACGGTGTTTATATCATTGTAAGGATTTTCTTGTTGAGGCTGTGTGGATCCATATGCTAGCCACCCTAATGCTGTCTGAACGGCTACTAAATTGTTTTCCAAATAAACACTTCGAAGCGTTTTGGTTAAATGGCAAATTTTCCACTCAAATCAGAATACTTGGCTTCGCATCTCCGTACCCTTTAATTGGCAAGCTCTTTAATTTTGTATATTTGTCATTAAGGGATTCAATATCAAGTGATTGTACAGGCAGTTCCAAAGACGGCACTGTGCTACCTGTTAAGGGAAACCAAGTTGCTTCACCTTCTACATTTCGTACCTTAAGTTGACATTTTATCGATGGAATTACTTTTTTGTGATTTCCTATCCAGTTGAGTGTCATTTTTTGTGCGTCTCCAGTCACACCAAGCTTTTCTGCCAAATCTGCATCTATTAATGATGCAGAGGATCCTTCGTCTATAAAGGCAAATACTTTGACAATTGATCTATTTGGCCCAGTGACTTTAATTGGCAGCACCTTAAATAAAAGCATCGATGTGCTGTTTCTGACTGTGAGGATATTTGCTGGACTACTTTCTTGTGGATCTTGAACTGTTTCTGTCAAACTATTAACAGTGACAAGTTTCTTATCCTGATGTTGCATGTGATTATGAAACGACTTGCAGTTTTCGTCCTTACAAATACGTTTCTTCTTACACACGTTTAGGTTGTGCCCCTGTCGAAGACATCCAAAGCACACTTTTAGTTTCTTGACCATTAACCACTTATTATTTACGTCACTCTTGGTAAATTTTTCACAGTCCTCAAAAATATGTTGGCCTTGGCATTCATAGCATTTTATTTTCCTTGTATCCTTAGACGACTCCTTGGTTATCTACATCACCATCTTTTGATTCGATCCTTTCTCATGTCTGGAGTTTGATTTACTTGATGCAGTTGTAAGAGAAGCTTGTGATATATCCATTGCAATTTTATCTATCCATGAACCAAAATGTCCTAGATCAGCATAAAGTTGGATACCTGATGCATATGTTGTCCATTCTATACATGTTCGCATGGGTAGTTTGCTTATAAGGTCACTTAATAGGACAGGGTTTTGCAGATGCTGCAAAGCATTGGCAGATTTCAGAAATATGATCATATTTGACACCTTTGCTGCAAATGGTATAATTTTGTCCAGGTTATTTTCTGAAATCTGCTGTATTTCAGAGACCTTTTCTAACTGACTCCTAACTAGCAGTCCTGATTGTCCATACTTAAATTGTATGCGCTTCATAATATGATCAACGTTTACTGGATTTATTAGCATTGCTGCCGCCTCTTCTCTAGCAACACCTTTTAAACTCTTCTACAGTCGGAGTAGATTTTTCAAATCTGAGTACTTGTACGCGAGAGTTGTCTCAACAAACATACTACTAAATATTGGCCAGTCTTCTGGTAGTCCGTGGAAATTAGGCAGGTCTATTATTTTTCCCTTCGAAAAATTCTGACTATTACCCATCTCGAATGCGCCACAGCCCCGAGACCCTGCATAGCCAAAAACAGACTCACCCTTTATATCGTCATTTTGAAAGTTGAATTGTGTGGTGTCAGATTTAGCGGTGGGATGAAGTCCTCCTTGTGCAAGTTTCAGGCCATGTAAGTAGCTCTGTGCGGGTCCAGAAGTCGAAGAATAGCTGCCCAAAGTAGCTGCATCGGGACGCTGTCCTCTGTGTGAGGACGCCAGGGCATGAATGACGCCCTGTGCGGCACCAGAAGTCGATGAATAGCTGCCCATAGTAGCAGCCATTCCAGGATGCAATCCTCCAGATGACGACGCCAGGCCATAGATGCCGCCCTGTGCGGCACCAGAAGTCGATGTATAGCTGCCCATAGTAGCAGCCATTCCAGGATGCAATCCTCCAGATGAGGACGCCAGGCCATAGATGCCGCCCTGTGCGGCACCAGAAGTCGATGAATAGCTGCCCATAGTAGCAGCCATTCCAGGATGCAATCCTCCAGATGAGGACGCCATGTATGCCGCCCATGAATGACACCAGGCCATGAATGCCGCCCTGTGCGCCATTGGCTGGTGGTTCATCAGCTGTTTATCAGCTTCAGAAACTAAAGAATTTACCTTTTTCTTAAAGTCAGTAAACTCTTCGGTCATCGCATTAAATTTCTGCATAACTCGATCCGTTTGCAATTGCTGTTTGACCAACATCTTCTCCATAAAGTCCTGCATGTTCATTATTGGAGTTTCCTTTTCCTTTTCTATTATAGTATCATCCTCATTCTCACTTAGAAGATCCATGTGGTCCTCATCGGTGTCTCGATTGCCCCCTGGTTTTGGCGTCGAAATGAGGGCTTGATCCATTTTTTCCATCAGTTTTTTCTTTCCGCGTGTCAATACCATTTACGGCGTCATACAAAAAATGAAGAGTGCCACTATATGATCTCTTTTGCGCACTTCGCAAATTGAATTTCACAATTTTTTGCAATGTTTCGAATAGAATTAGAGACATAAGCAACTTTAAAATTTAATAAAAATGTTATGTGAAAGACTTAAATACTTTAATAAAAACACTTCTTTTGAGATCGGCGACTATATGTATTTATTATAAATTTATTTTGTTGTGCGGCGGTGCGTTTTCGACGGTAGGTTTATTAAATTGTATTTCTGCTCACATGAACGATTATAGAGACAATTACAGAATGAAAATTATAAGTGTAAATCAACGTTTATATAAGATGAACTGAAATTGGAATACAGGGTAATTCGAGTGTAACGCATTCAAATTAATTCGGTTAAATTCAAAATTTTATTTTCATCAGCAACAGTGATTAGAAGCCATGATTTGCATTTGCATCCTGAAAAGCTCGAGGAGTTAAAAACGTGGTTTTTAAAGCCGAAATTAAGAAAAATATACACTCCAATGCCACCAAAATGGTCTCTATTATAAATCTTTGGGCCCATCTAATAAGGAAAACAGTGGATTAAACACAAAATACTGAGCTAAAAAACACAAATAAATAAAATAATAAATAAAAAACACAATAAATTGATTTCCAAATAAAAAAAACCGCAATTACGCCAATTTTTTAAAACCTCTTTGTTATTGAATGTTTAATAAAAGCGTAACGATAAACAATAAATAATGTAATCTATTTGTTCACTTGGTACCCGGTAGCGAATACTTTACGTTGGAGAAATGCAATTTTATCTGTTTTATATAAATGCAATTTTATCTGTTTTATATAAATAGCACTTTCTCCCTCAAATACATTGGCGGTAAAAAATATATAAACAAAAAAACGCCGTCAAAAAGAATGTGCCCAAAAACCGTAAACATTCCCAACTCTTCCAAGACAATTGAAAATGTAAATTGAATTGAGATTAAGTTTTTGAATTATATATAATAATAATACCAATAAATTTACCAAACAACTATAATTAAATTAAATAAATTAAATAAATGAAAATAAATGAAAATATTGAAGAAATTAGGGGTTTATTTACTGATAAAAACGGAATGAATTACTGATGAAATTTGATGGTTATTAACTGTAGAAAATGTGATGAATTTCCTATTAAAATGCGATAAATTACATATGAAAATGCGATGAGTTATTATTAAAATGTTATGAATTTATAATTAAAACAAGAAAGGAAAGCTAACTTAGGGCGGAGCCGACGTTGATATACCCTTTCAGAATACTCTGTAAATTATATTCTGCAAAATTATTCATATTACTGATTTAAATGTGGCAAAAATCCATCGCACCGACTTATCTAATTGTAAAATTTTTTTTCCTTTATACGTTGTTCATCTTAGTCAAGAAATAACTATGTAATGATGTACATATACATATAGAGACTGTAACGTGTAACGACTGGATGTGGCAGACAAACTCGGAAATCTGCAGTTGCGGGGGCACGCTATAGGATCCGGTACTCGCTCGTCGGCTTTGGGGGTGGAGGTCTTGCGCCTACAGATTCGCCAACTGACCACATATTATTATTACTAAGATTGGAATTGAGCGTGCAATCGACAAGAGAGTATAGATAACTAAAACCGGAATAGAATGATAACTAAATTCTAGAATAAGTATTACAGGGACAGAAAACATTATGAGAAAGTTAGCTAAGCGAATCCACGGATGGTGTTGTGGTCGCGTATGGCCCTCCCAACCTATGATCACCACCTTAAAGCGTGGCTTCGGTGACCCCTTGATACCCTACGATCGAGAAATCATCAGCTCAGTTCAGTTCAAGTTGTTTAGATATTCATGGTTTTATTTATGTTCACCATATGGCCCTCCCAACCTATGATCACCACCTTAACGCATGGCTTCGGTGACCCCTTGATACCCTACGATCGAGAAATCATCAACTCAGTTCAGTTCAAGTTGTTTAGATATTCATGGTTTTATTTATGTTCACCATATTAATTAATTTTCTTTTGATAGCGATAAATAATAATTTATAAAATAAGTATATTTATATAGATGATAAAGTAGAGCGAGGTAATATTCATAATGATATATATAATAATAGATAGAAAAATAATAATAATAATATATAATGAATTTAATTGATATTAATTTTATCATAAAGAAATAGTTTTTCATTTGCTTTAGGTATTGTTAAAGAAAAAATTTTTGTATTAGTTCTAGGTATTTAGTCTAAGGTCTGCTTTGAGAGACATTCTTCAAAAAAAATTTTAATTCAAATTTTAAACATTACAGACTTTAAGAGTCAACAATCAACGACTGTAATTTAAGTTAACTTCATTCAAAAATTTGCTTTCACATACGATTTTATCTACATTTCGTGTTAATTAATTTATAAAGAATTCATTTAATTTATGCTTTAAAGTTCGGAGTGGTTATGTTGGTATAAAATTTTGTTCACTTCACGAATCGGCGAGAAAAGAGTATGATAATATACAGGTGTAATAAAAGATATTAGTAGGTGTGACTCACGGCATTTCCTCAGACGTTGAAGATCGATCTCCGGACGGTATGAGTTGGCTGTAATCTAAATAAAGGCGATATTTCTCGCTATGTGGGATTTTTAAACCAAAATTATACTTTTCACTCATTTCTCTAGAATACGCGAACGGTTTTAAATTAACGAACGGTTTCTCGATTAATAAAAAAATAATTCATTTTCGCTTAAACATACAAAAACTTAGCTCTTCTTAAATTAATACCGCTTCTTGGCTTTTCTTATTACTTTAGACTCGATTTACTTCTTATTTAAATTTACTTTATATAATTAACTCTCAACATGACGTAGCCACTTGGCACTTCGAAAACTTATTATGATTTAAATATCTTGGATTTCATTGCTTTTCTTTTCACATTAATTTTCTTTGATTTTGGGTTTTATGACACGCGTTGGTTTTCTTCAAACAAAAGCTCTTTGATCTTTTAAATCAGGCTTGGTTGAGATTGTATTAGCCCTATACATGCACGTAGGCAAATGAAACTGATTGATCACGAGGTAAGGTTTTACAGACATTGAGGTTAAGCCCTATCGGTCGATAAGCCAAGCTAGGTTAAGACCGTTTACACACGTGACACTTCGGCAAAGAAACGCGTTTAGACTCCGGGATTTGCCAGAATTATTTGTCCCTCGGTAGACTCCCAGATGAATGCGCGCATCCCTCGAAACTCAGCTATTGTACGGATTCGAAGCGCGTTGAACATCGGGACAGGTTATGTCGTTGAATTAAACTGCCCTGTGGCCTTCAGGTCGCTCTGCCAGGTCTAAACTTCGAAAATCACATATTAGCCTGGTCGATAAGGTATTGCTGGTTACTGATCACTCCAAATCATCTCCCGCGGCACAACCTAGCGATTTTTAATTCAATTAATTACAGATGTGGCAAACAAAAGGGTCATGTGAAACCATACCTAGTGATTGTGCCACGTAACTTGATTTTTTGGGCTTTTGTGTGGCGGTAAATCCTCCAGTTAATTGGCCGAATCAATATGTTGCCTTTGGCGGCAAATTGCGGCAACACTGACTGCGGTTTCCACCAGAAATTTCTAATACCTGTAGTAAATTTTGGTTGCAAGTGCACTTACTGTGAATTTCACTGGCCGATATTTGTGGCTGGGCACAGGTTGCTGGGTCGCACTTAGAGTACTGGATGCCACTCACAATATGATATTTCGGCTTATAGCCTTTCAACACTGCGAAATTTTGTAAGCTGCTGGCACGTCTGTCTCACTTGCAGGTAGAAATAAGAAGATCGTAACCGGAATCAGATAGATACCAGCGAGGCTTTTGGCGGAAATATATATCATATGACGACCGATAGGTGTCTCCATAACCATCCTGGCTCAGCTGTTCAAAATATCGATAAATCGGGTCAGGTGGCAACACTCGGTCAAGGTTTGTTTTAAGTGTGTCTTATGTAGTAAGCTTTCAGGCTGAATTTTGGTTCGCCAGTCGCTACAGGCGCCGTTTCAAGACCTCACTGTAGCATAAGTTGCTATTCATAGTAACATTAGGTAATATGAAAAAAATCATCATTAACTAAATCTTTTTTCGTCTTTTATTAAAATGCCATAAATTACTGACGAAAATGTGATAAATTACTGATTAAAATGCGATGAACTGCTGATTAAAATGTGATGGATTACTGATTAATATGTGCTTATGCAGCGTCGAATAAAACTACAAAGCCAATTGTAAGTTCGAGTGTCAATATCGGCAATATCATACAACAACAAGTGGGTCCGGCTATACAGACTGGCATGGATCGTTACATCCAAATCAAACGGAAGCTAAGCTCGCAAAATAAAAGGGTTGGAAATAAACCAAAACTAAATTGCCCTAATAAAGGCAGCGAACAACCAGGGGCTTCTAGTAACAACAGATTCGCTTTTTCTTCGGAAATTGACAATAATCAATCCGAAGCTGGACAGGCTGTTCAAAAGAAACCAAAGCCCCCACCAATTTACATAAGGGAACAGAACTCAAATGCCCTAGTAAAGATTGTTGCGCTGGTCGGGAATGACAGCTTTTATGTTACTCCTCTTGTTAAAGGGAATATTCATGAAACAAAGTCTCAAGCTAAAACTGAAGATCAATTCAGAGCTGAAACCAATTACCTAGACGAGGCTAGGAAACTGAAACTGAATGAAAAAGGATTTTTCCCCAAAAATATTATTTTTGATAATATTCAACAAAAATAAAAAGCCGCAACCACTCTTTAAGGTCGAACTGGAGCCAGAAAGCAGAGCCTTGAAGAAAACTGAAGTACACCCGATCTACAAACTGCAATTCCTGTTGCATAGAAGGATTACTGTTGAAGAACCGCATAAGCGAAATGGTCCGCTGCAATGCACAAACTGACAAGAGTATGGACACACCAGAAACAACTGCGGGCTTCGTTCAGTCTGCGTTGCTTGTGGTGGCTTCTACAACTCCGAACCTTGCCTGCAATCAAAGAAGACCCAAAGACAAAGAAATGCGCTTACTGTGGAGATAACCATACCGCAAACTACAGAGGCTGCCCGGTCTATAAAGAGCTGAAGAGTCAGTTTCAACAAGCAAAACACGCACGCTCCCAGAATGCACGAAATGCGTACGTGCAATCCAAAACCACAACTAATGTTTTCTTTGCGAAAGCAGCCAGATCTTCATTCGGCCCTCTCAACACAAATGGGGGAGTTTCATACGCCAGTGCCCTAAAATCAGGACTTGCCAATCAGACGGGGTTCCCACAAGCTCAATGCTCTCAGCAAAATATAATAACACCTCAGCAAGCAATAGGACAAATACCAAACAGCATGGAAACCATGATGCTGACTTTACAACAGGGTATGATGGGATTTATGTCCTTCATGAAAACAACAATGATAAACCTTATGCAAAATCATATCACGGCACAAACTTGAAATAACTCAATTCCTTAATGAAAACCAAATAGATGTAATGCTGCTGGCAGAAACGCATCTCACAAGTAAATACAACTTCCAAATAAGACTTCATACTGCACAGATCATTTGGACGGTAAGCCTCACGGAGGAACTGGAATCTTAATCAGGGAACGCATTAAGCACCACTTTCACCAGAGGCTTGCAACAAATTATTTGCAGGCTACATCTATAAAACTACAAGCAGGTAACGGCAGTATCACTATAGCCGCTGTCTATTGCCCACCGCGTTTTACAATAACTGAAGAGCAATTCTTGGACTTCTACAATTCACTCGGAGATCGCTTTATAGCAGGAGGAGACTACAACGCCAAGCACACGCACTGGGGATCAAGACTCGTGATCCCCAAAGGAAGACAACTGTATCTCCCCTGGAGCCATATTGGCCAGCTGAACCCAGAAAACTCCCGGACTTAATTGACTTCGCTGTGACCAAGAACATCCCAAGAAATTTAGTAAGCGCCAAATCGCTATCGGAGTTATTGTCGGACCACTCGCCTGTTTTAATAACTCTCCTTCAAAGCCCGAAAGTAATCGAGCACCCCTTCAGGCTGACCTCGACTAGAACTAACTGGCTAAAGTACAAAAAGTACGTAAGTTTCCACATCAAACTAACACCACAGTTAAACATAGAGAACGACATCGACTTCTGTGCTGATGCCCTGATGACAGAAGAGACAATCGTGCGTAGCAACCAATACAAAACTAATCTGAAAATCCTTCAACTGGTTCGGGAAAAACGACGTCTACGACGCGCTTGGCAATCCTGCAGATCGACCCATTCAAAGCAACTCTTTAATGAAGCCACCGGCAGACTCACCAAAACACTCAAGCAAGAAGAGGAGCTTGCGCAGCGCCGGTACATCGAGAAACTTGTAACGAACTGATTTTTGCGGTCTGCTCGCTACGAGTATCGTGCGGCTAGCTCAGAAGATTTGTGTTGTTCGTCCCACCAAATTTATATAAACGTGACCGCCCGATTGTCTAGTGAGAACGCACAGAAGGTTAGGATATTTACAAAGGTCTTTAGTCGCCGACTTGTCTCTCGGCCTGGGACTAATGGTGACAGATGGTTGTCTCAACTCCTTTCTTGAAGACTTGTGGTCGTTCCACCGTCGTTCTCCGCTTCCTCGCCTCCGCTGTCGCTGGCTTCGGGGCTATGAGGGTCTAGGGATGCGTCACCGTTCCCAGACTAGGGTGAACAGGCACCGGGCTGCGTGCTCTAGTGAGACTAGGTGCAGCGGGTCTTTGGCTCTCGAGATTCGGTCAGTTGCCTGTCTAGGACTCTGGCGGTGAATTACCGTGCTCTCGACGCATACGCCTCTCGAGACACAATTCCAGCCTGCACAATTCTTGCCTGTCGATTCAGGCGTACGCCGGAATTCGACAAGGCAATTGCTTTCGCACGGCCGCTAGTTCTGGACAACTTCCCTTCCAAGCCCACGGTTCTTTGTCGAAGGACTCTTTTTATTCACTTCTGTCGGACTCGCCAAGCAATACGCCAAGCTCAAATCGCGACAAGAATTAGAGCAAAGCGCCTGGACTTAGCCGCGTGATGCCTTAAGGACCTCAGCTACCTGTTTCTCAGCTCGAAAACTTTAACTCTAAGTCCCGAACGTCTTGATGTAGCGATCTTGCTCCTGTTGACTCGGCGCAGCTCTGCTTCCTCCTAATGTTGACTTGACTTGTTTTATTCACTGATTTTCTGCTTGTCTACTGATCTTGCTGGATTGACTCGTTGTGATCGACTGATCCCGCTTCTTGCGCTCGGCCCGCTTATATAGGGCGGCGTATCCCGTTAATTCTCGGCTTCTCCTTTTTCGGTCTTGCGCACGGCACCATACTAGGGTACAAAGTCCGCCGCCTTCTAACGTTACACGTTCCCTCCAAACTCTCTCCAGCCGTATTCTACAAACACTCTTCTCGTTTCTTCCAAACTCTCTCCAGCTGTATTCTCCAAACCCTCACCAGCTGTTTTGCTCCAAACTCTCACCAGCTGTATTCTCCAAACTCTCATTTATTTGTGAGGAGTTATTTAACTTCGCGTTCTAAGCATCTCCTTTCTTTCGTTGTTTGGTCACACTACTGCTTTCCCGATCGGATTTCCAGCCAATATCGATGATTCGAATTATTGCAGCGTTGCCATCCGGTGGTGGCGATATTTTTTAGTGTGACCCTTCCTGTGCCGTCATCTCCAGGGTTCTGTGCCCATCGATCGACACTATCGTCTAGTGCCAATCGACCGCTTATAAATCAAAGCGCCCCCATCCCTTTATTGAAGTGATGTAGCATAATTCTTTGCACTTGCTGAGTATTTCATGCTTTCTTTTGTTTACTTGTTTTTATTTTCTCCGGCTGTCTTCCTTGTAATCGTTGTATGCCCTTTCCAGGCTCCACCTCTTGCTGAGATGGCGACCTGACAGGAGAAAGAGGAAGCTAAACTCATTGCTTGGCATTGTTATTCTCCCCGGCTTCAGGTAATGGTATCTATACGTTTTAACGTTTATCTTTCCTGCGTTTACTTATAGATTTCCTTTTTTTTTTTTTACTGCTGCGACGATGCATCCCTCCCTCATCTTTCCAGCTACTTCCCCGACTTTAGATTGATAAGTTTGTGTTTATTTGTGTGTTTGTTTTTTTCTTTTAATTTATTGGGCGTATACTCGGATGCCGGCTGCCCCTTCCTCCCTCCGGAACCTCCGTCCGCTTTGGGTGACCAGGTCGAGTCTTCTTCCGCTCCTTCCAAATGGTTCCCTCGACCGCCGTCACATCTCGGTATTTGACTTTCCGGACATTTTCGCGGGCGACCTCTGCCAACCGCCTGGTTCCGGAGCCAAGATGTTGCCGCTCGAATAGACGTCTCGTGTTCCTCCTTCGCATCTTCTTTGAATGTCCCGCCCAAGATGTTTCCTTTCCATATGCTCCTCCGGTGTGTTGCTCCCTTCTAAGCATCCCCTTACTCGGCGTCGTTGTTTGGTCCCATGCGTCCGGCCGGCCTCTTTTCCGGGGATCCTCGGGTTCATTTGGGGGCCTCTTCCTCCCATATCCGTGGCTTTTCCAGCCGATCCGTCGATGATTTGAAATAGTGCCAGCGTTGCCACCTTCGGCTATGAATGCCCGCGTGCTGTCGATGACGGTTTTTACCGTCGTCGACCCTTCGATGTGGGGCCGGCATCTCCGGGTCTTTGGCTCGGGCTGTTCGTGTGCTGCCATCGGGGGGTAGCCCTCGACACTTCTCCTCCGTTCCCCGTGCCAATCGACCGCTTATGAAATCCGGAAGTCGCCCTGGGGCGTCATCGCCCTCTTATTGCCAAGTGAGCGTGGCCATCGGCAATTCTTCTCGCTCACCGGTTCCTCGCCGTATTTCGTGCCTTTACTTTTGTTCGTGTCGTTGGCGGCACCTCTGGCAACCATCTTGGCGGAGATGGTGCCCACTCTTCCTCCTCGTCCTTCTCTTCCGCCACGGGCTCCTCTGCCATATATCGGGGCGTTGGCGGGACCTCCCACATCCGCCGTTCCTCCTCCTCCGCCTCCTTCAATTTGGCGTGCCACCGAATGGCCGCCTCTACGTGGTAGCGGTGCAGTTTGGCCCTCCTTTCGGGCTCCTGCTCCCGCTCCTGCTCCGCCGGGTCTCGGACCTCAAGCCCCGCCTGATTCTGAGCCATGGCCCGGCTGACCGCCTCGATGTGGCCACTTGATGACGTTGCCTCCTCGTCTCTGGTCTCGGGGGTTTGGCCCCCAACAGCCGACGTCCCGGGTGGGATGCGACTATCCCTCGTCGCCTTCCGGAGCCGCCACTCCCTCTGCTCTGCGATGGGGTCATCCACCATCTCGACATCGCTGTCCGAGCTGATAATAGGCTCCGGCGAAGACTCCACGGCGCGAGCCCGTTTCAGGGACCGCCACGGAGTTCGGGTAGGCCGGGCTGCCGACCATCCTTGCCCCGGGTTGGGTCCCTGCTGGGCCGCCATCCTCCTGCGTGCTTCGGCTCGAGTTATCACACTGCTCATGTTGACTGAAGTTTTCCTAATGCCTAATCGTCGCAGGGCTTTCCTCGAATGAAACCTCGGTTTCGTGCCTTCTTCTTTATTTGTTACCGTTATCCTTTGCTCTCTTACGGCACAGTTCTCTTTGCTGTGCCGTCTTCCCCCTTTCTTTGTGAAACTCGTAAGCCTTTTAGCTTGACAGATCCACATGGCACTTTGGATGCTGCGGTTCAACGTGCCTAAACAAATATTGTCCAGGTAGCTTTGGTATATATCTTGGGTATCCTTGGTTTATCCTAGAGGTATCCTTGGGGTTCCCTTAAGGGATCCTCTGGGTATCCTTTGGGGTATCCTTGTGGTGTCCGTGCAGTAACCTTGGACTATACTTGTGTTATCCTTAGGGATCCTTAGTGCATCCTTTGGGTGCCTTTAGGGCATCCTTGTGGTGTCCTTACGGGTATCCTTGGATTATCATTGTGTTATCCTTAGGGGATCCCTAGGGTATCCTTTGGGGTGCCTTTGGGGTATCCTTGTGGTGTCCTTACGTGTATCCTTGGGGTATCCTTGTTTTATTCTTAGGGATCCTTAGTGTATCCTTTGGGTGCCTTTAGGGCGTCCTTGTGGTGTCCTTACGGGTATCCTTGGATTATCATTGTGTTATCCTTAGGGGATCCTTAGGGTATCCTTTGGGGTGCCTTTGGGGTATCCTTGTGGTGCCCTTACGTGTATCCTTGGGGTATCCTTGTGTTTTCCGATTCAGTGTCCGCCTGGCGTAATCACGGATGATTTGGCGAATGCCCAAAGTTGAATCCTGATGCCTCGCGGTTTGGGTGTCTTACATGTTCAACGTGTCCTTGTGCCGTCCCTTTACCTGTCCTTTCCGCCTGTCGTGATCACGGATGATTTGGCGACTGCCCAAAGTTGAATCCTGATGCCTTGCGGTCTAGGTTCCTTGCATGTTGATCGTGTCCTTGTGCTGTACCCGTAAGTGTCCTTTCCGCCTGGCGTGATCATGGATGACTCTGGCGAATGCCCGACGCTGAATCCGATTGCCTTGTGGCCTGGATCCCTTATGAGTGTCCGTTCCGCGTGTTGTAATCATGGATGACTGGCGACTGCCCGACGCTGAATCCTGTTGCCTTGCAGTCTGTATCAATGTGAAATCCTTGTTCTAGTCCTCCGATGTTTCCACCGTCTGCTCTTGTGCCGTTTCTGTTTACTGCTGCTTAAGCTCGCCAATGTGAATCCTCCGCTCTTTCTTCGAATTTGTGTGGCGTATTTTGCAGATTACCGGCGAGACGAAATCTACAACCTGGTAAGGACCATCGTACCTCGGGGCTAGTTTTGCAGCAAACCCTTCGGCGGCTTTGGATAGGTGGTGTTCTTAGGCCCACACTATGCTGCCCACCTCTGGTGTCCACTGCCTCCTCCTCAGATTGTAATGTCTGGCTTGGTCCTGGGATGCTTTTTCCATATTTCGCCTTACTATTTCGAAGATTTCTTTCAACTTGGCGGCCTTCTCATCTGGCGTCTCTGTGTTTCTCCCAGAGCCTAACGTTTCTTTGTCATATAATGCGTTTGGCAGACGGGGTTCCCGGCCTTGTGTGAGAAACGCTGGGGAGTATCCAGTTGATTCAGATATGCTTGAGTTCACTGCTAGCATAATTTCTGGCCAGTTCTCGTCCCAAGTTCTGTGATCCTTTCCTGCGAATTGAGCTATCATCATTTTTACCGTACGGTTAGCCCGTTCTGTTGGGTTTTTCTGCGGTGTGTAGGGCGCCGTGAATTGCTACTTTATTCCCATTTCGTTAAGAAATCTTTTGAAGGATCGACTGGTGAACTGTACTCCGTTGTCGGTTATCACTATCTTTGGAGCCCCGAACCTTGATATTATGCGTTCTCTGAACGCCTTCTGTAGGGTCTCTGCCGTTGCTGTTCGTAGTGGTACAATTTCCGTCCATTTAGAAAACCGACCAACTAACACCAATATCATTTTATTTCCATGCTTTGATCTAGGCAGTGGCCCGACGAAGTCCGCACATACTGTTGCCCATGGTTCCTCTGGTACGTGAGTTAGCATTTTCCCTGCAGCCTGCAGCTGATTGGGCCTGTATTTTAGGCAAACTTCACACTTGCGTACGTGGATCCTGGCATCTCTGTGCATTCCTGGCCAGTAGTATCGGGCTGCCAGGCGTGCTATTGTTCTTCTACCATATGTAACGAACTGATTTTTTTACGTTCTGCTCGCTATGAGTATCGTGCGGCTAGCTCAGAAGATTTGTGTTGTTCGTCCCACCAAATTTATATATACGTGACCGCCCGATTGTCTAGTGAGAACGCACAGAAGGTTAGGATATTTACAAAGGTCTTTATTCGCCGACTTGTCCCTCGGCCTGGGACTAATGGTGACAGATGGTTGTCTCAACTCCTACCTTGAAGACTTGTGGTCGTTCCACCGTCGTTCTCCGCTTCCTCGCTGCTCGCTGCTCCAGAACGCCTCCGCTGTCGCTGGCTTCGGGGCTATGAGGGTCTAGGGATGCGTCACCGTTCCCAGACTAGGGTGAACAGGCACCGGGCTCTCAAAGCGTACGCCATTCGCAGCCACAGCCTCCTGTCCCTGGATCTGTCCCGGCCGGTCGCACCAGACGCCTGCACAGTTTCCATCTGACGGTTCAGGCATACGCCGGAAGGCCGCCAATGCAGTCCCTGTGGCAGGACGCTAGGTTCAAGACGAACGCTTCCGCCCTCGCCTCTTAGCCGTGGACTGGATGTGTTGTAGAATGGCTTGGTTGCCGCTGGGCCTGCGATGACTGCTCGTCGCTCCTCGTGTCCTCGATGCCCTTGCTCTGCTCACGGCGTGGTCTGCGTGCTCGAGTGAGACTAGGTGCAGCGGGTCTTTGGCTCTCGAGATTCGGTCAGTTGCCTGTCTAGGACTCTGGCGGTGAATTACCGTGCTCTCGACGCATACGCCTCTCGAGACACCCGTGGTTCAGACGCGCGTCCTTCGTGGCTAGTCGCACCAGGGCCTGCACAATTCTTGCCTGTTGATTCAGGCGTACGCCGGAATTCGACAAGGCAATTGCTTTCGCACGGCCGCTAGTTCTGGACAACTTCCCTTTCGAGCCCACGGTTCTTTGTCGAAGGACTCTTTCTATTCACTTCCGTCGGACTCGCCGAGCAATACGCCAAGCTCACGTCGCGACAAGAATTAGAACAAAGCGCCTGGACTTAGCCGCGTGATGCCTCAAGGACCTCAGCTACCTGTTTCTCAGCTCGGCGACTTCAACTCTAAGTCCCGAACGTCTTGATGTAGCGATCTTGCTCCTGTTGACTCGGCGCGGCTCTGCTTCCTCCTGATGTTGACTTGACTTGTTTTCCTCACTGATTTACTGCTTGTCTACTGATCTTGCTGGATTGACTCCTTGTGATCGACTGATCCCGCTTCCTGCGCTCGGCCCGCTTTTATAGGCCGGCGTATCCCGTTAATTCTCGGCTTCTCCTTTTTCGGTTTTGCGCACGGCACCATACTCGGTCCAAAGTCCACCGCCTTCTACCGTTACACGTTCTCTCCAAACTCTCTCCAGCCGTACTCTCCAAACTCTCTTCTTGTTTCTCTCCAAACTCTCTTCTTGTTTCTCTCCAAACTCTCACCAGGTGTATTCTCCAAACTCTCACCAGCTGTATTCTCCAAACTCTCACCAGCTGAATTCCTCCAAACTCTCATTTATTTGTGAGGAGTTATTTAACTCCTCACAAAATGTCGCAGACCAGTACAAAGCATCCTTTGTGGAGAGCTCACCCAAATTTAAGCTCTCCGATAGAATCAGTCACTCCGATTAGAAACTCCTCGGGTACTTGGGCCCGCAGTGACGAAGACAGAGCCGAAACATTTGCTTTACACCTACGAAATGTATTTCAGCCGAACGCCGCCACAAGCTCTCTTCAACTACCGCCGTCTAGCTCTGAAATTGAAATTAATCCGATTTTGTTTCAATCACCTGAAATTGCTAATGTCATTAGGAAGCAAATAAAACCGAAAAAGGCTCCAGGGGGCGACCCAAAAATGATAATTGAACTTCCAAACTGCGCAGTGGATGTTATATGCAAGCTATTTAACGGGATCACAAAACTTGGCTACTACCCCAAAAATGGAAAAAGCCTGTGGTTATAATGATACCGAAGCCTGGGAAAGACCACGCAATTCCCTCATCGTACAGACCAATAAGCTTACTATCGTGCCTGTCCAAATTACTAGAAAAATGCCTGCTCACGTGCATTACACCATATTTAAGAGAACAAAACTTAATCCCGGCACATCAATTCGGGTTTCGTGAAAGCCACGGAACCATAGATCAAGTCAACCGGATAACTTCAGAAATTCGTACAGCCTTCGAACATCGGGGATATTGTAGTGCGATATTCCTCAGGCATTCGACCGAGTGTGGCTTGAAGGCCTTAAGCATAAAATCATAACATAAACACTCATAAGTTACTTAAGTCGTACCTCTACCACAGAGTCTTTGAGGAGAGATGCAATACAACGATATCCAACGAGTATAACACTGAAGCCGGAGTCCCCCAAGGTAGCGCACTGGGCCCTACCCTGTTTGTCTTATACACAGCAGACATCCCTACGAACGAGAGGCTACTACGTCCACATTTGCTGACGACACCGCAATCCTGAGCCGCTCGAAATGCCCAACTAGAGCAACAGCTCAACTGGCTGATCATTTAATGGTAGTTGAGAAGTGGCTATCAGACTGACGAATCAAAATTAATGAACAAAAGTGTAAGCATATAGCATTTACCCTTAATAGACAATCGTGCCCCCCGCTTACTTTGAATAGTAAGAAGATTCTCCAAGTCAGCGATGTAACATATCTCGGCGTCCACCTCGACAGACGCCTAACCTGGCGGAGGCACATTGAATGCAAGAAAGTACATCTCAGACTTAAAGCTAGCAGCCTACACTGGATTATATATTCTCGATCACCCCAGTGTCTGGACTTTAAAGTTCTTCTCTACAACTCCACCCTCAAGCCCATTTGGACCTACGGTTCCAAGCTCTGGGGGAACGCAAGCAACAGCAACGTTGACATCATACAGCGCTCACAATCAAAAATCCTGCGAACAATCACTGGGGCACCATGGTATGTTCGGAACGAAAACATCCACAGGCATCTGGGCATACCACCGGTCAGAGATGAAAAAAAATATATTTATTTTTTAATTTGCGAACAATTTTTGAATTTCTCACTTTTTGTTCAATTTTCTTGGTTTAACTAGAAACTATACTATTGAAAATAAAACATTTTTTTATTTTTTTTGGTTTCAGATGAAAATGGCGACCTCCATCTTTCCCGCCGAACGACACATGCACACTCGCGACGCCTCGGCGAAATGCTTTTACCAGGGATAATTTGACTCATATTTTAATGAAAAAATTTGAGAAGAGTGTTCAAATAAATAACAATAAAACCTGAAGGTTTCAATCGAATACTTCTTTCCTTTACAAAAAAGACTTCGAAAAATCTATTTTTTTTAAGCTTTTAATGCTGGCACCACCTTAATGAAACTACTTAAGCAAGAACGTAATGTTGCTAAAGTAATATATTTTTTTTTTTTTTGTTTTGCAGGGTCCCACGGCCCACTTACCCGCCCAACCGACCGAGGGGCGCAGCCGTGTATCGTACGGCACGATTCGCGATAAGATAGACGCGAGATAGGAAAATAAAGGTAAAGGTCCGGGGAAAAAAGTAATAGTTAGATCAATCTTGTGCCAATGAAGCAAGTATTAATCGTTTTAGGAGCGGCAGAGAGTCAAGATTAGATATTACAGGAAAAAGTCTATTATAGTCAGAACATAATACTCTGATAGGCTCATGCAAGGCATAGTTAGATCTACAATGATTTAAAATTAGGGGAATATAATTTCTAGTTAATCTACTTGGCACAGAAAAGTTTAGCCGACTTAACAAGTCGGGGCAGTCAATATCACCATGTATAAGGTTATAAATGAAGACAGTACCAAGCATCGTTCTACGGTTGGCTAGGGATGGTAAATTAATCAAAAGAAGTCTACTAGAATAAGAAGGTAAGATAAGATTTGCATCCCAGTTTAGGCGCCGTAAAGCAAAAAGAAGAAAGTTTTTTTGTACAGATTCAATACGACCAATATGTATTCCGTATTGTGGACTCCAGACGGGAGACCCATACTCCAGAATCGGACGGACTAGCGAAATAAATAAAGTTTTAGTCAAATAAGGATCATCGAATTCTTTTGACCACCTTTTAATAAATCCAAGCAGTCCTCTTTATTGACCATAGACGAAATGTGATTAGAAAATTTTAGTTTAGGGTCCAAGAGAACGCCAAGATCGTTTACAAGAGTTATTCTATCCAAAGAGCTGCCACTTAACGAGTAAGTCGCGTATATCGGATTGGCCCGATAAAAAGTCATCAGCTTGCACTTGGAACCGTTTAAATTTGGTAAATTATCTCGGCACCAGTTTTGAAAATTATCTAGATGGGATTGCAAGTCTAAATGGCAGGAAATGTCCTTATACTGCAGACACAACTTAACATCATCAGCGTACATAAGTACGCGAGAATGACTTATAATTGAGGGAAGATCGTTAATAAATAATGTAAAAAGTAACGGACCCAGATGGCTCCCTTGTGGGACACCGGAGGAAACAATGAGAGTTTCAGAAATTGAATTTTTAAAAAGGACCCATCGTGACCTGCCATTCAGATAACTTGAAATCCATTTAAGCAGATCAACTGGCAAACCTAACAGGTCAAGTTTTTGAATAAGAAGTAAGTGATTTACAGAGTCAAATGCTTTACTAAAGTCAGTGTAAATGACGTCTGTTTGAAAACTACTATTGAAGCCTTTTATCACAAATGTAGTGAGCTCTAGAAGGTTTGTGATTGTGGATCTACGCTTAATGAATCCGTGTTGACACGGAGAATTGATTGATCTGCAAAGGTGCTGCAAATGAGGAGTAATCATTTTTTCAAAAAGCTTAGGAATAGATGTCAACTTAGAAATACCTCTGTAGTTACTGGCTTCTAACTTGTTTCCTTTTTGAAAAGAGGAATAACAAATGATTCCTTCCAAATATTTGGGAATTGGGAGGTTTCTAGAGATAAGGTAAACAACTTGTGAAGAGGTTTGCACAGGGCCTTAGCGCAATACCTAAGCACGCACCCAGAAATACCATCGGGCCCTGGCGAATAAACAGGCTTAATACGAAGAAGATCCAAAAGGAGAGAGCTTTCTTTTAAAGTGGGACAGAATATGAGGTTTGACTTGGGCATGGTGTAAGAATAAGGCTGTGATGAATTATCTAAAGTAGAGTAAGTCGTTTGAAAAAATTGGGCAAATAAATCGGCTATTGCCTGATCTGTGGTTGCCGTCATGTTTTCGAACGACAGCGAAGAAGGAAAAGAATTAGATTTACGCTTGGTGTTAACAAAATTATAAAACTGTTACGGGTCCTGAGAGAACTGGACCTTACAACGGTTTAAGTAACTATTATAACACTGAGCATTAAGCACAGTAAATCTTGACCGAGCACTTAAATATCTAGTAAAAACAGATTGAGAGCCGGTATTTTTATATTTCCTAAAAAGTCTGGACTTTACATTTCTTAAGTGTGTCAACTCTTTGCTAAACCAAGGTGATTTATTGGAAGTTGACGAATAGTACCACGGAACA
The DNA here is from genome assembly GCF_018152115.1 of Drosophila rhopaloa. NCBI lineage: Eukaryota > Metazoa > Arthropoda > Insecta > Diptera > Drosophilidae > Drosophila > Drosophila rhopaloa. The sequence goes on from NW_025335054.1 coordinate 421,879, forward strand.
CAGGAATTAAAAAATGAGTTTATTGCAGTGTAAAACAAGAGAGAACGCTAGAGTCGGGTGCCCCGACTATCAGATACCCGTTACTCAGGTAAAGGGAGTGCGAGGAAGATGGAGATAGAAATTTTGATCACGCATAACTTTTTAACGAATGGTCCGATTTGAAAAATTTCTTCTACATTTCGATAGGTATTGATAAACACAATAAAACTGCATTTTTACTTTTCCGAAATATTTAAATTTTTAAAATCATATATAAGCGATTGTGGGCGTTAAAGGGGGCGTGGCACCTTTTTGAAACAAACTTGCGCTGCGTAGGAACTCCTAGAATCTGCATGCAAAATGCCAATCTTCTAGCTTTTATAGTTTCCGAGATCTCAGCGTTCATACGGACGGACAGACGGACAGACGGACAGACAGACAGACGGACAGACGGACATGGCTATATCGACTCGGCTAGTGACCCTGATCAAGAATATATATACTTTATAGGGTCGGAAACGCTTCCTTCTAGCTGTTACATACTTTTGCACGAATACAATATACCCTTTTACTCTACGAGTAACGGGTATAAAAATTAACTAAATCGGACATATTATTGCATAAGTAAAGATCAGACCAATTAAATTATTTAGCCTCAGAAAGTCTGCCTTGCGAAAACAATGTATTCGCTTGGATTTTTCTGATTTTTCTTCTATAACTCTACCCGTATCAAATGAAAGTTCGATTGTTGGGTGATATGGATCTTCAGGTTTCGTGAGTGGTGCTACTCTGGACAGAAACACACCTTCAGGATTTGATACAAAACACAAATCAAGTAGGCGACCTAATGAATTTCGAACATGGTTTACTTGAGATAGAGATATGTCAAGCAGGCCATCAATAAAATCATGCTGTGCTATAGGTAGTAAGACATTCGATCCATCCTCAGTGGACCAAGTAACTCCAGGTATATTAAAATCACCTAGAACTACCAACTCATCCCTATCGGAAAGCTTATTTGCAACCGACTTAATAACGGATAGGTGATTTAAATAACCAGGAAGTTCAGACAACGTCGGAATATATGAGCAAGTTATGTATATAAAGTTACCAGGAAGCGATAACTTTACACAAATAATTTCAATGGTATTGAATTCATCAAAAAATAACTCATCAGACAGAGGTTTGAATCAACTCCAATTAAGACTCTACCTCCCCGTCTAGGGGGACGGTCATACCTATATATTGTGTACTTACCTGGAAAAACTTCGGAGCTAAAGATCTCCGGTTTCTCAGGTTTCTGTGAACACAATAATATGAGATGCAAGGGAAAGGCTATCGGAATACAATTTAGTGAGTTTGCTACGCAAACCTCTTGCATTCTGATAGGAAAGAGGGAGGTTAGAAGTTAGTTTTTTGAGGAAGTTTTACTCCCACGGGCCCCTTCTTCTTTATCTTAGCCTCGAACTCTTTTACAACCATATTATCCGGCCTGAAGTCGCCCGAGCATTTGGCTTCAAAAAGCTCGTTTGGGACAGTTATCTTGACAGATAAAATCTCTCTAGCGTAAGAAAACTTAATCTTTTCCACATTTACACTATTACAATCGGCTTTAGTTTTGTCTTGTATATAAGACAATACATCAGAAGATGTTTGATCAGGGGAAAGCCGAGACACGAAAATTTGTTTTTTTAGTGGAACCACTGAAAGGGATTTTGGTGGAGCAGACATTGTTTCTGCAAAACCAACTTGAGCCGGTTTTCCGGACTCAGTAGTCCCTTGTAGTGGTGATGCTACATTCTGAGAGATAGGTGGATCCACAATTCTTAGAAGTCCCTGGTTGCATGCATTCTGTAACGGATTGTTCGGATACCGAATCATTTTTAGCTGCTGATCTTAGCAACATTTGAGGGTTTGCTGAAATCAGCTGCTGATCCGCCGGAATGCTCTGTTGTTCTTTTGATTTCGGTTGCGGGGTGTTCCCCTTTTGCTCCTTACCACCAGCGGCCTTTTTGCGCTTAGGGGACTTTCCTAATAGCTTAAGACTATTAATCTGCGAGTCCAGGGGGAGATCATCAGCTTGGCGAAACTATCTCTAGCAACTCCGAAACAGCTAATCAGCCCCGCCTTTAGTTTGGGCTGAACGATTTCATCTGTTCGCAACCTCGACAAGCGTCACAACAAAACTGAATGGGCCCCTTTGAAAGTTCATCCGTAATACCGGCGCACTTGGTGTGCACCATATTTTCACACAGCCAGCAAGTCATATTAGACTGCTCAGCCCTGATTACGAGGCTGCATTTTGTGCAGAAGCAGACTAAATATTTATTATTCATTTTATTTATTGTGACCACTGTACCAAGAAAGCGAATTGAAATTTATAAGCGAGCAGTTATAAGTACCGCAAGAGCGCAGAAACTGCACGCCCCACCCCCAGCTTCGACTGACAGCTCACCAGCCACGAGCACTGCGACCTCGTTAATTTCTGCAACCGCAGCCACTGCAACAACAACATCAACGGTCGCCGTTAACAACAACGCGATTTCGAATGCGTTTGCAGCTTATGCAGCGTCGAATAAAACTACAAAGCCAATTGTAAGCTCGAGTGTCAATATCGGCAATATCAAACAACAACAAGTGGGTCCGGCTATACAGACTGGCATAGATCGTTACATCCAAATCAAACGGAAGCTAAGCCCGCAAAATAAAATGGTTGGAAATAAACCAAAACAAAATTGCCCTAATAAAGGCAGCGAACAACCAGGGGCATCTAGTAACACGAGATTCGCCCTATCGTCGGAAATTGACAATAATCAATCCGAAGCTGGACAGGCTGTTCAAAATAATAATAATAATGTACATAAGGGAACAGAACTCAAATGCCCTAGTAAAGATTGTTGCGCTGGTCGGGAATGACAACTTTTATGTTACTCCTCTTGTTAAAGGGAATATTCATGAAACAAAGTCTCAAGCTAAAACTGAAGATCAATTCAGAGCTGAAACCAATTACCTAGACGAGGCTAGGAAACCCTACTGCACGTACCAACTCAAGAGTAGCTAGGACTTGCAAGTAGTGCTAAAGGGCATAGAGCCAGACGTATCCACCAATGAGGTAAAAGAGGCACTGAAAGAAAAAGGATTTTTCCCCAAAAATATTATTAACATTATCAACAAAAATAAAAAGCCGCAACCACTCTTTAAGGTCGAACTGGAGCCAGAAAGCAGAGCCTTGAAGAAAACTGAAGTACACCCGATCTACAAACTGCAATTCCTGTTGCATAGAAGGATTACTGTTGAAGAACCGCATAAGCGAAATGCTCCGCTGCAATGCACAAACTGCCAAGAGTATGGACACACCAGAAACAACTGCGGGCTTCGTTCAGTCTGCGTTGCTTGTGGTGGCTTCTACAACTCCGAACCTTGCCCTGCAATCAAAGAAGACCCAAAAACAAAGAAATGCGCTTACTGTGGAGCTGAAGAGTCAGTTTCAACAAGCAAAACACGCACGCTCCCAGAATGCACGAAATGCGTACGTGCAATTTAAAACCACAACTAATGTTTTCTTTGCGAAAGCAGCCAGATCTTCATTTGGCCCTCTCAACACAAATGGGGGAGTTTCATACGCCAGTGCCCTAAAATCAGGACTTGCCAATCAGACGGGGTTCCCACAAGCTCAATGCTCTCAGCAAAATACAATAACACCTCAGCAAGCAATAGGACAAATACCAAACAGCATGGAAACCATGATGCTGACTTTACAACAGGGTATGATGGAATTTATGTCCTTCATGAAAACAACAATGATAAACCTTACGCAAAATCATATCACGGCACAAACTTGAAATAACTCAATTCCTCAATGAAAACCAAATAGATGTAATGCTGCTGGCAGAAACGCATCTCACAAGTAAATACAACTTCCAAATAAGACTTCATACTGCACAGATCATTTGGACGGTAAGCCTCACGGAGGAACTGGAATCTTAATCAGGGAACGCATTAAGCACCACTTTCACCAGAGGCTTGCAACAAATTATTTGCAGGCTACATCTATAAAACTACAAGCAGGCAACGGCGAATCACTATAGCCGCTGTCTATTGCCCACCGCGTTTTACAATAACTGAAGAGCAATTCTTGGACTTCTACAATTCACTCGGAGATCGCTTTATAGCAGGAGGAGACTACAACGCCAAGCACACGCACTGGGGATCAAGACTCGTGATCCCCAAAGGAAAACGTATCTCCCTGGAGCCATATTGGCCAGCTGAACCCAGCTCCCGGACTTAATTGACTTCGCTGTGACCAAGAACATACCAAGAAATTTAGTAAGCGCCAAATCGCTATCGGAGTTATTATCGGACCACTCGCCTGTTTTAATAACTCTCCTTCAAAGCCCGAAAGTAATCGAGCACCCCTTCAGGCTGACCTCGACTAGAACTAACTGGCTAAAGTACAAAAAGTACGTAAGTTTCCACATTAAACTAACACCACAGTTAAACATAGAGAGCGACATCGACTTCTGTGCTGATGCCCTCCAGAAGAGACAATCGTGCGTAGCAACCAATACAAAACTAATCTGCAAATCTAACAACTGGTTCGGGAAAAACGACGTCTACGACGCGCTTGGCAATCCTGCAGATCGACCCATTCGAAGCAACTCTTTAATGAAGCCACCGGCAGACTCACCAAAACCCTCAAGCAAGAAGAGGAGCTTGCGCAGCGCCGGTACATCGAGAAACTGTTGCCGACCAGTACAAAGCAGCCTTTGTGGAGAGCTCACCCAAATTTAAGCTCTCCGATAGAATCAGTCACTCCGATTAGAAACTCCTCGGGTACTTGGGCCCGCAGTGACGAAAACAGAGCCGAAACATTTGCTTTACACCTACGAAATGTATTTCAGCCGAACGCCGCCACAAACTCTCTTCAACTACCGCCGTCTAGCTCTGAAATTGCAATTAATCCGACTTATAATGATACCGAAGCCTGGGAAAGACCACGCAATTCCCTCATCGTACAGGCCAATAAGCTTACTATCGTGCCTGTCCAAATTACTAGAAAAATGCCTGCTCACGTGCATTACACCATATTTAAGAGAACAAAACTTAATCCCGGCACATCAATTCGGGTTTCGTGAAAGCCACGGAACCATCGATCAAGTCAACCGGATAACTTCAGAAATTCGTACAGCCTTCGAACATCGGGAATATTGTAGTGCGATATTCCTCAGGCATTCGACCGAGTCTATAAGTTTATAAGTATTTAGGAGACTAGTAGAAAATAATTTAGAATTGAGAATGGACAATTGCAAATTTTTACAAGACAAGATTAAATATTTAGGTTTTCTGATTTCAAATAATGAAATTAAAGCTGACTGTAAAGGTTTGGAAGCTACACAACATTTTCCGATTCAAGGCAAGGCGCAAGCAGTATAGTACATAGTTTTTTGGGGGAGCAAAGCCTCATTCATTAAAGATTTTTACAATTTTAGCGAAACCATGAGAAAGAAGAGGCAGTTTAAGTTCGAGGAAGAAGAATTAAGTTGTTTTTCGCAACATTTGAGGGTTTGCTTTTGCTCCCTACCACCAGCGGCCTTTTTGCGCTTAGGGGACTCTTTTAATAGCTTACGTCAATTAAACTGCGAGTCCAGCGCAGAGAGGAGATCATCAGCTCGGCGAAAACTATCTCTAGCAACTCCGAAACAGCTAATCAGCCCCATCAGGCCGCCTTTAGTTTGGCGCATGAACGATTTCATCTCGTTCGCAACCTCGACACAAGCGTCACAACAAAACTGCATATTGGGCCCCTTTGAAAGGTCATCACTTGTCCGGCCAGTAAAACCGGCGCACTTGGTGTGCACCATATTTTCACACACCCAGCAAGTCATATTAGACTGGTCAGCCCTGATTACGAGGCTGCATTTTTTGCAGAAGCAGACTAGATTTTTAGTATTCATTTTATTTATTGGGACCACTGTACCAAGGTACATAGGTATATTTAAAACTGTGGTCGTAACGGCTCTATCTTTGTTAGGAAATTTCATGAACATTTTTGTTTTTGAATAAAATTACGAAAAGTCACCGCTTACTTTTATTTAATTTTCGTAACGTATAGACAAGACGAACCTCATAGCCTTCCTCATCTATTCGCATTATTTGAGTCAAAGTGAATGGCAAATGCTTACGCTGCTGCTTAAGGCTATCAGTCAAGGGAGCAGACTTCGTGAAATTACCCGTTCCATAAGTTATCAAGTTTTCATATAAGGAACTGAGCGGACTTTTTTTGAGCTCCGACAAATTCAAATTTATTAGCCCAAAAATTCTGAGTAACCCAAGATATACGAAAAGACGCTGAACCAAAAACTCAAAACAATAAAAAACAGAATTTAACAACTATAACTGCTTTAATTTGTAAGGATGCTAATCACGGGCCAGGATACTTACAAAGTCGTACCAGGGTCCTCCACAGAAATATTTATATATTTGCGGGGACAGACAGGACGGGTGGCCAAAATGGCCGGAATTGTTGGGCATGGGGAGATAAGGAGGTGGAGGAGGGGTGCAGTTAGCCGGCCCCGTAAGCCCGGGTGCCGACCGTTCCGCAGCCCTACCGGGATGTTGCGGGAACGGGCCCGATCCCGTGCGCCGGGTGTCGGGCTCGTTTGACCAAACGAATTTGTTTTGGGGCCCAGGTTCGACGGCTTCGTCACCCGTGAGTCGCCGGCCTGGCTCCGTGGGGATCCCGAGGTGGATAGCGGTCCCGTCAACCGGTAGCCGTATGCAGATCGGGAAGATGTGGGAGTGGCCCCATGGCCGCAGCGTTCACAACCCCGAAAACCCGGGTGCCGCTCGCGCCTTGGTCACTGAGCCAGGTGAGGATCTCGAGGAAATGGTATTCACGGCCGCGGCGTTTGCGACCCCGAAAACCCGAGTGCCGCTCCCGCCTTGGCTGCCAAGCCAGGTGAGAATCTCGAGGAAGTAGTCTCCACGGCCGCGGCGTTTGCGACGCCGAAAACCCGGGTGCCGCTCGTGCCTTGGCTGCCGAGCCACGTGGGGGAGGGGAGGTGATCTCCACGGCCGCGGCATTTGCGACCCCGAAAACCCGGGTGCCGCTCCTGCCTTGGCTGCCGAGCCACGTGAGGAAGGGGAGGTGATCTCCACGGCCGCGGCGTTTACGACCCCGAAAACCCGGGTGCCGCTCCTGCCTTGGCTGCCGAGCCACGTGGTGGGAACTGGGGATAGGAGAGGGAGGAAGCCTTGCCAGAAAAGCGCCGAAATAAAATGTTGCGTTAATTATTTTATTTCCCCTTTAATATTATATAAAAGGTTCCTAGCTCTGGCTCTTATCTGTCTCACCGCCACGAGAGTTGCTCCCTATAGGGTTCGGCCCGAGGCCTGTCTCACCAGCCTGTCTCCTGTTCCCCCATCGTCGTGGAGTGGAGCCTATCCATGAGGGCAGGGCCCCATGGGTTTCCTTGTCCTGGGCAACCGGTAGTGGTACCGCTCAGCTGGGCTCCGCCAAGTCCCTGATACGTGGTGTCCTCGTTATCACCTTTCACGCCGAGAGGCACGTCCGATCGCCACTGATGCCAAAAACCAACTCTCTGATCGGCGAGCAGAGCGGCGTTCGTGAGCCGTCCTCGGCTGCCGATCCCTTTGCTGCTCGTTGGCGTTCTCGCCTTCGGCCGGCACGAGAGCTTTGTGTCGGCTTCTGGCTTCGGCCCATTGTCTGCACTTAGGCGCTGTTGCTAAGGGCGCCCTTCGGGTGTGGATCGCCGATGCTGTTCGGCTCGGTTGGTACTCGTCTGTTGCGTGCTCGGCCGGGTGTGTGCCTTGCCGTGATGGCGTGTGTGGCTTTGCCGGTATTGGCTCTGTGTTGCTCTGCCGCTGTTGGCTCTGTCGTTATTGACTCTGCCGGTGATGGCTCTGCCGGTGTTGGCGGTGTTGTCGCTGTTGGCGGTGTTGTGGCTGACGGCGGGCTAGCTAGCCTGGCCGTGAACATGTCGATCTGGTGGTGTAGCCCTTATGCTACTATTTACAGTGCCCTTCATGGGACTTTATATGTTGGCTCTTATACTAACTTATTGTCTACAAACTTATTACTCTAGTTTTAATCCTACTCTTAACCTATAAAGATATATATATATATGTACATTTGTGAGGGCGGGGTTTCAGCTCCTCACACTCCATCCCATCCTCGGAGGTGGATGCGGACGTATGCTCCTCGGCGGGTCACCTGTACTCGGTAGTGATCCCCTCCGGCTTCGGCCAAGAAACGTAAGTTTCTGCCATTCGCGCCGCGGATACGCTCCCGTATCAGGTTGTGGAGTTCGATCGGAATCCATCCGTCCGGGGCGCACCATCCCTCAGGTGTCCGCATGAGCGGCTCTGGTTCCTCGGGCTCGGAACCTGTCCCGGAGTCGTCGTCGGTGGGCGCCTCCTCGATTGGCCATGGTGCGTGATGGCGGCGATTGACGTCCGCCAAAATCCCCGGAGGCTCGAGGTCGTGGTTGGCTGCTGGGCGTTGGTGCTGACGGCGGAATCTCCACCGCCAAGCGTCCGTGGGGGAGGGGGTACGCGCTGGATGGGCCGGTTGATGACTGTGCGTCCTAGCACGACGTAAGCTCCCTCGTGGAGCGGGGCTGCGGGCCGGGTGGCTGCGCCGCGATGGCAGCCCTGGCAGTGGCGCGGCTCCTGGCGGCTGCCGAAGTCGTTGGGCCGTCCCGGGAAGCCAGGACCTGCTGCATCCTCTTTTGGTTTGTCGCAGAGGGGCGTGGTGGTGGCGTCCGGGGCGTGGTTCGTGCGTAGAGCAGCTGGTGGTGATGCCGGCACCAGTGTGCAGTCGGCGGCCGGCCCCCCATGGGTGGGGGCTGAGTTGCTCAATGAGCTCCTCCAGGCTGGGCGAGGCTCCCGGCTCCGGGCAGAGGAGCTCCTCCGTCGTGTCGCTCTCACCGCCTCCTGCTGGCTGCTCGTCGGGCCGACCTCTCCGATCTCATCGTCCGAGATCTCTATGTACACGATGAGCGGTGCGGCCGGGGCCCGCGGAAGCGGCACCAGCGCTGGTACGTCCATGTCCGGGTGTAGGGGTGGCGCCGTGAGGTGGGGATGCCCGTGTGGCAGATCCCTGGGCTCCTCCTCGTCCACTATGGCTGACACCATGTCCTCCAAGGATAGCCCTTCGCACCATGAGGGGCTAATAGGCGGAGAAGGTCCCGCGAAGCTGGTGTTGGCCAAGGGCCGTGGCAATGCTGCGTTGTTTGTGGCGAGAATACGCGGGCTCCGCCGGGGCGGGGCGCGTATCGCAACCAACGGTGGTGGTGAGTCGATCTTCTCCTTCGGTTTTCCCATGGTCTGTACTCGCCGAAGTCTCAGAGGTTTGTGTGTCCTGGCAGGGATCGAGTGGGCAATCGATGTCGATGTGTACCGATTAATAGCGTTCGATCGATGACGATGGGTATCGATTAATCCGATTGATTTTGGTAAGTCTGGTACGGCCGTTAAGTCTTTAAAACTTGATGTTGTCGTTACTGCTGGGCTGTGGCGTCGTAGACAACATGGCCGTCGTTGAGGCTGGTGATATCTGCCTGACCTGTCTGCTCCAGATCGTTGCCGCTGACCTCGTCGCCGTCTTGGTGGTATGGTTTAAATTTGTTGATACTTGCTGTACGGCGTCGGCGAGTCGTGGGCTCCTGCAGCCGCACTATGTTTGGGGACATAAACTTTATGACTTTGTAAGGCCGTCGAACTTTGGTAGTAGCGGCAAATCCCTCCGCGGCGTTTGATATCACATGCCGGCGCACGAGGACGAGAGCGCCCAAAGCTGCTCCTGTTTGGCTGACCATTCCCACTTTCGGTCTTTCTTGAGCAGTGAAGTCATTGGTTCCACTACGTCGGCGAAATTCGGTACAAAGCGCCTGTACCAGGACGCTATGCCGAGGCATCGGCAAAGCTTCTTTAGATTCGTCGGCGCTGTCAGCTCCCGTATGGCGGAAATTTTATCCGGGTCGGTGTGTATCCCGGCGTCACTGATCACGTGTCCAAGGTACTTGATGATCCGTTGGAAAAATTGACATTTGTCCCGATTCAGACGGAGGTTGGCTTCCCTCAGGAATCTGAATACCTCTCGCAAGTTCTGGGCGTGGAGCCGATTACGATGATATCGTCGAGGTGTCGATCACTGTGTCGAGGGCACGTTGAAATGTCGCCGGGGCCGAGTGTAGGCCGAAAGGCATCTCCTTCCAGTGGAATAATCCACGGCCGGGGACAGTGAACGCCGTACATTCACGGCTGTCAGGCGCTACTGGTATCTGCCAGTAACTATTTTTGAGATCCAGCGTTGATATGAAACGGGCGTGGCGTAGCCGCTGGTGTGGATCCTCGGCAGCGGATATGTATCGGGGATCGAGTTGTCGTTCAGTTGCCTGTAGTCGACGCACATCCGGACGTCTCCGTTTTTCTTAGCGGCGATGACGATCGGCGCGCTATGTGGACTTTTGGATGGCTCGATCCTACCGTCGCGGAGCAGCTCGTCAATCTGTTTGTCGACGACGGCCCTCATCGCAGGATTCCTCGGGTGGTACCTCTGCTTGTTCGGTTTGTCATTCCGCATGATGATACTATGATCGGCGATGTGGAAGACGCCGGCTAGGTGTTCTCGTTCAAAAAATGCTCCTATCCAGGGCTCTGAGTAGGTCTCGACGTGGTCGCTGGGGCGCGACTCATCCTCTGAGTCGTACTCGGCGTCTGCAATTCCACACGCGGGAATGGCCGTGGTCACTGCTGGTTCCGGATCCTGGAATCTAACTCGTTTTTACTTCCTTACGAAACGGGTTACGTTGGATCGCCGATGAGTCAGGGGCGGGCAAAGCTCCAAACCAGCTCGGAGCTGTTCCTGGACCTGTCTGGATGACGTGTGCCGTTGTGTTCCCGTGATTGCCACGCTGTGGAGCAGCCGTGATGTGCTCACGCTGCGGTTGTGCTCGTGGAGCCGCTTGTAGAGGGGCCTCCTGCTGTGGCCTAGTTGCCAAGTCGTGGTCCTGTTGTGGTTGCGCCCGAGGGGCGGCTTCTTGGTGCCTCTGCGTGGTGTGCGCCCTGGTGGCGGCTTTTGGGTGCGTCCGCGGGACGACTTTGGGTGGTGTGCGCCAGCGTGGCGGCTTTTGGATGCGTCCGTAGAACGGCTTTTGGTGTGGTGTGCGCCTTTACGGCGGCTTCTCCCTGCGTCGATTTGTGCGCCTTCACGGCGGCTTGTCCCATCTGTGTGCGCCTGCACGGCGGCTTGTTCCGTCTCTGTGTGCGCCTGCACGGCGGCTTGTTCCGTCTGTGCGCGCCTGCACGGCGGCTTCTGGGTCTGTCGTTGCTTCCCATTGCATTGTTCCTCTGGTCCTGAGGTGAGGGGGCGGTTGGAGCGTGAGTCCAAGTCCACCGCACTGGAGCGTGGCTGCTCCGTAACGCAGGAAATCCATCCCGAGAAGGAACCCGTGCTTCCCCTAGTTGAATGGTCACCCTGAGGGTTTGAGTTACCTCACGGCCGGTCCTCTCGGCTAGCTTGACGTGGGAGTTTTCTGGCCAGGCGCTCACTCATGAAGCTGTATGAGGCCCCCGTATACAAGGTGGCGTTGAGGGATACGGTTGTGATCCTCTTGAATCGTTGTTTTTAGTGTCTCTGGGCGTTCGAAGGGGTCCCCGTTTCCCGGCGTCTGGTTCCTGCAGCAGTCGACGGTTTGAATGCCCTGTTGGCCACAATCCCAGCAGAACATGATTCTGGGATTTCGACACCCTGTCGCGCTGTGTCCTTCCTGACCGCAGTTGCGGCAGGCCCTGCTTGCGTTGATGCGTCCTGGGGGCTGGGGTTCCTGAAGATCAGAGGTTTGTGTGTCCTGGCAGGGATCGAGTGGGCAATCGATGTCGATGGGTACCGATTAATAGCGTTCGATCGATGACGATGGATATCGATTAATCCGATTGATTTTGCGTGGTCTGGTAAGTCTGGTACGACCGTTAAGTCTTTAAAACTTGATGTTGTCGTTAGTGCTGGGCTGTGGCGTCGTAGACAACATGGCCGTCGTTGAGGCTGGTGATATCTGCCTGACCTGTCTGCTCCAGATCGTTGCCGCTGACCTCTTCGCCGTCTTGGTGGTATGGTTTAAAATTGTTGATACTTGCTGTACGGCGTCGGCGAGTCGTGGGCTCCTGCAGCCGCACTATGTTTGGGGACATAAACTTTATGACTTTGTAAGGCCCGTCGAACTTTGCAGATAGCTTAGCGGCAAATCCCTCCGCGGCGTTGGATATCACATGCCGGCGCATGAGGACGAGAGCGCAAAAAGCTGCTCCTGTTTGGCTGACAATTCCCACTTTCGGTCTTTCTTGAGCAGTGAAGTCATTGGTTCCACTACGTCGGCGAAATTCGGTACAAAGCGCCTGTACCAAGACGCTATGCCGAGGCATCGGCAAAGCTCCTTTAGATTCGTCGGCGCTGTCAGCTCCCGTATGGCGGAAATTTTATCCGGGTCGGTGTGTATCCCGGCTTCACTGATCACGTGGCCAAGGTACTTGATGATCCGTTGGAAAAATTGACATTTGTCCCTATTCAGACGGAGGTTGGCTTCCCTCAGGAGTCTGAATACCTCTCGCTAGTTCTGGACGTGTTCCTTGAGCGTGGAACCGATTACGATGATATCGTCGAGGTATGCGAGGCTGGTTATATCTGCCTGACCTATCTGCTCCAGATCGTTGCCGCTGTCCTCGTCGCCGTCTTGGTGGTAAGGTTTTAAATTGTTGATACTTGCTGTACGGCGTCGGCGAGTCGTGGGCTCCTGCAGCCGAACTATGTTTGGGGACACAAACTTTATGACTTTGTAAGGCCCGTCGAACTTTGCAGATAGCTTAGCGGCAAATCCCTCCGCGGCGTTTGATATCACATGCCGGCGCACGAGGACGAGAGCGCCCAAAGCTGGCCTCCATTCTCGTCGTCGCAAATTATAGTGCCGACCCTGCTCGGCGGTGGCACGCTCAGCATTATCACGGGCAACTTTGAAGATGCCGTGCAGCTGTTGGCTTCGTTCTTCAGGCGGGATTAATGCTGTTCCCCGTCCTGGCGTCACCTCGTCGTAGAGTGCGTTGGGAAGGCGTGGTTCCCGGCCTTGGACAAGAAAAGCGGGGCTGAAACCAGTGGTATCCGATACGCTGCTGTTGACCGCGAGAGATATCTCCGGGAGTAGCTGATCCCAGGTATTCTGCGGCTCGTCGCCAAGAGATTGCGCAATCATGGTCTTTACGGTGCGGTTACCCTCTCGGTAGGGTTCTGTCGCGGCGTATATGGGGCGGTATGCTGCAATTCCATTCCCAAGGATTTACAGAAAGCCTGGAATGCTATGCTGGTGAACAGAGTCCCGTTGTCACAAACCAGAGTATTTGGGATTCCGAATCGGCTGAGGATCCGCTCTCGGAAGGCTCGCTCCAAGTGAGGCACTGTGGCCCGTCGCAAGGGAATTAGTTCGACCCACTTGCTGAAGGAATCCAAGAATACAAGGAGAACCGTATTCCCTTGTTTGAAGCGCAGAGGATCTGGAAAGGTTCGTCGAACATTTTTCCAGCTGCCTTCTCCTGGCTAACCTTGAAGCGTTGGCAGCTCAGGCATCGTCGCACGTAGACGGCTACTTCTCGGAAAAGTCCGGGCCAGTAATATTTTTGGGCCACCCGCGTACATGTTTTCCGTACGCCCAGGTGCCCGGCGGTTGAATGATCGTGGCACTCCTGTAATACCCTCCTGCGGAAACTAGTGCCCACACACAGTTTCCAGGGGGTGTAATCCTCCTCTTCCGGGCGCAAGCCTATACGTCGGTACAGCTGTCCGTTCTCCTCGCGGTAGTCGGGATACTTTGCGGACTCCTGGATCCGGAGAAGCATCTTACTGATCTAGTTGCAGGTGTTGTCCTGCACCTGCGCTTGCTGGATGGTTGCGAGCGGTTGACGCGACAAGGCGTCGGCGACCAAGATTTGTGTCCCACGTCGATAGTTGATATCGTGCTGGAACTGCTGTAGTTCCAACGCCCACCGAGCTATCCGGCCCGTGGGGTTGTCGATGGAGTTTAACCACTTTAGTGAGTGGTGGTCGAATCTGTTTCCCTCGAGGTAGCATCGCATCTTGCGGATTGCCCACTCTATCGCGAGGCACTCTTTCTCGGAGTAATTTTGCTCGGCGTTGTTGAGCCGGCGACTGGCATAAGCGATGACCCGTTCTTGCTGCTCTATGGTTTGGGTCAGCACGGCTCCAATGCCGTAGTCGCTGGCGTTGGTTTGGAGAACGAATTTCTCCGCGAAATCCGGGCAGGCAACGATCGTCAACAGCTCCTTCAGTTCCTGGAAAGCCTGCTCCTGTTTGGCTGACCATTCCCACTTTCGGCCTTTCTTGAGAAGGGAAGTCATTGGTTCCACTACGTCGGCGAAATTCGGTACAAAGCGGCCGAGGCATCGGCAAAGCTCCTTGAGATTCGTCGGCGCTGTCAGCTCCCGTATGGCGGAAATTTTATCGGGGTCGGTGTGTATCCCGGCTTCACTGATCACGTGGCCAAGGTACTAGATAATCCGTTGGAAAAATTGACACTTGTCCCGATTCAGACGGAGGTTGGCTTCCCTCAGGCGTCCGAATACCTCTCGCAAGTTCTGGGCGTGGAGCCGATTACGATGATATCGTCGAGGTATGCGAAGGCGTGTGGCTCCATGGCCGGGCCGATCACTGTATCGAGGGCACGTTGAAATGTCGCCGGGGCCGAGTGTAGGCCGAAAGGCATCTCCTTCCAGTGGAATAATCCACGGCCGGGGACAGTGAACGCCGTACATTCACGGCTGTCAGGCGCTACTGGTATCTGCCAGTAACTATTTTTGAGATCCAGCGTTGATATGAAACGGGCGTGGCGTAGCCGCTCTAAAATGGTGTGGATCCTCGGCAGCGGATATGTATCGGGGATCGAGTTGTCGTTCAGTTGCCTGTAGTCGACGCACATCCGGACGTCTCCGTTTTTCTTAGCGGCGATGACGATCGGCGCGCTATGTGGACTTTTGGATGGCTCGATCCTACCGTCGCGGAGCAGCTCGTCAATCTGTGTGTCGACGACGGCCCTCATCGCAGGATTCCTCGGGTGGTACCTCTGCTTGTTCGGTTTGTCATTCCGCATGATGATACTATGATCGGCGATGTGGAAGACGCCGGCTAGGGTGTTCTCGTTCAAAAAATGCTCCTATCCAGGGCTCTGGGTAGGTCTCGACGTGGTCGCTGGGGCGCGACTCATCCTCTGAGTCGTACTCGGGGTCTGCAATTCCACACGCGGGAATGGCCGTGGTCACTGCTGGTTCCGGATCCTGGAATCTAACTCGTTTTTACTTCCTTACGAAACGGGTTACGTTGGATCGCCGATGAGTCTGGGGCGGGCAAAGCTCCAAACCAGCTCGGAGCTGTTTCTGGACCTGTCTGGATGACGTGTGCCGTTGTGTTCCCGTGGTTGCCACGCTGTGGAGCAGCCGTGATGTGGTCACGCTGCGGTTGTGCTCGTGGAGCCGCTTGTAGAGGGGCCTCCTGCTGTGGCCTAGTTGCCAAGTCGTGGTCCTGTTGTGGATGCGCCCGAGGGGCGGCTTCTTGGTGCCTCTGGGTGGTGTGCGCCCTGGTGGCGGCCTTTGGGTGCGTCCGCGGGACGGCTTTGGGTGGTGTGTGCGCCAGCGTGGCGGCTTTTGGATGCGTCCGTAGAACGGCTTTTGGTGTGGTGTGCGCCTTTACGGCGGCTTCTCCCTGCGTCGATTTATGCGCCTTCACGGCGGCTTGTCCCATCTGTGTGTGCGCCTGCACGGCGGCTTGTTCCGTCTCTGCGTGCGGCTGCACGGCGGCTTGTTCCGTCTGTGTGCGCGCCTGCACGGCGGCTTCTGGGTCTGTCGTTGCTTCCCGTTGCATTGTTCCTCTGGTCCTGAAATGAGGGGGTGGTTGGAGCGTGAGTCCAAGTCCACCGCACTGGAGCGTGGCTGCTCCGTAACACAGGAAATCCATCCCGAGTAGGAGGTCGTCCAGCACATCCGCCATAATGAGGCCGGAAATGCTGACCCCTAGTTGAATGGTCACCCTGAGGGTTTGAGTTACCTCACGGCCGGTCCCATCGGCTAGCTTGACGTGGGAGTTTTCTGGCCAGGCGCTACCTCATGAAGCTGTATGAGGCCCCCGTATACAAGGTGGCGTTGAGGGCTCGTTTGCCCTCTGGTATCGAGTTCGTATCTCGTCTTCCAGACGTTGGTAGTAGCGTGGCGACAAAAAATAACTCAAGGAACTCTCGGCGTACCTCGGTCCATGTTTTTCCCTGTAGACCGCTGGTTCGGAACCAGTTTCCGCTCTTCCGGTCAGCAGGACGATGAGGGCATGGGAGATACTTCTGGTCGATCTGGTACGGATCTGAGGTGCCGTTAAAAGTGAGTCCCCACTTAGTTACCTTGTCTATCAAGAGGGAACAGGCTGTGACGGTTTGTCGTTTGTCGGGTGGCTCAGGGATGGCCAGGGTTCGTCACAAGAATTTGTTTGTGTCAGGCGTGGTTGCTGAAAGATAGTTACGACCCAGCCCAGAGTAGAAATCGTGAGGAATTACTTAATAATTGATTATAACTAGGTTTTATTTCAGTAAGAATCTTGACATTTGATTAATAACTAACGAGTTCTCCGGACTGGCGGGTTGCCGCCCTTGCTGCCTTCGCTTCCTTCGTATACTACGAATGTCTGGTATCGGTAGCCGTCTAGCTGCTCGAGAGGAACAGCACGGGATCTCGGCTGCGGGAGAATAGACCCCGGGGTGGGTTGCCACGTAGCGAGCCTGAATTGAGAATCGGGTGCTTGGGGACCCTGAAGTCAGCCACGAGCGAAAGAGAGTATTTAGTGCTTGGGGACCCGAAAGTCAACCGAAAGTCAACCGCAAGAGAGACAATGTTGCTTGGGGACCCTGAGGTCAGCCGCAAGAGAGAAAGAATGTTGCTTGGGGACCCTGAAGTCAGCCACAAGAGAGAGAGAATGTGTTGCTTGGGGACCCTGAAGTCAGCCACAAGAGAGAGAGAATGTGTTGCTTGGGGACCCTGAAGTCAGCCACAAGAGAGAGAGAATGTGTTGCTTGGGGACCCTGAAGTCAGCCACAAGAGAGAGAGTGAATTCGGCCGGTGAACCGTGCCGTAAGGAGGTGTGATCCTGAAATCAGACAACTCCTAGTGATACCTTCGGACCGGCAGGCCGAGAAGGTTAGGGGGAGGAGGAAGTACTACGGGAGCTAACTACAATGTATAAGCGGACTTGGATCGAATGATCTAGTCCACCAAAAAATGACTTCACTGCTTACCACCACTGGGGAGTTGCCTCTGTACCCTTAGACGGTTGGCTGCTAAGTGCCTTTCTATGGCCCGTGGCCCGCCTTATATAGGGCTCGACGATATCTAATGTGCCCGCCGCCTGTGTGGGATTTGCCGGTCTAAGTGTGACCATCTCTCTCGGTCTAGTGTGCCCCTACGTGCGCGATCGTTTACGCGTTCTTAGTTTGAATTTTAAATTAAATGCTTCTTTCGTTTAATTTTTAGTCTTTTTATTTATTCATGCCATGCTTTTTGTGCGCGCAGCGTCACTCTCCCCCCGTTATGGATTCTAGTGGTGTTGAATCGTAACGTAGTTCCCTCTATTCGATACCACTCGCCAGGTTGTTTCTCCATCCTTTATCAGCCATCGCTGCTGTCTTCCGGTTTTCTTTCCTGCTAGCTTCTCCTTGATGTTTCTTGCCGTTCTGGATAATATTGCTCCTTCCGGTAGCGTCCATTCCTCGTCGTTGTGCTCCTCCTCATGGAGCTCTAGGATATCTCTGTCCGGTGTTTCGGTTGCTCGGCTCTCCTGGGCGGTTTTGGCTGTTTGGCTGTTGCCTTGCCCAGACTGAATGTTCCTGGTTGTTTGCGGTGCCGTGGTCTTCATCTTCGCCGGTGCCGTCCTTTTTCGAGCGGTTCCCGCCTTCGGTATCGGCTCTATAAACTTCGCCATAGTTTGCGCTGCTCGTATCTCTGTGTGCTTGTCTCGGAATTTCCGTGCTGCCTCCGTGAATTTGTTCATCTTTTCAGTAATGAGACAAATGTTTGTGTTAGGCTTTACGTTTAGTGTTGGTGTAGGGTGTAGTGTTGTATGGTGTATAAAGCAGTGTAGTGTTGTGTTATGGTTATGGTGTAGTGTTGGTTTACGTTTGGGGTGAGGTGTAGTGTGATGACTAATGTTATGTGAGTTGTGTGGTGTGGAGTAGTGCCATTTGTGTAGTGTTTGCTTATCTGTAGTATTCAATGATAGATCGTGCTCTTCACGTGTTGCTAGCTTACGGTGTTCGTTCTGTATTGTATTTCTTCCCACGTACGGATTGGTGTTTCCAATGTATACTGTCTGTGTTTTTCGCGTGTTCGGGTCTTTCACTGCCATGATCACTGGTGACACGAAATTGGTTATCTTCCAGGGGCCGTCGTATTTTGGTGCTAGTTTGGCGTTAAATTTTTCTGCCGCTTTTGACAGATAGTGCGTCTTGCACCATACCAAGTCTCCGACATCTAGTTTCCAATCCCTTTTCCGCAGATTGTAGTGATATTTTTGTTGTTCCGCGGCTTCCTCTGTATGTTGGGTTGCCACGTAGCGAGCCTGAATTGAGAATCGGGTGCTTGGGGACCCTGAAGTCAGCCACGCGCGAAAGAGAGTTTTTAGTCCTTGGGGACCCGAAAGTCAACCGCAAGAGAGACAATGTTGCTTGGGGACCCTGAGGTCAGTTGCAAGAGAGAGAGTATGTTGCTTGGGGACCCTGAAGTCAGCCACAAGAGAGAGAGAGAATGTGTTGCTTGGGGACCCTGAAGTCAGCCACAAGAGAGAGAGAATGTGTTGCTTGGGGACCCTGAAGTCAGCCACAAGAGAGAGAGAATGTGTTGCTTGGGGACCCTGAAGTCAGCCACAAGAGAGAGAGAATGTGTTGCTTGGGGACCCTGAAGTCAGCCACAAGAGAGAGAGAATTCGGCCGGTGAACCGTGCCGTAAGGAGGTGTGATCCTGAAATCAGACAACTCCTAGTGATACCTTCGGACCGGCAGGCCGAGAAGGTTAGGGGGAGGAGGAAGTACTACGGGAGCTAACTACAATGTATAAGCGGACTTGGATCGAATGATCTAGTCCACCAAAAAATGACTTCACTGCTTACCACCACTGGGGAGTTGCCTCTGTACCCTTAGACGGTTGGCTGCTAAGTGCCTTTCTATGGCCCGTGGTCCGTCTTATATAGGGCTCGACGAGATCTAATGTGCCCGCCGCCTGTGTGGGATTTGCCGGTCTAAGTGTTACCATCTCTCTCGGTCTAGTGTGCCCTTACGCGCGCGCGTTCTTAGTTTGAATTTTAAATTAAATGCTTCTTTCGTTTAATTTTTAGTCTTTTTATTTATTCATGCCATGCTTTTTGTGCGCGCAGCGTCACTCTCCCCCCGTTATGGATTCTAGTGGTGTTGAATCGTAACGTAGTTCCCTCTATTCGATACCACTCGCCAGGTTGTTTCTCCATCCTTTATCAGCCATCGCTGCTGTCTTCCGGTTTTCTTTCCTGCTAGCTTCTCCTTGATGCTGTTTCTTTCTGTGTAGTATTCAATGATAGATCGTGCTCTTCACGTGTTGCTAGCTTACGGTGTTCGTTCTGTATTTTATTTCTTCCCACGTACGGATTGGTGTTTCCAATGTATACTGTCTTTGTTTTTCGCGTGTTCAGGTCTTTCACTGCCATGATCACTGGTGTCACGAAATTGGTTATCTTCCAAGGGCCGTCGTATTTTGGTGCTAGTTTGGCGTTAAATTTTTCTGCCGCTTTTGACAGATAGTGCGTCTTGCACCATACCAAGTCTCCGACATCTAGTTTCCAATCCCTTTTCTGCAGATTGTAGTGATATTTTTGTTGTTCCGCGGCTTCTTCTGTATGTTGGGTTGCCACGTAGCGAGCCTGAATTGAGAATCGGGTGCTTGGGGACCCTGAAGTCAGCCACGCGCGAAAGAGAGTTTTTAGTCCTTGGGGACCCGAAAGTCAAACGCAAGAGAGACAATGTTGCTTGGGGACCCTGAGGTCAGCCGCAAGAGAGAGAAAATGTTGCTTGGGGACCCTGAAGTCAGCCACAAGAGAGAGAGAATGTGTTGCTTGGGGACCCTGAAGTCAGCCACAAGAGAGAGAGAATGTGTTGCTTGGGGACCCTGAAGTCAGCCACAAGAGAGAGAGAATGTGTTGCTTGGGGACCCTGAAGTCAGCCACAAGAGAGAGAGAATGTGTTGCTTGGGGACCCTGAAGTCAGCCACAAGAGAGAGAGTGAATTCGGCCGGTGACAACTCCTAGTGATACCTTCGGACCGGCAGGCCGAGAAGGTTAGGGGGAGGAGGAAGTACTCCGGGAGCTAACTACAATGTATAAGCGGACTTGGATCGAATGATCTAGTCCACCAAAAAATGACTTCACTGCTTACCACCACTGGGGAGTTGCCTCTGTACCCTTAGACGGTTGGCTGCTAAGTGCCTTTCTATGGCCCGTGGTCCGCCTTATATAGGGCTCGACGAGATCTAATGTGCCCGCCGCCTGTGTGGGATTTGCCGGTCTAAGTGTGACCATCTCTCTCGGTCTAGTGTGCCCCTACGTGCGCGATCGTTTACGCGCGCGCGTTCTTAGTTTGAATTTTAAATTAAATGCTTCTTTCGTTTAATTTTTAGTCTCTTAATTATTCATGCCATGCTTTTTGTGCGCGCAGCGTCACTCTCCCCCCGTCATGGATTCTAGTGGTGTTGAATCGTAACGTAGTTCCCTCCATTCGATACCACTCGCCAGGTTGTTTCTCCATCCTTTATCAGCCATCGCTGCTGTCTTCCGGTTTTCTTTCCTGCTAGCTTCTCCTTGATGCTGTTTCTTGCCGTTCTGGATAATATTGCTCCTTCCGGTAGCGTCCATTCCTCGTCGTTGTGCTCCTCCTCATGGAGCTCTAGGATATCTCTGTCCGGTGTTTCGGTTGCTCGGCTCTCCTGGGCGGTTTTGGCTGTTTGGCTGTTGCCTTGCCCAGACTGAATGTTCCTGGTTGTTTGCGGTGCCGTGGTCTTCATCTTCGCCGGTGCCGTCCTTTTTCGAGCGGTTTCCGCCTTCGGTATCGGCTCTATAAACTTCGCCATAGTTTGCGCTGCTCGTATCTCTGTGTGCTTGTCTCGGAATTTCCGTGCTGCCTCCGTGAATTTGTTCATCTTTTCAGTAATGAGACAAATGTTTGTGTTAGGCTTTACGTTTAGTGTTGGTGTAGGGTGTAGTGTTGTATGGTGTATAAAGCAGTGTAGTGTTGTGTTATGGTTATGGTGTAGTGTTGGTTTACGTTTGGGGTGAGGTGTAGTGTGATGACTAATGTTATGTGAGTTGTGTGGTGTGGAGTAGTGCCATTTGTGTAGTGTTTGGTTATGTGTAGTATTCAATGATAGATCGTGCTCTTCACGTGTTGCTAGCTTACGGTGTTCGTTCTGTATTGTATTTCTTCCCACGTACGGATTGGTGTTGCCAATGTATACTGTCTTTGTTTTTCGCGTGTTCGGGTCTTTCACTGCCATGATCACTGGTGACACGAAATTGGTTATCTTCCAGGGGCCGTCGTATTTTGGTGCTAGTTTGGCGTTAAATTTTTCTGCCGCTTTTGACAGATAGTGCGTCTTGCACCATACCAAGTCTCCGACATCTAGTTTCCAATCCCTTTTCCGCAGATTGTAGTGATATTTTTGTTGTTCCGCGGCTTCCTCTGTATGTTGGGTTGCCACGTAGCGAGCCTGAATTGAGAATCGGGTGCTTGGGGACCCTGAAGTCAGCCACGCGCGAAAGAGAGTTTTTAGTCCTTGGGGACCCGAAAGTCAACCGCAAGAGAGACAATGTTGCTTGGGGACCCTGAGGTCAGCCGCAAGAGAGAGAGAATGTTGCTTGGGGACCCTGAGGTCAGCCACAAGAGAGAGAGAGAGAATGTGTTGCTTGGGGACCCTGAAGTCAGCCACAAGAGAGAGAGAATGTGTTGCTTGGGGACCCTGAAGTCAGCCACAGAGAGAGAGAATGTGTTGCTTGGGGACCCTGAAGTCAGCCACAAGAGAGAGAGAATGTGTTGCTTGGGGACCCTGAAGTCAGCCACAAGAGAGAGAGAGAATTCGGCCGGTGAACCGTGCCGTAAGGAGGTGTGATCCTGAAATCAGACAACTCCTAGTGATACCTTCGGACCGGCAGGCCGAGAAGGTTAGGGGGAGGAGGAAGTACTACGGGAGCTAACTACAATGTATAAGCGGACTTGGATCGAATGATCTAGTCCACCAAAAAATGACTTCACTGCTTACCACCACTGGGGAGTTGCCTCTGTACCCTTAGACGGTTGGCTGCTAAGTGCCTTTCTATGGCCCGTGGTCCGTCTTATATAGGGCTCGACGAGATCTAATGTGCCCGCCGCCTGTGTGGGATTTGCCGGTCTAAGTGTTACCATCTCTCTCGGTCTAGTGTGCCCTTACGCGCGCGCGTTCTTAGTTTGAATTTTAAATTAAATTCTTCTTTCGTTTAATTTTTAGTCTGTTTATTTATTCATGCCATGCTTTTTGTGCGCGCAGCGTCACTCTCCCCCCCCGTTATGGATTCTAGTGGTGTAGAATTGTAACGTAGTTCCCTCTATTCGATACCACTCGCCAGGTTGTTTCTCCATCCTTTATCAGCCATCGCTGCTGTCTTCCGGTTTTCTTTCCTGCTAGCTTCTCCTTGATGCTGTTTCTTTCTGTGTAGTATTCAATGATAGATCGTGCTCTTCACGTGTTGCTAGCTTACGGTGTTCGTTCTGTATTTTATTTCTTCCCACGTACGGATTGGTGTTTCCAATGTATACTGTCTTTGTTTTTCGCGTGTTCAGGTCTTTCACTGCCATGATCACTGGTGACACGAAATTGGTTATCTTCCAGGGGCCTTCGTATTTTGGTGCTAGTTTGGCGTTAAATTTTTCTGCCGCTTTTGACAGATAGTGCGTCTTGCACCATACCAAGTCTCCGACATCTGGTTTCCAATCCCTTTTCTGCAGATTGTAGTGATATTTTTGTTGTTCCGCGGCTTCTTCTGTATGTTGGGTTGCCACGTAGCGAGCCTGAATTGAGAATCGGGTGCTTGGGGACCCTGAAGTCAGCCACGAGCGAAAGAGAGTTTTTAGTCCTTGGGGACCCGAAAGTCAACCGCAAGAGAGACAATGTTGCTTGGGGACCCTGAGGTCAGCCGCAAGAGAGAGAGAATGTTGCTTGGGGACCCTGAAGTCAGCCACAGAGAGAGAGAATGTGTTGCTTGGGGACCCTGAAGTCAGCCACAAGAGAGAGAGAATGTGTTGCTTGGGGACCCTGAAGTCAGCCACAAGAGAGAGAGAATGTGTTGCTTGGGGACCCTGAAGTCAGCCACAAGAGAGAGTGAATTCGGCCGGTGACAACTCCTAGTGATATCCTTCGGACCGGCAGGCCGAGAAGGTTAGGGGGAGGAGGAAGTACTACGGGAGCTAACTACAATGTATAAGCGGACTTGGATCGAATGATCTAGTCCACCAAAAAATGACTTCACTGCTTACCACCACTGGGGAGTTGCCTCTGTACCCTTAGACGGTTGGCTGCTAAGTGCCTTTCTATGGCCCGTGGTCCGCCTTATATAGGGCTCGACGAGATCTAATGTGCCCGCCGCCTGTGTGGGATTTGCCGGTCTAAGTGTGACCATCTCTCTCGGTCTAGTGTGCCCCTACGTGCGCGATCGTTTACGCGCGCGCGTTCTTAGTTTGAATTTTAAATTAAAAGCTTCTTTCGTTTAATTTTTAGTCTCTTTATTTATTCATGCCATGCTTTTTGTGCGCGCAGCGTCACTCTCCCCCCGTTATGGATTCTAGTGGTGTTGAATCGTAACGTAGTTCCCTCTATTCGATACCACTCGCCAGGTTGTTTCTCCATCCTTTATCAGCCATCGCTGCTGTCTTCCGGTTTTCTTTCCTGCTAGCTTCTCCTTGATGCTGTTTCTTGCCGTTCTGGATAATATTGCTCCTTCCGGTAGCGTCCATTTCTCGTCGTTGTGCTCCTCCTCATGGAGCTCTAGGATATCTCTGTCCGGTGTTTCGGTTGCTCGGCTCTCCTGCGCGGTTTTGGCTGTTTGGCTGTTGCCTTGCCCAGACTGAATGTTCCTGGTTGTTTGCGGTGCCGTGGTCTTCATCTTCGCCGGTGCCGTCCTTTTTCGAGCGGTTCCCGCCATCGGTATCGGCTCTATAAACTTCGCCATAGTTTGCGCTGCTCGTATCTTTGTGTGCTTGTCTCGGAATTTCCGTGCTGCCTCCGTGAATTTGTTCATCTTTTCTATAATGAGACAAATGTTTGTGTTAGGCTTAACGTTTAGTGTTGGTGTAGGGTGTAGTGTTGTGATGACTAATGTTATGTGAGTTGTGTGGTGTGGAGAGTAGTGCCATTGGTGTAGTGTTTGGTTATGTGTGTAGTATTCAATGATAGATCGTGCTCTTCACGTGTTGCTAGCTTACGGTGTTCGTTCTGTATTGTATTTCTTCCCACGTACGGATTGGTGTTTCCAATGTATACAGTCTTTGTTTTTCGCGTGCTCGGGTCTTTCACTGCCATGATCACTGGTGACACGAAATTGGTTATCTTCCAGGGGCCGTCGTATTTTGGTGCTAGTTTGGCGTTAAATTTTTCTGCCGCTTTTGACAGATAGTGCGTCTTGCACCATACCAAGTCTCCGACATCTAGTTTCCAATCCCTTTTCCCCAGATTGTAGTGATATTTTTGTTGTTCCGCGGCTTCTTCTGTATGTTGGGTTGCCACGTAGCGAGCCTGAATTGAGAATCGGGTGCTTGGGGACCCTGAAGTCAGCCACGAGCGAAAGAGAGTTTTTAGTCCTTGGGGACCCGAAAGTCAACCGCAAGAGAGACAATGTTGCTTGGGGACCCTGAAGTCAGCCACAAGAGAGAGAGAATGTTGCTTGGGGACCCTGAAGTCAGCCACAAGAGAGAGAGAATGTGTTGCTTGGGGACCCTGAAGTCAGCCACAAGAGAGAGAGAATGTGTTGCTTGGGGACCCTGAAGTCAGCCACAAGAGAGAGAGAATGTGTTGCTTGGGGACCCTGAAGTCAGCCACAAGAGAGAGAGTGAATTCGGCCGGTGACAACTCCTAGTGATACCTTCGGACCGGCAGGCCGAGAAGGTTAGGGGGAGGAGGAAGTACTACGGGAGCTAACTACAATGTATAAGCGGACTTGGATCGAATGATCTAGTCCACCAAAAAATGACTTCACTGCTTACCACCACTGGGGAGTTGCCTCTGTACCCTTAGACGGTTGGCTGCTAAGTGCCTTTCTATGGCCCGTGGTCCGCCTTATATAGGGCTCGACGAGATCTAATGTGCCCGCCGCCTGTGTGGGATTTGCCGGTCTAAGTGTTACCATCTCTCTCGGTCTAGCCCTGTGCCACTTTACGCGCGCGTTCTTAGTTTGAATTTTAAATTAAATGCTTCTTTCGTTTAATTTTTAGTCTCTTTATTTATTCATGCCATGCTTTTTGTGCGCGCAGCGTCACTCTCCCCCCGTTATGGATTCTAGTGGTGTTGAATCGTAACGTAGTTCCCTCTATTCGATACCACTCGCCAGGTTGTTTCTCCATCCTTTATCAGCCATCGCTGCTGTCTTCCGGTTTTCTTTCCTGCTAGCTTCTCCTTGATGCTGTTTCTTTCTGTGTAGTATTCAATGATAGATCGTGCTCTTCACGTGTTGCTAGCTTACGGTGTTCGTTCTGTATTTTATTTCTTCCCACGTACGGATTGGTGTTTCCAATGTATACTGTCTTTGTTTTTCGCGTGTTCGGGTCTTTCACTGCCATGATCACTGGTGACACGAAATTGGTTATCTTCCAGGGGCCGTCGTATTTTGGTGCTAGTTTGGCGTTAAATTTTTCTGCCGCTTTTGACAGATAGTGCGTCTTGCACCATACCAAGTCTCCGACATCTAGTTTCCAATCCCTTTTCTCCAGATTGTAGTGATATTTTTGTTGTTCCGCGGCTTCTTCTGTATGTTGGGTTGCCACGTAGCGAGCCTGAATTGAGAATCGGGTGCTTGGGGACCCTGAAGTCAGCCACGAGCGAAAGAGAGTTTTTAGTCCTTGGGGACCCGAAAGTCAACCGCAAGAGAGACAATGTTGCTTGGGGACCCTGAGGTCAGCCACAAGAGAGAGAAGTTGTTGGGACCCTGAAGTCACCACAAGAATGTTTGACCCTGAGTCAGCCACAAGAAGAGAATTGTTGCTTGGGGACCCTGAAGTCAGCCACAAGAGAGAGAGAATGTGTTGCTTGGGGACCCTGAAGTCAGCCACAAGAGAGAGAATGTGTTGCTTGGGGACCCTGAAGTCAGCCACAAGAGAGAGAGATTCGGCCGGTAACCGGCCGTATCTAAACAGACAACTCCTAGTGATACCTTTGGACCGGCAGGCCGAGAAGGTTAGGGGGAGGAGGAAGTACTCCGGGAGCTAACTACAATGTATAAGCGGACTTGGATCGAATGATCTAGTCCACCAAAAAATGACTTCACTGCTTACCACCACTGGGGAGTTGCCTCTGTACCCTTAGACGGTTGGCTGCTAAGTGCCTTTCTATGGCCCGTGGTCCGCCTTATATAGGGCTCGACGAGATCTAATGTGCCCGCCGCCTGTGTGGGATTTGCCGGTCTAAGTGTGACCATCTCTCTGGTCTAGTGTGCCCCTACGTGCGCGATCGTTTACGCGCGCGTTCTTAGTTTGAATTTTAAATTAAATGCTTCTTTCGTTTAATTTTTAGTCTCTTTATTTATTCATGCCATGCTTTTTGTGCGCGCAGCGTCACTCTCCCCCCGTTATGGATTCTAGTGGTGTTGAATCGTAACGTAGTTCCCTCTATTCGATACCACTCGCCAGGTTGTTTCTCCATCCTTTATCAGCCATCGCTGCTGTCTTCCGGTTTTCTTTCCTGCTAGCTTCTCCTTGATGCTGTTTCTTGCCGTTCTGGATAATATTGCTCCTTCCGGTAGCGTCCATTTCTCGTTGTTGTGCTCCTCCTCATGGAGCTCTAGGATATCTCTGTCCGGTGTTTCGGTTGCTCGGCTCTCCTGCGCGGTTTTGGCTGTTTGGCTGTTGCCTTGCCCAGACTGAATGTTCCTGGTTGTTTGCGGTGCCGTGGTCTTCATCTTCGCCGTGCCGTCTTTTTGCGGTTCCCGCCATCGGTATCGGCTCTATAAACTTCGCCATAGTTTGCGCTGCTCGTATCTTTGTGTGCTTGTCTCGGAATTTCCTGCTGCCTCCGTGAATTTGTTCATCTTTTTATAATGAGACAAATGTTTGTGTTGGCTTAACGTTTAGTGTTGGTAGGGTGTAGTGTTGTGATGACTAATGTTATGTAGTTGTGTGGTGTGGGTAGTGATTGTTATGTTTGGTTATGTGTAGTATTCAATGATAGATCGTGCTCTTCACGTGTTGCTAGCTTACGGTGTTCGTTCTGTATTGTCTTTCTTCCCACGTACGGATTGGTGTTTCCAATGTATACTGTCTTTGTTTTTCGCGTGTTCGGGTCTTTCACTGCCATGATCACTGGTGACACGAAATTGGTTATCTT
Source organism: Drosophila rhopaloa (assembly GCF_018152115.1). Taxonomy (NCBI): domain Eukaryota; kingdom Metazoa; phylum Arthropoda; class Insecta; order Diptera; family Drosophilidae; genus Drosophila; species Drosophila rhopaloa. The sequence goes on from NW_025335054.1 coordinate 449,551, forward strand.
CCAGGGGCCGTCGTATTTTGGTGCTAGTTTGGCGTTAAATTTTTCTGCCGCTTTTGACAGATAGTGCGTCTTGCACCATACCAAGTCTCCGACATCTAGTTTCCAATCCCTTTTCCCCCGATTGTAGTGATATTTTTGTTGTTCCGCGGCTTCTTCTGTATGTTGGGTTGCCACGTAGCGAGCCTGAATTGAGAATCGGGTGCTTGGGGACCCTGAAGTCAGCCACGAGCGAAAGAGAGTTTTTAGTCCTTGGGGACCCGAAAGTCAACCGCAAGAGAGACAATGTTGCTTGGGGACCCTGAGGTCAGCCACAAGAGAGAGAGAATGTTGCTTGGGGACCCTGAAGTCAGACAAGAGAGAGAGAATGTGTTGCTTGGGGACCCTGAAGTCAGCCACAAGAGAGAGAATGTGTTGCTTGGGGACAGCCACAAGAGAGAGAATTCGGCCGGTGAACCGTGCCGTAAGGAGGTGTGATCCTGAAATCAGACGTCTCCTAGTGATACCTTCGGACCGGCAAGCCGAGAAGGTTAGGGGGAGGAGGAAGTACTACGGGAGCTAACTACAATGTATAAGCGGACTTGGATCGAATGATCTAGTCCACCAAAAAATGACTTCGCTGCTTACCACCACTGGGGAGTTGCCTCTGTACCCTTAGACGGTTGGCTGCTAAGTGCCTTTCTATGGCCCGTGGTCCGCCTTTATATAGGGCTCGGCGAGATCTAGTGTGCCCGCCGCCTGTGTGGGATTTGCCGGTCTAAGTGTGACCATCTCTCTCGGTCTAGTGTGCCCTTTGAATTTTAAATTAAATGCTTCTTTCGTTCAATTTTGAGTCTTTTTATTTATTCATGCCATGTTTTTGTACGCGCAGCGTCACACTCCACCCGTTATGGATTCTAGTGGTATTGAATCGTAACGTAATTTCCTCTATTCGATACCACTCGCCGGTTGTTTCTCCATCCTTTATCAGCCATCGCTGCTGCCTTCCGGTTTTCTTTCCTGCTAGCTTTTCCTTGATGCTGTCTCTTGCCGTTCTGGATAATATTGCTCCTTCCGGTAGCGTCCATCCCTCGTCGTTGGGCTCCTCCTCATGGAGCTCTAGGATGTCTCTGTCCGGTGTCTCGGTTGCTCGGCTCTCCTGGGCGGTTTTGGCTGTTTGGCTGTTGCCTTGCCCGGACTGGATGTTCCTGGTTTGTGCCGTGGTCTTCATCTTCGCCGGTGCCGACCTTTTTCGAGCGGTTCCCGCCATCGATATCGGCTCTATAAACTTCGCCATAGTTTGCGCTGCTCGTAACTTTGCCTCCGTGAATTTGTTCATCTTTTCTGTAATGAGACAAATGTTTGTGTTAGGCTTAACGTTTAGTGTTGGTGTAGGGTGTAGTGTTGTATGGTGTATAAAGCAGTGTAGTGTTGTGTTATGGTTATGGTGTAGTGTTGGTTTACGTTTGGGGTGTGGTGTAGTGTGATGACTAATGTTATGTTGTGTGGTGTGGAGTAGTGGCATTTGTGTAGTGTTTGGTTATGTGTAGTATTCAATGATAGATCGTGCTCTTCAAGTGTTGCTAGCTTACGGTGTTCGTTCTGTATTGTATTTCTTCCTACGTACGGTTTAGTGTTTCCAATGTATACTCTCTTTGTTTTTCGTGTGTTCGGGTCTTTCACTGCCATGATCACTGGTGACACGAAATTGGTTACCTTCCAGGGGCCGTCGTACTTTGGTGCTAGTTTGGCGTTAAATTTTTCTGCCGCTTTTGACAGATAGTGCGTCTTGCACCATACCAAGTCTCCGACATCTGGTTTCCAATCCCTTTTCCGCAGATTGTAGTGATGTTTTTGTTGTTCCGCGGCTTCTTCTGTATGTTGTGTTGCCTCCTTTCGCACGCCTTTTAATCTGTTCCATCTTTGTTCTATACTTTCCTCCTGTAACCCCGATCCCTTTGTTACCCTGTCGAACATCGTGTTTGGTAATCTTAACTCTTTCCCGAATACCAGCTGAGCAGGGCTATATCTTGTAGATTCCGATACACTGCTATTGTATGCTAGCATTAACTCTGGTAAATGTTCGTCCCACGTGGTCTGATCCTCTCCTGCTAGCTGCGCGATCATCGTTTTGACTGTTCGATTCGTTCGCTCGGTAGGGTTCTCCTGGGGCGTGTACGGTGCCGTCAACTGTTGCCGTATCCCCCATTTTTCCATGGCCTTTCTTGTTTTTCCTCCTGTGAACTGGACCCCATTATCTGAGATCAGGGTTTTTGGCGATCCGACTCTCGCAATTACCCTTTCTCTAAAGACTCGTAGGAATGCGTCCGCTGTAGCCTGTCGGATTGCTGCAAGTTCCACCCACTTCGAGAATTTGTCCATGATTACTAATAGTGTGGTGTTTCCGTGCTTTGATCTGGGTAGAGGTCCCACAAAATCCACACATATGGTTTCCCACGGTGCTTCTGCCACTTTTGTCAGCATCTTCCCAGCTTTTCTCTGTTGCGATACCTTGTATTTTTGGCAACACTCGCATTTCTGTACGTATTTCCTTACGTCCTTGTTCATTCGTGGCCAGAAATATCGGTTCTTCACCCTTCTCAGTGTTTTGAACATGCCCAGGTGTCCTGCTTCTGCTGTACTGTGGTTTTCCGTCAATACTTGTTGAATTTCAGCCCCAGTTACGCACAGTTTCCATGGTTGTGTGTCTCTCCGATTGCCACCCAGTTTATATAGCCTGCCTGCTTCTATCTTGAATTCCGTGCTTTGTGGGTCTCTTTCCAGTTCCTTGTATTTTTCCTCAATCCATGTCTCCGTGTACTGTATTGTTTTCAACTCGTCCTGTGGCGTTCTGGATAAGGCGTCTGCTACCGCATTCCATTTTCCCTTTCTGTACTGGACTTCAAATTGGAATGGTTGTAGGCCTAGCGCCCATCTGGCCACTCTTCCCGACGGACTTTCTATTGAGTTTAGCCACTTCAAAGCCATGTGGTCTGTTATCACTATGAACCGATAGCCTTCTAGGTACATCTTGTACTTGTTGATGCCCCAATATATTGCTAAGCATTCTTTTTCGGTTGCGCTGTAGTTTTTCTCTACTTTACTCAACCTCCTGCTGGCAAACGCTATTACATGCTCCCCGTCCTCTCCGTCCTGTGTTAAGACCGCGCCTACGCCTTAGTCGCTGGCATCCGTTTGCAGTTTAAACTGCTTTGTGAAATCGGGGCATGCCAGTACCGGTGCCTTTGTTTTAGCTCGTTTTCAGTTGGTCAAACGATTCTGGATAAGGTTCTTCGGTCCATTCGCATTCCATTTTCCCTTTCTGTACTGGACTTCAAATTCGGGAAATGGTTGGTATGAACCGTCGCTACCATGATGCCACTCTTCCCGCCGTGACTTCCTATTGAGTTTAGCCACTTCAAAGCCATGTGGTCAGTTATCACAATGAACCGATAGCCTTCTAGGTACATCTTGTACTTGTTGATGCCCCAATATATTTCTAAGCATATTTTTTCGGTTGCGCTGTAGTTTTTCTCTACCTTACTTAACCTCCTGCTGACAAACGCTATTACATGCTCCCCGTCCTCTCCGTCCTGTGTTAAGACCTACGCCTACGCCTAAGTCGCTGGCATCCGTTTGCAGTTTAAACTGCTTTGTGAAATCGGGGCATGACAGTACTGGTGCCTTTGTTAGGCTCGTTTTCAGTTGGTCAAACGATTCCAGTTGTTCTTTGGTCCATTCAAATTTTTGTCCTTTCTTGATTAAGCCTTCCAACGCTCCTGCCTGTTCGGTAAAATTTGGTATGATCCGTCGGTACCATGATGCCATTCCTAAAAAGCAGTGTACTTCCTTTGTGGATCTCGGCGCTGGTAAGTCTCGAATTGCCGCTACTTTGTCCGGGTCTGTCCGAATGCCCCGATCGCTTATGACTCCTTTTGGAAGAAGTGGCATTTGTCTGCATTAATCCGCAGGTTCGCGTTTTGTAGCTTCTCTTTTAGCTTCTCCAAATGTTCACGTTTGCTCCGGCCAATCACCACTATGTCGTCTAGATATGCAAATGCGAACGGTTCCATTTCTGGCCCTATTAATGAGTCCAGTGCCCTTTGAAACGTTGCTGGAGCTGTGGTTAGCCCAAATGGCATAACCTTCTACTGGAACAGTCCACGTCCGGGGACTGTGAATGCCGTGTATTGTCTACTATTCCTATCCATTGGGATCTGCCAGTATCCTGGCTTGAGATCTATCGTGCTGATGAACTTTGCCTCTCTTAACTGGTCCAAGGTGAAATTCATTCTTGGTACCGGATAGGCTTTTTCTGTTTTGTCGTTCAGTAGTCGATAGTCCACACACATTCTCCATTCGTAGTTCTTCTTTCTCACTAGCACTACCGGCGCGATGTACGGGCTACGTGAGGGTTCTATAAGTATACTTGCATCTGCGTTTCCAGAATGTCCTGTACTTCGTTTTTGGACGGTTCCCCTGACGTGTTTTCTTGTTCCGTATTTGTCTCCGGTTGGTCCTCTTCGTCTCCGGGCTCTCTTATTTCCAGCTCTAAGTTTTCACACCTCAGCGTGCTGTGTACCCTCGCTAGAAAGTCCATCCCTAACAGTATTCCTCCTGCCACTTCTGTTAGTATCATGAACGTTACCCTGAACGATTTTCCTCCAAATTGGATTTCTGCCGTGAATTCTCCTATTGCCTTTTGCGTTGTTCCGTTGGCCATTGTTATTTCTGCTCGGGTTCCACACCATTTGCCTTGGTGTTTCAGATCTAGATATCTGTTTCTGCTTATAGCGCTTCTGGATGCTCCTGTGTCCAAAATTCCTTTCGCTGTCTTGTTTCCGACCCTTATCCGGGCTACTATTTGGAACCCGACGCAACACAGCTGCTCTCCTGCTGCTGGCTCTTTTGTTGCCGTCTGAGCTGCCAGCCTTATCTGCTAAGCCCTCCTGCGTTTCCCGGCCCTGCCCTGCAGCACTCCGTGGTTCTCGTACCGTTTCTTCCACAGACCCAGCAAAACAGCCTCGGTGGATTGTTGCACGTGCGTGCCGCATGTCCGGTTCCTCCGCAGCGCATGCATATCTCCGGTCTTAGCTGCTGCACAGGTTGGCTTGCCTGTGTCCGGTCCTCTGCCTCTATTCCTTCTACCTCCTCCGCTAGTTTGAGAAACTCTGTCAACGAGTACAGCTTTATCTTGCTCCTGCTGTTTCTGTACACTCGGTCCAGTTTGGCCTCCTCTGAGAGTTTCGTGAATTGCATCAGTTTTCTTAGTCCCATTGCGTATTCTCTTACGGGCTCCGTTTCTCTCTGTTTCATCTGTGCAATCTGATTCTCCAACTGTTCCTCATACCACGGTGGTAAAAAGTATTCCAGCAGTTCTGTTCTGATCCTGCTCGGCGTGGTGTTCCTCCAATCACTCGCGATCCCCTCCAGGATGAATGGCATCGTCTGTATCAGCTGGTCCTTCCGTATTCCGTATCCGCTGCCCACTGTTCCATTTTGCTAAGGAACTCCAGTGGGTTTGTTGTTCCTTGGTACCATTTTTATTTCTGTCTTTCCTTCCGTTTCGTCCCCTAGACTTGCTCCTTTGATGTCCATTATCCCCTCCTTTTCCACGGTTACCACGATCGCCGGAATTGTTTCTTTCGCCGGGCTTTTTCTCTCCTATATTTTTCTGTCAGTTCTGCGAGTCTTTGTCTGACATATTCTGTATGATCCGTTTTTTTGGAGAACGCTGCTAACAAGCGTCTTAAATCCTCACTTCTTTCTGCTGTTCCTAATCCGAACTCTTTCTTGTATTTCGTTAGCTCGCTCTTTGGTGCCAGATATACCCAGCTCGACATTACTCCTCTGGTGTCGGTTTATCTCCTGCAACCACTTTAACCTGTTCGGGCGCCACTGTGACGGTTTGTCGTTTGTCGGGTGGCTCAGGGATTGCCAGGGTTCGTCACAAGAATTTGTTTGTGTCAGGCGTGGTTGCTGAAAGAGAGTTCCGACCCAGCCCAGAGTAGAAGTCTTGTTGGTTTGTTCAACTCAGGTTGAATAACTCAGATTGACGGCTTTTAGTTTTCTGTCTCACGTTGACAGATTCAAATTGGCTGATTCAGGTAGACTGCTTCACGTTGACTGATTCAGGTAATCTGCTTCACGAAGACTGCTTTAGGTAGACTGCTTCAGGTAGACTGATTTAGGTAGACTGCTTCAGGTAGACTGATTTTTGTTATACACCGGCCTTATATACTGGCAAGGGCTGACCTCGGGTGTCCTCCTCGGAGATAACTTCGGGCGTACGAGCGAGATCGGGCCCTATGCTTCCTACTTCGGACGACGTCGGCTGCGACGTCGTCGCTAACTTCTTCGTTTGTTTTCGGGGAGCGTTCGTCTGTCTTCGTCCGTTTTTAAGCTTCGTGAAGCTTCGTGCCTATGTTTCTTGTCGTGTGCGCCGACCTTTTTCGTGCCTATATTTCGCGTCGTGTGCGCCGACGTTTGTTCGTGCCTATATTTCGCGTCGTGTGCGCCGACGTAGTGTTCGGGGATCTAATGCCCGGAACTATGATTTTTTTGATGTTGCGTTTGCGTGTACGTGTGTACGTATGTATGTGTGTACGTCTGCGCCCCGAAAAATATGGTCATGGCACCCGTGTGCTCCCTGACACAAAATTCCCCAAACCTCACTAAACTTCCTCCAATGCTGTCCAAACCGTGGGGCTTTAATCCACGGTGGATGTCGATGTTCTTGACGTCCTGCATGTTCTGTCTAGTCCCTGCTCGGGCACCATTCTGTAAGGATGCTAATCACGGCCAGGATACATACGAAGTCGTACCAGGGTCCTCCACAGAAATATTTATATATTTGCGGGGATAGACAGGACGGGTGGCCAAAATGTCCGGAATTGTTTGGCATGGGGAGATTAGGAGGTGGAGGAGGGGTGCAGTTAGCCGGCCCCGTAAGCCCGGGTGCCGCTCCCGCCTTGGCTGCCAAGCCAGGTGAGGATCGCGAGGAAGTGGTCTCCACGACCGCGGCGTTTGCGACCCCGAAAACCCGGGTGCCGCTCTTGCCTTGGCTGCCAAGCCACGTGGGGAGGGGAGGTGATCTCCACGGCCGCGGCATTTGCGACCCCGAAAACCCGGGTGCCGCTCCTGCCTTGGCTGCCGAGCCATGTGAGGAACGGGAGGTGATCTCCACGGCGGCGGCGTTTACGTCCCCGAAAACCCGGGTGCCACTCGCGCCTTGGCTGTCGAGCCACGTGAGGAAGGGGAAGTGATCTCCACAGCCGCGGCGTTCACGACCCCGAAAACCCGGGTGCCGCTCGCGCCTTGGCTGCCGAGCCACGTGGGAACTTGGGGAGGCAGAGGGAGGAAGCCTTGCCAGAAAAGCGCCGAAATAGAATGTTGCGTTAATTATTTTATTTCCCCTTTAATATAAAAGGTTCTAAGCTCTAGCTCTTATCTGTCTCACCGCCACGAGAGTTGCTCCTCGTAGGGTTCGGCCTGTCTCACCAGCTGCTCCTGTTCCTCCATCGTCGTGGAGTCCCGCCTATCCATGAGGGCGGGGACCCATGGGTCTCCTGGGTGGTACCGCTCGGCTGGGCTCCGCCAAGTCCCTGACACGTGGTGTCCTCGTTATCACCTCTCACTCCGAGGCGCACGTCCGATCGCCACTGATGCCAAAAACCAACTCTCTGATCGGCGAGCAGAGGGGCGTTCGTGAGCCGTCCTCGGCTGCCGATCCCTTTGCTGCTCGTCCGCGTTCTCGCCTTCGGCCGGCACGAGAGCTTTGTGTCGGCTTCTGGCTTCGGCCCGTTGTCTGCACGTCGGCGCTGTTGCTAAGGGCGCCCTTCGGGTGTGGATCGCCGATGCTGTTCGGCTCGGTTGGTACTCGTCTGTTCTGCCCGTCGCTCGGCCGGGTGTCGATCGCCGATGCTGTTCGGCTCGGTTGATACTCGTCTGTTCTGACCGTCGCTCGGCCGGGTGTGCCTCTGCCGATGATGGCGCTGCCGCTGTGTGGCTCTGCCGGTATTGGTTCTGTCGGTATTGGCTCTGCCTGGCTCTGCCGTGTGATGGCTCTGCCGGTATTGGCTCTGTCGGTATTGGCTCGGTCGGTATTGACTCTGCCGGTGATGGCTCTGCCGATGTTGGCTCTGCCGGTGTTGGCGGTGTTGTCGCTGACGGCTGTGTTGGCGCTGTTGGCGGTGTTGTCGCTGACGGCGGGCTAGCTGGCCTGGCCGTGTACATATCGATCTGGTGGTGTAGCCCTTATGCTACTATTTACAGTGCCCTTCATGGGACTTTATATGTCGGCTCTTATACTAACTTATTGTCTACAAACTTATTACTCAATTTTTAATCCTACTCTTAACCTATAAAGATATATATATATGTACATTAAATAAGTGCCACGCAAAACAACTCAATGAGCGAAGAACAAAAGAACTCGCGTGGAAGCTCAGGAATGGCTTCAACTCTTCCTTTTTAACCTGGGAGACGGAAGTTGAAAAATCGTCGTTAAAGAGCAACTCGTCTTTACTGACCGTTGATAGCCAAAGGGCCCGGTCTTGCTCATCCGCTCACCCGCTCTCCTCACTCCCACTCCCATTTCAGGGAGTCCCCTCCCGTGGCGTCGACGAATTTCGCACCAACAACAACCAGTGCTAAAATTTCTGCAACCGCAGGCAATCCTTCAGCAACAACTTCAGCAGCGGCCAATATCGCGATGTCATCGACTGCAGCGGCAGCAAATAAAACAAATTTCCATCCTGCAATAGGACAAATACCAAACAGTATGGAAACCATGATGCTGACTTTACAACAGGGTATAATGGAATTTATGTCCTTCATGAAAACAACAATGATAAGCCTTATGCAAAATCATATCACGGCACAAACTTGAAATAACTCAATTCCTCAATGAAAACCAAATATATGTAATGCTGCTGGCAGAAACGCATCTCACAAGTAAATACAACTCCCAAATAAGAGGTTATACTTTATACTGCACAGATCATCCGGACGGTAAGCCTCACGGAGGAACTGGAATCTTAATCAGGGAACGCATTAAGCACCACTTTCACCAGAGGCTTGCAACAAATTATTTGCAGGCTACATCTATAAAACTACAAGCAGGCAACGGCGAATCACTATAGCCGCTGTCTATTGCCCACCGCGTTTTACAATAACTGAAGAGCAATTCTTGGACTTCTACAATTCACTCGGAGATCGCTTTTTAGCACGAGGAGATCAAGACTCGTGACCCCCAAAGGAAGACAACTGTATCTCCCCTGGAGCCATATTGGCCAGCTGAACCCAGAAAACTCCCGGACTTAATTGACTTCGCTGTGACCAAGAACATCCCAAGAAAATTAGTAAGCGCCAAATCGCTATAGGAGTTATTATCGGACCACTCGCCTGTTTTAATAACTCTCCTTCAAAGCCCGAAAGTAATCGAGCACCCCTTCAGGCTGACCTCGACTAGAACTAACTGGCTAAAGTACAAAAAGCACGTAAGTTTCCACATTAAACTAACACCACAGTTAAACATAGAGAACGACATCGACTTCTGTGCTGATGCCCTGATGCCAGAAGAGACAATCGTGCGTAGCAACCAATACAAAACTAATCTGCAAATCTAACAACTAGTTCGGGAAAAACGACGCTTGGCAATCCTGCAGATCGCCCCATTCGAATCAACTCTTTAATGAAGCCACCCGCAGACTCACCAAAACCCTTAAGCAAGAAGAGGAGCTTGCGCAGCGCCGGTACATCGAGAAACTGTCGCCGACCAGTACAAAGCATCCTTTGTGGAGAGCTCACCCAAATATAAGCTCTCCGATAGAATCAGTCACTCCGATTAGAAACTCCTCGGGTACTTGGGCCCGCAGTGACTAAGACAGAGCCGAAACATTTGCTTTACACCTACGAAATGTATTTCAGCCGAACGCCGCCACAAACTCTCTTCAACTACCGCCGTCTAGCTCTGAAATTGCAATTAATCCGATTTTGTTTCAATCACCTGAAATTGCTAACGTCATTAGGAAGCAATTAAAACCGAAAAAGGCTCCAGGGGCGACCTAATAACCCCAAAAATGATAATTGAACTTCCAAACTGCGCAGTGGATGTTATATGCAAGCTATTTAACGGGATCACAAAACTTGGCTACTACCCTAAAAAATGGAAAAAGCCTGTGGTTATAATGATACCGAAGCCTGGAAAAGACCACACAATTACCTCTTCGTACAGGCCAATAAGCTTACTATCGTGCCTGTCCAAATTACTAGAAAAATGCCTGCTCACGTGCATTACACCATATTTAAGAGAACAAAACTTAATCCCGGCACATTAATTCGGGTTTCGTGAAAGCCACGGAACCATCGAGCAAGTCAACCGGATAACTTCAGAAATTCGTACAGCCTTCGAACATCGGGAATATTGTAGTGCGATATTCCTCGACGTCTTTCAGGCATTCGACCGAGTATGGCTTGAAGGCCTTAAACATAAAATCATAACATTACAGCCAGAAAACACTCATAAGTTACTTAAGTCGTACCTCTACCACAGAGTCTTTGGGGTGAGATGCAATGCAACGACATCCAACGAGTATAACATTGAAGCCGGAGTCCCACAAGGTAGCGCACTGGGCCCTACCCTGTTTGTCTTATACACAGCAGACATCCCTACGAACGAGAGGCTACCAGCCGCTCGAGATGCCCAACTAGCTCAACTGGCTGATCATTTGGTGGTAGTTGAGAAGTGGCTATCAGACTGGCGAATCAAAACTAATGAACAAAAGTGTAAACATATAACGTTTACCCTTAATAGACAATCGTGCCCCCCGCTTACTTTGAATAGTAAGCAGATCTCGGCGTCCACCTCGACAGACGCCTAACCTGGCGGAGGCAATTTGAATGCAAGAAAGTACATCTCAGACTTAAAGCTAGCAGCCTACACTGGATTATATATTCTCGATCACCCCAGTGTCTGTACTTTAAAGTTCTTCTCTACAACTCCACCCTTAGGCCCGTTTGGACCTACGGTTCCAAGCTCTGGGGGAACGCAAGCAACAGCAATGTTGACATCATACAGCGCTCACAATCAAAAATCCTGCGAACAATCACTGGGGCACCATAGTATGTTCGGAACGAAAACATCCACAGGGATCTGGGCATACCACCGGTCAAAGATGAAATAGCAAAGCAGAAAGCGGCCTACCATAACAAGTTTACACTGCACCCAAATAATCTCTCAAGGAACCTAACACGGGTTTCGAACAGAACTCGTCTGCATCGTAACGATCTACCAGCCCAGCAATAAATATTCGGTTAGTCTAAATTCAGTCTACAAGACTGTAAGTAAAGTTATATTCTTAAGATTTGATAAACTTATTGTTAGTCTCATATAGAGAAGATTCAATAAATAAAACATATATTTAAAACAAAAAAAAAAAGGATTAAATTCTCTTCTAGTTGAACCTAAAAAACCTTAAGAAAGTAATGCTTAACCCACTCTCTAAACAATCTAAGGTAAATTAAAAAAAAAGATATTTATTTTTTAATTTGCGAACAATTTTTGAATTTATCACCTTTTGTTCAGTTTTCTTGGTTTAATTAGAAACTATACCATTGAAAATAAAACATTTTTTTAGTTTTTTTGGTTTCAGATGAAAATTGCGACCTCCATCTTTCCCGCCGAACGACAGTGCACACTCGCGACGCCTCGGCGAAATGCTTTTACCAGGGATTATTTGACTCATATTTTAATGGAAAAATTTGAGAAGTGTGTTCAAATATATAACAATAAAACCTGAAGGTTTCAATCGAATACTTCTTTCCTTTACAAAAAAGACCTCGGAAAAATCTATTTTTTGAAGCTTTTAATGCTGGCACCACCTTAATATAACTACTTAAGCAAGAACGTAATGTTGCTAAAGTAATATATGTTTTTACATAGGTATATTTAAAACTGCGGTCGTAACGGCCCTATCTAGTGATTTGACGCAGAGCAACCTCAGAGCTGCGGCAGAGGCCGCAGACAGTATAAGACTTTGTTAGGAAATTTCATGAACATTTTTTTTTGAATAAAATTACGAAAAGTCACCGCTTACTTTTCTTTAATTTTCGTAACGTATAGACAAGACGAACCTCATAGCCTTCCTCATCTATTTGCATTAGATATTCCCATACGTCCGTATGAACTGCGTCACAGTGAATGGCAAATGCTTACGCTGCTGCTTAAGGCTATTAGTCAAGGGAGCAGACTTCGTGAAATTACCCGATCCATAAGTTATCAAGTTTGCATATAAGGAACTGATCGGACTTTTTTTGGGCTCCGGAAAAGCTTACAGGAATTCTTTAAATTCATATTTAAAAATCTGGGTAACCCAAGATATACGAAAAGACGCTGAACCAAAAACTCAAATCAATAAAAAAACAACATCTAACAACTATAACTACTTTAATTAAATAAGTGCCACGCAAAACAGCTCAATGAGCGAAGAACAAAAGAAATCGCGTAGAAGCTCAGGAATGGCTTCAACTCTTCCTTCTCAACCTGGGAGACGGAAGTTGAAAAATCGTCGTTAAAGAGCAACTCGGCTTTACTGACCGTTGGTAGCCAAAGGGCCCGGTTTTGCTCACCCACTCTCCTCACTCCCACTCCCATTTCAGGGAGTCCCCTCCCGTGGCGTCGACGAATTTCTGCAACCGCAGGTAATCCTACAGCAACAACTACATCAGCGCCCAATATCGCGTTGTCATCGACTGCAGAGGCAACAAATAAAACAAATTTTTATCAAAATAATCCAGAGGGCAACAAAACACAAATAAATCACGTCTCTGAGTGGAGGCTGAGGAAAACAAACCTGCGCAAGAGGGTATAATAAACCCAAGTCGTAATGGTCCTGAACAATGCACTAATTTCCAGGAGTATCCCCACACTAGGACATACTGCACACTTTGAGCGGACTGCGTAGCCTGCGGGGACGCCCACAATTCTGTACACTACTCTGCCAACAAATATGAAAAAATGTGGAAGCTGCTGTGGAAATCACACGTCGAACCATAAGGACTCTATGGTCTACAGAAGCTGTAAATTACACAGAATGCATATACTGCATCGAGAACAACGCCAGAAGTCTTCTTCTTCTCCTGTGCCGATGGTTTACGATCTGGGCTGGAAATCCCACTTCAGCCTAACAAAAAGGGCACTTAACAGGCCCAAAATAGCAAAATGGAAATCATGATGTTTACCCTGCAACAAAGTAGGATGTAACTAATTTTATTCATAAAAATGAATTGTTAAAAACTAGAACATGGTGATACAATTGCTCGTAGCACAACAGTCTATATAATCGATGCATAATATACGAATATAAAGGTGGAATGCCAATGCTGTACATTTTACCGCACCGATCATTCGGATGGCAAAGACCACGGCGGAACCAGAGTCTTAATCAGAAAATGGATCTAAACACTGAAAAAATCGAACACTCCCTAAAAATCCAATCAGCAAATCAAATAGCTGGTGCTGGAAAGAGCCGTTTGCGACGTGCTTGGAATACCAGCTGATCGCAATTTTCAAATCAACGCCTTAAGGGGGGTATGGTATTTAATATTTTTTCCTTTTTTTTATTTATTTTTTTTTTGAATGCACAACATTAAATTTTAGATTGATCCGAGTAAAACTTCCGAAGTTATAGACAGTTGAACGTAGTTTTGTATTCGATTTTTGGTGTCCAAAACTTTAAAACGCTCTCCTGAAAAGTTGCCATTTCAAAGTCAGTGAACAAGATCCTGCAAAATCCTCTTTCGAATTGTTTTGAAATTTTGCACACAATATCTGTACCTAAATCCGCAGGTACTGACGTCGAGTTTTTTTAAAAACTGATTACTGATTATTATACCCGTTACTAGTAGAGTAAAAGGGTATATTGTATTCGTGCAAAAGTATTTAACAGCTAGAAGGAAGCGTTTCCGACCCTATAAAGTATATATATTCTTGATCAGGGTCACTAGCCGAGTCGATATAGCCATGTCCGTCTGTCCGTCTGTCCGTCCGTATGAACGCTGAGATCTCGGAAACTATAAAAGCTAGAAGATTGGCATTTTGCATGCAGATTCTAGGAGTTCCTATGCAGCGCAAGTTTGTTTCAAAAAGGTGCCACGCCCCCTTTAACGCGCACAATCGCTTATATACGATTTTAAAAATTTAAATATTTCGGAAAAGTAAAAATGCAGTTTTATTGTGTTTATCAGTACCTATCGAAATGTAAATTTTCAAATCGGACCATTCGTTAAAAAGTTATGAGTGATCAAAGTTTCTATCTCCATCTCCCTCGCACTCCCTTTATCTGAGTAACGGGTATCTGATAGTCGTGGCACCCGACTATAGCGTTCTCTCTTGTTTTGATCTCGGGTGTGTCATCGAAAATAAGTAATTTAATGACCTATGTTCTGTCTTGACTGTGAAATTTCTTCCATAAATATATGGTCGAAAATGATTTATCGCCCAGTGGATAGCTGCTAATTCTTGTTCAGTTGTAGTTTGTTGCTTTCTCCTTTAGTAAATGATCTTGATGCATAGGCTACTGGTAGCTGTGTGTTATTGTAATCTTGAGTAAGAACAGCTCCACACGCTTGTTTGGTTGCATCTATTGTTATACAAAATTATTTATTAAAATCTGGGTATTGTAGAAGTGTAGGTTTCATCAATTGAATTTTAAGGTATTCGAATGCGTTTTCACATTCATCTGTCCATTCCAATTTAACATTCTTTTGCAATAATCTAGTTATGTGTCGTGAGTAATAGGAAATTTTTTTAATAAAACGTCTGTAGTAATTGCAAAATGCAACGAATCTTCTAGCGCTGTCCGCGTCCGTTGGGACTGGGTATTTTTTTATTACATCGCATTTTTTATTGTCTTGCAAAATACCTTTGTCAGTACACTTGTGTCCAAGGAAAGTCACTTCGTGTCTGAAAAATGTGCACTTTTCCGAGTGCAGTTTAATTAAATTTAATTTGTCTACTTGTTTTTCTACTTCGTCTTTTTGACTGTGGGGAATTCTAAAATTCTTTATGTATACAGGTTCATCATCTTTCATTCTTATTTTTTGTTTGTAAAAATTATTAATTGATATTGATTCGGATTCTTTTCCGAATATATCTGTGTATTTTGTGCATAATTCGTTAAGAATTTCCTTGAACTAAGGTGGAAAATTTTTGTTCAATGTCTCTAGAATTTCTTCTTTGTTTACATTTTTGTTATATTTAATTATGTCGTAATATTCCAATGTTTCAATTTTCAGTGTATTTAATTGAATGATTGCAGTTTTATTAGTTGTATTCAAAATTCGGACAAAAGTGTTTTTAGAATCTCCAATAGAATTTCCAATGAATACACCATTTTCTTGGTTTGGTATTAATATATGTGGGGTGTGTCTGCTTTGGGTAGCAACCATTCCACAATAAGTTTACCCTAGACAACAACCTTTTTGAGCTGATCAAGACGAACGACGAAATTCAAGAACGATATGAAGAAGTAAAGATGAAAGACGAGAAGTAAGAGATATGAAAGATGAACGACAAGGAGACGACGAGAAGACGACGGGAAGACGACGAGAAACGAAGGAGGAGTTGAGTTCGAGCCTTTGAAGAGAACGGTCCTAAGACGTTGGCCAGAAGACGAAAAAGACGAGTGAAATTCTAATTTACCCATGTTAATTTCTTTATATTATACTTAACTAAATCTAAACTACAAATAAACTTCAATAATCAACTAATAAACTTAAAAATCCCACATTTGGGAGCTCGTCCGGGATTAAGTAAAAGAAGTTAAAAGTAAAACCGAAGCCGAGTGCGATGTGCGATGTAAACCAGCAAAAAACAAAGAAGTAAAAAAAAAAAAAAAAAAAAAAAATTGAGAAAAGACGAAATTACACACATAATTTAAAACAATAATTCGACGCCTTAAAATTTAATTTTTCACCACCATGAGTTGTTTAAATGCTTTCATAAGTGAAAATTTGCGCAATAGCAAGAGGGAGAACATTGTAGCCCTTCACAAGTACGTGTTTGAGAGCGTGGGTGATAGAAGCAACCGCCAACGACTTCGAAATTTTTCCGGTTTCGATTTCGACGAAAGCTCGGAAAATTACTTAGCGAAGGAAAGGTATGTGCAGGAAAATCTAAACGAACGCGATCTGGCTTCAATTTGCAATGTGTTGAACATAACCTACAACGTAGACGACGTCGGACTCCACATATTTCGCAATTTGATGCAAAACAAACTCCTCGCATACAATCAAATTGATTCCTCAGACGACGAAGATGAAAATGACGATGTATTTGTAAGCGGAAGATCCACACGAAGCGACGAGTTTGTTGCAGAACAAAACGAAATGCAAAATGCGCCTAATTTTGCCAAAAATGCAGAGAAAGAGAAGTCTTCAAAATTTGGCAACGAAGTGGCATCACCAAGATTTTCTTTTAGTTTTCGCGACATGGAAGATTCGATTCGCACCTTTGACGGTACTAACTCAATTTCCGTCGAGTCGTGGTTAACTGAATTCGAAGAGCAAGCCGTAATAATGTGCTGGAATGACGTTCAGAAGTTGATATTTGCGAAAAAATCGCTGAGAGGAACTGCTAAATTGTTCATTATGAGTGAAAGAGGTCTGAGCACCTGGAATGCGCTAAAAATTGCTCTCTTAAATGAGTTTAAAACTATTGTGAACAGCAAACAAATCCACGAGCAGTTGAGCAAAAGCAAACGCGCAAAGGGCGAGTGTTGTTTCGCATACTTGTACCGAATGAAGGATCTGGCAATTTGTGGAGACATTTGTGATTCGGTTTTGATACAGTACGTAATTGATGGCATAGACGATTACTCAATTGACAAAACTCTCCTATACGGTGCCCGAAATATTACTGAATTCAAAGAGAAGATGAAATGTTATGTCATTAAAAATGAGCGAGAGAAAGGGTACGACCGTGAGAAGCCAAAGCGAAACGACGATGCGCTTTATAGCAAGAAAGTGGCAACACCTAACAAGAATTTTAAAAAAGAGGTTTCTTGTTATAACTGTGGCGAAAAAGGACACCTGTCCAATAATTGCAAGAACAACCAGTACGGACATATTTCGCGCAATTGTAAAGAAAACGAAAAAACGGAGAGCAACAAAGTGAACACTCATCGAGTGCGGTCTAAAAGTATTTTACAATCAAAGAAGTTGTTCTCGCTAACGAAAAGTGCGTAGCTCTGTTCGACACCGGAAGCAAATTCAACTTGGTTCGCGAAGATCTCTATAACGGTTTACGACGTCCGAGACTGCAAAACTGTAGTGTGGCTCTAATTGGTTTCGGTAGCGAGCGCGACGCAAACAAAATAAATCCAATTGGACATTTCAGAGAGACCATTCTCATCGACAATAACGAGTTCGAGTTGGATTTCTACGTTGTTCCCATCGGTTGCATGGATTTCCAATTGATTGTCGGCGAAGAAATTTGTTTGCATGCTGAAATTATTTTCAATCGCGACGGTTTGCAAGTGCGTAAGATGCCGAGTCAGGTAGAAGAAAGTGATTTTATAAACGTTATGAAAATCGACGTCGCAGAGAATGACAATGAACTTAATATCAACGAGCAAGCAAGTATGTTTGCCAAAAACGAAGTACGCAAAATCATAAGCAACTACAAACCACTTCACCTGAAGACCACCAAAATCGAGATGCGCATTATCCTGAAGGACGAGACTCCAATATTTGCCAGACCAAGGCGTTTGCCTTTTGCTGAGACGCGTTTGGTAGAGGAGCAGGTTGACGAATGGCTTCAAACTGGTATAATAGAAGTGTCTGACTCCGAGTTCACAAGCCCAGTGGTAATGATCAAAAAGCGTGATGGCTCTCCAAGACTTTGCATCGATTTTCGTAGGATCAATAAGGTAATCGTTAAAGATCATTTCCCCTTGCCTTTAATCGACGACCAGCTGGACAGACTCCAGGATGCCAAGATTTTCCACACGATCGATTTGAAAAATGGATTTTTTCATGTTCCTGTCTCAGAGCCCAGCCGAAAATACACATCCTTTGTCACTCAAAGTGGACAATATCAGTTTTTAAAGGTACCTTTTGGACTTTCAAACTCTCCTGGCGTTTTCCAGCGACATGTTAACGCAATTTTTCGTGAGCTGACTCGCAAAGGCATCGCTCTGCCTTACATCGATGACGTCATCATACCGGCTATGGATGAAGAAAGCGCATTGCTGAACCTGAGGGAGGTTATTGACACCTGTTCAGAATATGGTCTTGAGTTGAATCTTAAAAAATGTCATTTTTTAAAAACGCGTGTACAGCTCCTCGGCCATATTATAGAAAATCAGAAGATTTATCCAACCCCTGAGAAAATTGATGCTGTGGCAAAATTCAAATCACCACAAACTTTAAAGCAGTTAGAAAGTTTTTTGGGTTTAACGGGATATTTCAGGAAATTCATTCAAAATTATGCCATTATTTCGAAGCCACTCACTGATTTAACAAAGAGCAACACAAAATTTATCATGGGCCCCAAAGAAGAAACGTCAGTACGAAATTTAAAAAAGGTATTGACCGCAAATCCAGTTCTGAGCATCTACAACCAGAAGCTCGAGACAGAAGTGCACACAGACGCTTCCATTGACGGATTTGGTGCGATCCTTTTGCAGAAGTCCTTAGACGACGGTCAGATGCATCCGGTATACTTTATGAGCAAAAAGACAAGCGACGCTCAAAGAAAGTACACAAGTTACGAGCTTGAAATTCTTGCAGTCATCGAAGCACTCACAAAGTTTAAAGTATATCTGTTAGGCATCCACTTTAAAATTATTACCGACTGTAACGCCTTCACAAAAACTTTGGAGAAGCAAAATCTTTGCACACGTGTCGCTCGCTGGGTCCTATTTTTACAGGAATACGATTATGAGGTAGAGCATCGATCCGGAATTCGTATGAAACATGTCGACGCCCTCAGCCGTTACCCAATCATGACAATAGTTGACCAAAGTATTTCGATAGGTATTCAAAAAGCGCAGGAGCGAGATGATCATCTCAGAGCGATATGCGGTATTCTCAACGATGGAAAAGATTCCTACAACGACTACTTTCTCAAGGGCGGGGTACTACACAAGCTTGTCAACGACACTGAGTTAGTTGTGGTGCCCAGAGGCATGCAAAGGGAAATCATCACAAAAGCTCATGAGAAGGGTCATTTCGCATCGAAGAAGGTCAAGGAACTGATTTGCACAGAGTATTACATTCCAAGTCTTGAGGAAAAATTCAGAAGGTCATAGATTGCTGCATCCCGTGTATTCTGAGCAATCGTAAGAAAGGCAAACAGGAAGGACTACTGCATCCTCTGGACAAAGGAGACGTCCCTCTGCATACCTTTCATGTGGATTTCTTAGGTCCGTTAGATTCCACAAATAAAGACTACAAGCACATCTTAGCCGTTGTAGATTCGTTTACCAAATTCTGCTGGCTGTACCCGACTAAATCGACTTCCTCGAACGACGTAATCACAAAGCTGCATAACCAAAGTGCAGTATTTGGCAACCCTGCCATCATCATTTCCGATAGAGGGTCTGCATTTACATCGCAGGACTTCTTAAAGTATTGCGACGAGGAAAACATCAAACCCATCAAGACGACCACAGGACTTCCACGCGTGAATGGGCAAGTCGAGAGATTGAACGCCACTATAATATCAGTTCTGTCAAAACTAAGCATTGACGACCCAACCAAGTGGTATAAGCAGGTCCACAAAGTTCAGCATGCGATCAATTCCACATTTGCTAGATCGATCGCCACAACTCCATTCGAGCTTTTGATAGGCACCAAAATGCGTACCAAAGAGGACGTCAAGCTACAAAACTTGATCAACAAGGAGGCGATAGCAGCGTACAGTGACGAGCGAACCGATTTGAGAAGCAAAGCTAAGACTCAAATTTCTAAGGTCCAGGACGAAAATAGAAAGACCTACAACTTGCGTCGCAAGCAAGCCAATCAGTATCACGTCGGTGATATTGTCGCAATTAAAAGGACACAATTTGGCAGCGGCCTGAAGTTGAAACCTAAATACTTGGGTCCGTACAAGATTGTCAAATCCAAAAGCAATAACTCGTACGATGTCAAGAAGATGGGCAATTTTGATGGCCCTATTAATTCTTCGACTTGTGCTGAATATTTAAAACGCTGGTCAACACCTGATGACGACGAAGATGCATTCGAGGCGAAAGCATAGCAGGATGGCCGAATGTGGGGTGTGTCTGCTTTGGGTAGCAACCATTCCACAATAAGTTTACCCTAGACAACAACCTTTTTGAGCTGATCAAGACGAACGACGAAATTCAAGAACGATATGAAGAAGTAAAGATGAAAGACGAGAAGTAAGAGATATGAAAGATGAACGACAAGGAGACGACGAGAAGACGACGGGAAGACGACGAGAAACGAAGGAGGAGTTGAGTTCGAGCCTTTGAAGAGAACGGTCCTAAGACGTTGGCCAGAAGACGAAAAAGACGAGTGAAATTCTAATTTACCCATGTTAATTTCTTTATATTATACTTAACTAAATCTAAACTACAAATAAACTTTAATATTCAACTAATAAACTTAAAAATCCCACATATATACCTGGTTTCTGAATTTATAGTTATTTTTCGGACGACTTCAGATCTAGCTGGTAAAATTGTCGAATTATTTTCAAGTGTATGATTTATCGGAATATTAATCGGATTATAGAGGTTATCTGGTCTCAGTATGAGCCAATCGTTTTCTGGTTTTAAGTCTATTTGACAATTGTATTTTTTCATAAAATCTATGCCTATGATTCCATCACATGGAATAGGAAAATTTGATGTTACTAAATGAAAAGTATGTGGTATAGCATAGTTGCTTGAAAGAAGTTCTATTGATACTAATCCCTTTGAGTTGGTTGTTCCTTCACCAACACCTGATATTTGGGTAATATTTTTATAATCAACATTGTTAAACGAGTCCGAAGTTTCTTTTATTAATGATATATCTGCACCTGTATCAACTAGTAATGTATATAATTTATTTGTGCATTCATTTTTGAGAGAAACGAAAAGATTGAAATTAAGATTGATAGTATGAACCGTATTCTTTACTGTGTTTTTTATCTTAAGGGTCTTTATTGGTTTTCCGACGTGGTTTGTACCTGTCGGACATTATTATTATTCTGTCCGTTGGTGTTCGTATTTGCGTTGTTGGTGTTTCCACCACGGTTGTTTCCTCTATAATAACCACGACCTCTATAATTGTTGTTGGTCTGATTATTATAGTTTTGGTTATAACCGTTATTTTGGTTATAGCCATTATATTGGTAATATCCGTTATTCTGATAATTACCTCGGTTATTGCCCCTACCGCGGTAATTATTTCTGAAGTTTTTACCGCGATAGTTGTTTCCTCTTTGTGTGTACAGTATTGAATTTGCATTGCCTGTCATTTCAGTACTGCATTATATGTACTTAGTGACGGCTTCATTCATAGTTGTGAAGTTGCCTGCCTCTAAAATTGTTTTTAGACGGCCATGCTCACAAATTTTAGCCATTGTGGTAATGGCTTCTTTTTGTGCTGAATTTGTCAGCGTGTTCGGCTGGTAGGCCTTCGTCAATGTACGAGGCTTCAAGGAGCTTTCGTAAGACGTCTATTTCTGATGTAAATTTCTCTGCTGTTTTGCCTTTTCTGGCTTGTTTTCGCCATTTTCGCTTTGACTACGTCGGATGTTTCGTCGACTATAGTGTCATGCAATTTCTTTATTATTGAATTTATTGTTGTTTCATAGTGTACTTTGTATAGTGTAGATCCTATTATTTTGGATTTAATGACTTCTACAGCCAAGTCTTCGAATGTGCCTTTAGTCAAGTTAACCAACTTCAAGGCTGTTATGAATCTTTGAAGATGTATCTTTTGCCCTTTAAATTCCGGGATGGCATTCGAGATAACTTTTATATATGCCCTTTGGCCAGCTGGATCTGTCATTATGTTTTATTTTGTGTCTGACACGCTTACATTTGATTCTATATCTTCTTCTTCTCCTGCTTTACTGTTACTGTATCATGTAGATCTTTTTCTTTTATTTCGATTCCTTCGATCGAATCTGAATCTTCATTTTCCATCAGGGGTATGTTTTGATCTATTGTCAAAGGTGTATTTAAAATTGTCGGTATCGATATATCTAAATTATACCTATCTTTGACAGTTATTAGATTTGTACGTAATTTGATCAATAATTTAGATAATTTTGACCAATTTGTTTTATTTATCGCTGCCCTATTTTCATGTACTAAAGTTCTTGCAGTATTGCAAGAATCTACAAGAATCTTTGCATGTTTATTAATAGTGTATTCATGTATTGGCCTATTTTGGCTTATTCATTTGTAAGACTTGTCAAATGTGTCCTTTAATTCTCGTATGTGGAGAGCTAATTGCTCCCATTCCATACTAAGGACTTATTTTTTGTGTATTAGTTGTGCATAATTTTTAGCACATTTATATGTCCTAGGACTGGGTGTATGTCTACTTCCGAAAGTACTTAACAGTTTCTTGCTGTAGACAGTACTATTGCTTTTTGCGTACCGCTGCAATGAAAAAACGGGGAAAAAACTAGGTCGTACCTATTCATATATTCGTCTTCAAAATCTGAAATTGATAGAGGCTCTGCTCTTTTTCTAAGTATGGCTAATACCCTATTCTCAAAATTTGGTTGATTGGCTAGAGTAATACTGATGCAATCTGTGGTATTCATGTTGTTTGTTAATATATTTTATTTTTATTATACCCTTGCAGAGGGTATTATAATTTCAGTCAAAAGTTTGCAACGCAGTGAAGGAGACATTTCCGACCCTATAAAGTATATATATTCTTGATCAGCATCACCAGGAGAGTCGAACTAGCCATGTCCGTCTGTCCGTCCGTCCGTCCGTTTCTACGCAAACTAGTCCCTCAGTTTTAAAGCTATCTGCTTGAAACTTTCCCAAAAGTTGTCTTTCTATTGCAGGTAGTATATAAGTCGGAACGAGCCGGATCGGGCGACTATATCATATAGCTGCCATATAACTGAACGATCGGAAAAGCCATAACGTTGATGTTTTTAAAGTTAGGAAGTTGGGACTTTTATGAGTTTTATTTTTGACCAATTTATCCGACCTACCAAATTTCATAGGATCGGACGACTATATCCTATAGCGCCATATAACTGATTGATCGGAAATGCCATAACTTTGGTGTTTGCAAAGTTGAAGTTGGATTTTCTATGGTTTTATTTTTGGCCAATCAATCGCTATTATAAGAATACATCATATGAATAATTTTGAAGAATATAATTTACAGAATACATCATATGAATAATTTTGAAGAATATAATTTACAGAATATTCTGCAAGGGTATATCAACTTCGGCTCCGTCCGAAGTTAGCTTTCCTTTCTTGTTTTTTTTTTAAATTTTATTTCTTTTATTTTTGGTATGTCATTGCATACACTTATAAATTTTTTGATTTTAATTTTTATTTTGTAACATATTTTTATAATAATTGTTTGTGCTCTATTAATTTAAATCTTATCCAGATCGTTGGCCTGGCTTCTATTTATAGCTCTTTTTGATACACACTTATTGTGGTACATATGGACTTTATACAAAATGTATGCACTCATTATAAAAACAATTATTGATAATATGTTTCCTCAATCGGTATCAATAGTTATACCCGTTACTCGTAGAGTAAAAGGGTATATTGTATTCGTGCAAAAGTATGTAACAGGTAGAAGGAAGCGTTTCCGACCCTATAAAGTATATATATTCTTGTTCAGGATCAAGGTGTTACCAAAAAATTAAAAAATTGAATAAAAATAAAAAGTCAACTAAGTTAGTCTAGTTTTGTAAACTTCTCTATCCTTAATAATAAATAAATAAATAAATCTCGGCTCCTTCCCAATGGAGTGGACAAAATCTGTCATCATAATGAATCCGAAGCCCGGAAAAGACCACATCCGTCATTGTACAGACAAATAAGCTTACTGTCTTGTTTGTCTAAATTGTTCGAACAAGTTAACAGAATATCAGTGATAGTCCTCAGGATTTTCGATTGTGCGCGCTGTATGATGTCAATTTTGCTGCTGCTCGCGTTCCCAGGATCCAATTGTCCAGATAGGCTTGATAGTGAAGTTGTAGAGCAGGACTTTGTAGTCTAGACGCAGGGGCGATCGACCGATTAATACGCAGTGGAAGCTGCTGGCTTCTAGTTTTAGATGTAGTTTCTTGCATTAGTTTTGTCTTCTCCAGGTTAGCCGTCTGTCGAGGTGGACTCAGAGATACGTTACTTTGTTGACTTGGGGAATCGGCGTACTATTCAATGACAGTGGAGGACATGTTTGCCTGTTGAGAGTAAACGTTATGTGCTTACATATTTGTTCATTTGTTTTAATACCCCAATCAGATAGCCACCTCTCAACTACGATGAGGTGATTGGCTAGATGTGTTGTTGCTTCGAGGAATATCCGCTGTATATAGGACGTACACAGTATGCCCAAGTGCCATTCCTTGCGGGACCTTAGCATCGATAATGTAGTCGTCAGATGTGGTTGTGTTGCACCTTACTGCGAAGACTCTGTTGTAGAGACACGAGTCAAGTAGTTTAACGGAAGTCAAATTGATGTTTTGGGATAACATTGTGTGATTCCAGATATGGTGTTATGCGTGTAAGGATGCATTTTCCGAACAATTTAGACGGACACGATAATAAACTTATTGGTCTGTAGGATGACGGGATTGTGTGGTCTTTTCCGGTGTTCGGTATCATTATGATTTCCGAGACGTATAATCCCATTGAAGAGTTTACAAATAGCCTTAATAGCAGAGTATGGAAGTTTAATTATCATTTTTGGTGTTATTAGGTCACCGTCCGGAGCCTTTTTCGGTTTTAGATCCCCAATAACTTCCTTTGGCTAAAACAATAATGTTAAGGATATAGTTTGAGATTCGATTTGTGGTAGGAGAAATGGACCAGTGGCAGGGTTTGGCTGGAGAACGCTTCGGAGATGTGAAGCAAAAGTTTCGGCTCTATCTTGGTCGCTTTTGGAAACGGTGCGGAAATGTGAAGCAAAAGTTTCGACTCTATCTTCGCCGCTTTGTGTCCAGCTACCTGATGAATTTCTTATCGGAGTGACTGTTTCGATTGGAGAGCTCAGATTTGGGTAAACTTTTTATATTTTAACCTGTATGATGTCAGTTTTTGGCGGTGATCTGTTTCTGGTCTTTAGCACTGGCGAATGGTCAGATGAAAGGTCCGAAAGCGCTTTAGCGCTTATTATATTGCGTGGAATGTTTTTTGTCACCGTAAAATCTATTAAGTCTGGGACCTTTCTGGGGTCTGCTGGCCAGTGTGTGGGGCTACTTGGGGAAGCATAGTCCAATTTGTTGCTCAGTTTTATAATTGCATTATATAATTGCCTTCCATTGGGAGTCACGAGTCGTGATCCCCAGTGTGTATGTTTGGCATTATAATCTCCTGCTGCTATGAAGCGATCTCCAAGTAAGTTGCAAAATCCCAGGAATTTTCCTTCAGAAATGGTAAAGGGAGGCGGGCAGTAGGCAGCGGCTAGGGAAAGGTGTATTTTACCTGACTGCACTTTGATAGAGGTGGCCTTCAAGTAATTAGTTTCAAGCCTTTGGTGAAAGGGTATTCGATGCGTTCCCTTAAACGTCTGGATGATCAGTGCGGTCGAAGGTGTAGCCTCTTATTTGAAAGTTTATTTTTGGTTTATTACTAACTGCATAAACGTTCGGTTAGTTCAGAGAGCTTGTTTTGATCTAGGGTCCGTTTCACCAAATTTATATTGGATGATTTCGTGTGGCTGAATGCAAGGAGACTTTGGATGTTATGCGAACATCTTAACCTTGACCCGCAAGGTGTATTGTCTAGCCACCCTTTTCGCAAGGTTTCAGAATTCGGACGGGATTGCGTTGGCAAGGTGTATCGCCTAGCAGTTAGAACTATGCTCTGCCTTATCGGCCAAGTAACTTTATAACGTTTAACTTTTTAAGATTCATTTTTTACGGCCAATGCCGCGGCGCTGCCATTTTAGTGCGCTTTCACCTGCAATATTCTTCCATTAGTACAGCCGCACTTGCGAAATTTAAGGCTGGTCAGGACTTCAGACAACTATTAAGTGTATATTTCAACCTATTTATCTAAGATGCTAGGCCGGACTTTTTCCTCCGTAAGCTTTGTGAAATTGATTTTAATGCTGATCGAGACTTTGAACTATGGAAATGCACTCGCCGGCCTAAGCGGCAGCCACTTCAGGAGCTTTGATCGGATGGTACTTAGGCGAATAGGGATAATGAAAAAGCTAACGAATTTTCTAACTCATTGGAAGAAAGATTCATCCGCTTCGACTTAAAAAAAGGCCACTTGACATAACGGTGTGGATGGAAAAGTTAACGCGCATTTTCAGTGGAAACATGGGAATGTTATGAACCCAAAGAAAGGCGTCTCCCCCTCTGTGTTGACATCTTTCGACCCATAAGTCTATCGCCGACCCGAGCGAATTGTGTTGAAGACTTTCAGTATTAGTCTGTTCCAGGATGCAATTCCGGACCACCAGTTTGGTTTTAGGAGTCTGAATAGTGCAGATGAATAGATGCATCATGTTTTTAATCACATTTTTCAAGGATTTGGGACTACAAATTATTATTGCGGAGTATTCTTGGATTTAAAAATGCTGAACAGGCACCTGGAACTCTACAGCCGACCTACCTGGATGTAGAATATTGTACCAAGTGGAAGCACAGGTTTCCACTTGGAAAAAAGCTGTCTATCGCTCACGGTGAAGTCGCGGGTTTTAATAGGCTATTTTGGCGTCTACCCTTTCTTGGAGAATTTCTTTTGGGGCACTGCCTTAAACACCTCCATAATACTAATTGAAACACTATATTTCAAAAACTCAAAATGAATCCTGTCTGTACATCTATTACTTATACTGTCACAGATTCCAAGGCCCACTTTTAATAAAATCCTTAGTTTAGGGTATAAAAAGAATCTTTTGATGTATTCGGCCACTGTATTTGTTTTTCTGGCTTCCAAATTTCGCTATAAATTTTGTACTCTGTTTTAATCTTTCTTTTTTGAACTTTTTCAATATCTTCACAAGCTTTTCTCTTAATTTAGGTTGTTCATCATTAAATTGTCATCATTTTTCCTGTCATGTATGGATTTTAAAAGCGGCCTTCGCGATTCACGATTTCCTTTTGCATGAGAACTCCACCGAATCCGAATATTCTGGTGAAAGAGTGATCTACAGTGATAGTATAGTTTTATAAATTTTGCAGTAATTAAAATACTCTCGCGACTTGTCTAAGCGACCAGAATTGGCCAACAGGAAGGGTGTAGTGTTTCACCAGGACAACGACAGACCACACACTTCTTTAATGATTCGTCAGAAGCTACGGGAGCTCGGATGGGAGATTTTATCGCATCCACCATATAGCCCGGACATAGCGCCAAGTGACTACCACCTGTTCCTGTCCATGGCGAATGCCCTTACTGGTGTAAAGTTGTAAGTTTATTAAATTACATTGTAATCATAATCATAGTCTTAATATTAGCTTTAAGCTCGGACATGAAGTCCCCGTGTTATTAATTGAAATAATAGGAACTAAAGACTAGTGCTCAGATCGACGAAAACTGTACGCCGGTCATGAGAGAGAGCGACAGGCAAACAGCTGGCGCTCACTTTTGGGCAGGCTATTTTTTCACCTCGTTACTCAGATCGACGAAAAAAATACCAGAAAATTATTTCGCGTTGCCAAGCACCTGAAATTAAATTTTGGTGATCCCTAGCGCAAAGATTAGAACATTTAATCTTTTGGCGTGCGCTTTTCTCACTGAAATTTTAAAAAATGTAGGGAAAAAATCAAAAAAACCCGCAAAAGTCGATTACAGGAGTTTACATAAGAGTACAAAATAACATTAATACTATCTGGTGTGCCTCTTGTCAGAGCGAAGTGCTTCTTAGGTAAAAAATGCAGAAAAAACATAATAAAAGGGCAGCTATAAACTTTAAATTAGCCAATAATTATCAGTAAATTAAAAAAAAAAACAACTGTTAAATTTAAATTGTATTGTTTTTTAATTTCTTTGTACATCGGCAGACTTGTCTTGCCAACGTAGTTGATAGTATCTTTTGAAGGCTCTTTCCCGCAAATACGATATTTGAATTCTAACTGCTTGTCAACAAACCCAGCTGATTGACAGTACGACCGTAGTACGCCTAAATCTGATGAACTCTCGAAATTTTGGTCACACTGAAAAGATTAAAGTTTTACGCTAGCGTACTCGTTTGCCGATCTGAGTACCAGGCTTTAGGAAACTAATTAAACTAGTATTAATTTTGAGCCAAGACACGCACCCTAGGCAAAGCCCCCTAACGTGTTATCGCACTCGTGATGGCGATCGATAGCACAATCGATAGCGACGTTCGACTCAAGTGCGATCTCTGATTCCTAAACTAGCTCTTTCGTTTTCACTTTTGCCGAGAGTGGACGTGTGCTCGAGCACCCCTCAGGCACACCACTACCGACACACACAGAGACATACGCGCCGATCCGCCGGGGACTCAAGTCCCGCGCGCGACGCCGCACCTTTTCTTTTAAGTGTTTTCGGCTCTTGTCGATCCGCGCAACACCGACCAGCGCAGCAGCCAGGGCCCTTATTCTTATAAATTGCCAATATAAATCAAATCAGTATAGTCGCCCGATCCGGGCGTCGTTCCGACTTATATACTACTTGCAATAGAAAAACAACTTTTGGGAAAGTTTCAAGCAGATAGACTAGTTTGGATAGATCGGACGGACGGACAGACAGATGGACAGGCGGTCATGGCTAGATCGACTCTCCAGGTGATGCTGATCAAGAATATACTTATACTTAATATATACTTTAATGTCTCCTTCACTGCGTTTCAAACCTTTGACTAAAATTATAATACACGCTGCTTTTTCTTCCTCAATAATTTAAGTGTCATCGCTTTAAAAGTTTTAAAGAATTAAGCATCCTTTTGGACACTAAACTTAAGTTTTCTGACGATATGATTCCATCATGAATAAACCTAGGGGAGTACTTTTACTTATAAAAATGGTTAAAGGAATTCCAAGATCCCTATGTCACAAATTAATTTCACTCCTCCGTCCAATCCTGTTCACCCGTTTGGAGTCCCCATTAAGGAGACTGCAATAATAATGATAACAAAAATAATTAGAGAATCTCTCTAAATATTTTTAGAGCTACGCCTACTTAAAATCACAGTTCAAAATTAAAAAAGATTGTAAAAACGGTAAACAAACCCGCTAATATTAAAATGCAAAATTAATTTAAATAAATAAAAAATTAAATTATCTCATGGCACAGCAGTTCCTATAAAATTATATTTCTTTTGGCTGTCATCTCCCTCCTATCGATATGGACGATAAGCTTTGCTGGCCAACACTCCGGGCATATCACTGTGACATACCGTTCCAGTTGAATCAGCTAACACTAGCAGTATGGTTACCTTAATATAGAAGTTCTGTCGATCAAATTTGATCTGGTTCGCTTGAAAGTATCACTAAAGTGGCCTTGAGAGGATTAGAAAAACGGCGGGTGGAATTGGGAACATAGCAGCAGATTAATAACCTGAATCCGTGCTGTGGTTGCGTACTATAACTTTAATTGTCTGAACTGATTATTTAAATCACCTTTCCATTATTAAGTCTGTTGCAAATAAGCTTTCCGATAGGGATCAGTTGGTGGTTCTAGGTGATTTTAATATACCTGGAGTTACCTGGTCCACTGAGGATGGATCGAATGTCTTACTACCTATAGCACAGCATGATTTTATTGATTTTATTTTTATTGAAAAATCAGAAAAATCAACCAAACGAATACATTGTTTTCGCAAGGCAGACTTTCTGAGGCTAAATAATTTTATTTCTGGCTTTAATTGGTCTGATCTTTACTTATGCAATAATATGTCCGATGCAGTTAATGTTTTTTACACTGCAGTAAACTCATTTTTTAATTCCTGTGTTTCGTGGTACTATCCGTCAATTTCCAATAAATCACCTTGATTTAGCAAAGAGTTGACACACTTAAGAAATATAAAGTCCAGACTTTTTAGGAAATATAAAAATACCGGTTCTCAATCGGTTTTAACTAGATATTAAAGATCCCGGTCAAGATTTACCGTGATTAATGCTCAGTGTTATCTGGGGTACCTCTTGTCAGAGCGAAGTGCTTCTTAGGTCAAAAATGTACGAAAAACTTAATAAAAGCTATAAACTTTAAATTAGCAAATAATTATCAGTAAATTAAAAAAAAAAACAACTGTTAAATTTAAATTGTATTGTTTTTTAATTTCTTTGTACATCGGCAGACTTGTCTTGCCAACGTAGTTGATAGTATCTTTTGAAGGCTCTTTCCCGCAAATACGATATTTGAATTTTAACTGCTTGTCAACAAACCCAGCTAATTGACAGTACGACCGTAGTACGCCTAAATCTGATGAACTCTCGAAATTTTGGTCACACTGAAAAGATTAAAGTTTTACGCTAGCGTACTCGCTTGCCGATCTGAGTACCAGGCTTTAGGAAACTAATTAAACTAGTATTAATTTTGAGCCAAGACACGCACCCTAGGCAAAGCCCCCTAACGTGTTATCGCACTCGTGATGGCGATCGATAGCACAATCGATAGCGACGTTCGACTCAAGTGCGATCTCTGATTCCTAAACTAGCTCTTTCGTTTTCACTTTTGCCGAGAGTGGACGTGTGCTCGAGCATCCCTCAGGCACACCACTACCGACACACACAGAGACATACGCGCCGATCCGCCGGGGACTCAAGTCCCGCGCGCGACGCCGCACCTTTTTCTTTAAGTGTTTTCGGCTCTTGTCGATCCGCGCAACACCGACCAGCGCAGCAGCCAGGGCCCTTATTCTTATAAATTGCCAATATAAATCAAATCAGTATAGTCGCCCGATCCGGGCGTCGTTCCGACTTATATACTACTTGCAATAGAAAAACAACTTTTGGGAAAGTTTCAAGCAGATAGACTAGTTTGGATAGATCGGACGGACGGACAGACAGATGGACAGGCGGTCATGGCTAGATCGACTCTCCAGGTGATGCTGATCAAGAATATACTTATACTTAATATATACTTTAATGTCTCCTTCACTGCGTTTCAAACCTTTGACTAAAATTATAATACACGCTGCTTTTTCTTCCTCAATAATTTAAGTGTCATCGCTTTAAAAGTTTTAAAGAATTAAGCATCCTTTTGGACACTAAACTTAAGTTTTCTGACGATATGATTCCATCATGAATAAACCTAGGGGAGTACTTTTACTTATAAAAATGGTTAAAGGAATTCCAAGATCCCTATGTCACAAATTAATTTCACTCCTCCGTCCAATCCTGTTCACCCGTTTGGAGTCCCCATTAAGGAGACTGCAATAATAATGATAACAAAAATAATTAGAGAATCTCTCTAAATATTTTTAGAGCTACGCCTACTTAAAATCACAGTTCAAAATTAAAAAAGATTGTAAAAACGGTAAACAAACCCGCTAATATTAAAATGCAAAATTAATTTAAATAAATAAAAAATTAAATTATCTCATGGCACAGCAGTTCCTATAAAATTATATTTCTTTTGGCTGTCATCTCCCTCCTATCGATATGGACGATAAGCTTTGCTGGCCAACACTCCGGGCATATCACTGTGACATACCG
This sequence comes from Drosophila rhopaloa, assembly GCF_018152115.1. NCBI lineage: Eukaryota > Metazoa > Arthropoda > Insecta > Diptera > Drosophilidae > Drosophila > Drosophila rhopaloa. The sequence continues at coordinate 481,343 of NW_025335054.1, forward strand.
TTCCAGTTGAATCAGCTAACACTAGCAGTATGGTTACCTTAATATAGAAGTTCTGTCGATCAAATTTGATCTGGTTCGCTTGAAAGTATCACTAAAGTGGCCTTGAGAGGATTAGAAAAACGGCGGGTGGAATTGGGAACATAGCAGCAGATTAATAACCTGAATCCGTGCTGTGGTTGCGTACTATAACTTTAATTGTCTGAACTGATTATTTAAATCACCTTTCCATTATTAAGTCTGTTGCAAATAAGCTTTCCGATAGGGATCAGTTGGTGGTTCTAGGTGATTTTAATATACCTGGAGTTACCTGGTCCACTGAGGATGGATCGAATGTCTTACTACCTATAGCACAGCATGATTTTATTGATTTTATTTTTATTGAAAAATCAGAAAAATCAACCAAACGAATACATTGTTTTCGCAAGGCAGACTTTCTGAGGCTAAATAATTTTATTTCTGGCTTTAATTGGTCTGATCTTTTCTTATGCAATAATATGTCCGATGCAGTTAATGTTTTTTACACTGCAGTAAACTCATTTTTAATTCCTGTGTTTCGTGGTACTATCCGTCAATTTCCAATAAATCACCTTGATTTAGCAAAGAGTTGACACACTTAAGAAATATAAAGTCCACCCTTTTTAGGAAATATAAAAATACCGGTTCTCAATCGGTTTTAACTAGATATTAAAGATCCCGGTCAAGATTTACCGTGATTAATGCTCAGTGTTATCTGGGGTACCTCTTGTCAGAGCGAAGTGCTTCTTAGGTCAAAAATGTACGAAAAACTTAATAAAAGCTATAAACTTTAAATTAGCAAATAGTTATCAGTAAATTAAAAAAAAAAACAACTGTTAAATTTAAAGTGTATTGTTTTTTAATTTCTTTGTACATCGGCAGACTTGTCTTGCCAACGTAGTTGATAGTATCTTTTGAAGGCTCTTTCCCGCAAATACGATATTTGAATTTTAACTGCTTGTCAACAAACCCAGCTAATTGACAGTACGACCGTAGTACGCTTAAATCTGATGAACTCTCGAAATTTTGGTCACACTGAAAAGATTAAAGTTTTTACGCTAGCGTTCTCGTTTGCCGATCTGAGTACCAGGCTTTAGGAAACTAATTTTTTTTTTTTTTTTTTTTAACATTTGCATTTTATTTATTGGATCTTCTCTGAATTGAGACTAACAATAAGTATATAGAATCTTAAATTAAAAAGCTATCTGACAGTCAAGGTGACTGGCGCGAAAATTTAGGGGCTCTAATAACTATTGCTGAGCTGGAAGCTCATTGCGTTGCAATCGGGTCCGGATGGAAGCCCTGGCTAGGCCCTGGCGAGCTGGTTTGGATGAGAAGTTAGCTTGGTGTGGTAGGACGCTTTTTGTTTTGATATTTCATCTTTTACGGGTAGAATGCCAAGATCTCTGTGGATGTTGTCGTTCCGAACATACCAAGGTGCCCCAGTGATAGTTCTCAGGATTTTTGATTGTGCTCGCTGAATAATGTCGATGTTGCTGCTGCTCGCGTTTCCCCACAATTGGGAGCCGTAGGTCCAGACTGGCTTAAGCGTTGAATTGTAGAGCAGGACCTTGAAGTCCAGGCAGAGGGGGAGCGCGCGTTTAAAAGCCAATGGAGACTGTTTGATTTTAGTTTTAGGTGAATTTTCTTAGCTTCGATATGTCTCCGCCATGTAAGTCTCCTGTCTAGGTGGATGCCAAGGTACGTTACATCGTCAGCTTGTGGAAGTGGCGTGTTATTCAGGGTTAGCGGGGGACACGTTTGTCTGTTAAGAGTAAACGTTATGTGTTTACACTTTTGCGCATTTATTTTTATACGCCAGTCTGATAACCACCTCTCCACTACAAAGAGATGATCAGCTAGTAGTGCTGTTGCCTGAGTTGGGCATTTGGACCGACTTATGATCGCGGTATCGTCTGCGAATGTAGAAGTAGTTAGCCGCTCGTTCGTGGGAATATCTGCGGTGTAGAGGAGAAATAGAGTTGGGCCAAGGGCGCTACCTTGGGGAACTCCAGCCTCTATAGCGTAGTCATCGGATGTTGTGGTGTTGCATCTCACGGCGAAGGCTCTGTTGTAAAGGTACGATTCCAATATCCTGTGAGTGTTTCCTGGCAGGATCGTTCTGATTTTATGGATAAGGCCATCAAGCCAGACTCGGTCGAAAGCCTGTGCAACGTCAAGAAATACCGCACTGCAGTATTCCCGAAGCTCGAATGCAGTCCTTATTTCTGTTGTTAATCTGTTGACTTGCTCTATTGTTCCATGGCTTTCTCGAAAGCCAAATTGATGTGCTGGAATAACGTTGTGCTCTTTCAGATATGGAATGATGCGCGTCAGAAGGCATTTTTCGAACACAGACAGACACGAGAGTAAACTTATCGGTCTATACGAAGCTGGTATTGTGTGATCTTTCCCTGGCTTTGGGATCATTATGATTACCGATTTTTTCCATTTTTTTGGGAAATAGCCAAGTCGTGTAATCCCGTTGAAGAGTTTACAAATAACCTCAACTGCACAGTTTGGAAGTTCGATTAACATTTTGGGAGTTATTTGATCACCGCCTGGGGCCTTTTTGGTTTCAATTGCTCGCTGATTACTTTTGCAATTTCATTTGGTTGAAACAGAATTGGCTCCGTCTCAGATTCAATTCGAATTGACGGCGACGGTAGTGCGAATGAATTAGTTGCAGGGTTTGGCTGAAAAACATTTCGAAGGTGTAAAGCAAATGTACAAGCTCTGTCTTTGTCGCTTCTGGCCCAGCTGCCTGAAGATTCTCTTATGGGGATTACTGTTTCGGCCGGCGCACTTAGTTTTGGGTGGGCCCTCCACAAGGGATGCTTAGTGCTGGTGGGTGAAAGTTTCTCAATGTACTGGCGTTGTGCTTTTTCTTCTTATTGCCTTAAAGCCCTGGTAAGTCTGCGACCAGCTTCTTTAAGACTTTGTTTTGAGGATGGCGATCTGCTGGTTTGCCAAGTACGTCTCAAACGTCTTTTCTCCAGAACAAGCTGTTCGATTTCATGGTTAGTTTTGTGTTGGTGTGTGTGCCCATCCCTCCCTTGCGGTGTTGAGACTTTGGCTGCTGCGACGAGTACAGACTCCAGGGCATCGGCGTAGCAGTCGATGTCCTCCTTGATGTTGAGCTGTGGAGTTAGTTCAATGTGGGAACTTACGTACTTTTTGAACTTCAGCCAGTTGGTTCGATGCGACGTCAGCCTTCGAGGGTGCTCGATTAATTCCGGGCTTTAAAGAAGAGTTATTAGCACTGGTGAGTGGTCCGATGATAGATCCAAAAGCGATTTTGCAGATATTAGATTGCGAGAGATGTTTTTTGTCACAGCAAAATCAATTAAATCAGGTAGTTTTCTAGGATCTGTAGGCCAGTATGTAGGGCTGCCTGGTGAAACGTAGTCCAGTTTGTTGCATGTTTTAATGAGTGCATTATATAGTTGCCTTCCTTTGGGGGTCACAAGGCGGGATCCCCAGTGCGTGTGCTTGGCGTTGTAATCTCCTGCTGCTATGAATCGCTCTCCAAGCGAATTGTAGAAGTCCATGAATTGGTCTTCGGAGACTGTGAAGCGGGGTGGGCAGTAGACAGCGGCAATGGCAAGGTTGCAGTTGCCCAACTGTAATTTTATCGATGTAGCTTGCAGATGATTTTTAGCAAACCGTTGGTGAAAGTGGTGTTTGACGCGGTCTCTTATTAAGATTCCAGTGCCGCCATGCGCTTTACCCTCTGGATGATCTGTGCCATAGAACGTGTATCCCCGTATTTGAAAGTTATATTTGCTGGTGAGATGCGTTTCTGCCAGCAACATAACGTCGATGTGGTTTTCGTTCACCGCTGGCGTTCCACAGAGTTATTCGAAGGCTAGGCATGGTTTATTTGGACTGCTGAGCTGCAAGCATTTGTAGTAAGATATTTTGGTTTTGCATAAGGGTTTGCATGGTGGTTTTCATGAAGGACATAAATTCCATCATATTTTGTTGCAAAGTAATCATCATAGATTCCATGTTACTTTGTGGCTGTCCCATGGCCTGCTGGATGTTATCAACTTTCGGCTTTATGTGAGCTGTGCCTGATCTTAGAGCACTGGCGTAAGAAATTCCGTTGGTGGTAATTGAAGGGCCAAATGATGATCTGGCTGCTTTTGCGAAGAAAACTTCCGGTGTCGTTTGTGATCTCATGTAAGTGTTTTGTGTGTTCAGGGAGCGTGCCGTTGTTGCTCGTTGCATCCGACTTTTCATCGCCTTGTAGACTGGACAGCCTCTGTAGTTAGCTGTGTGGTTTCCTTGGCAGTTTACACACTTTTTAGTGAGAGAGTCTTCCTTGTTGGCAGGGCAGGGTTCGGAGCCGTGGCAGTTTCCACAAGCTACACATACTGACCTGAGGGTGCAATAAGCCCTGGTATGACCGTATTCCTGGCAGTTTGTGCATTGCACTGGTCCGGTCCGTTTGTGCGGCTCTTCCACTGTGATCCTACGGTGCAGAAGGTACTGCAACTTGTAGATCGGGTGCACTGCGTTTTTTTCAAAGTTCTGCTGTCTGGCTCCAGCTCGACCTTGAAGAGTGGTTGCGGCTTCTTGTTTTTGTTATAATGTTTTAACATTTTTTGCGCAAAAACCGTTTTCTTTTAAGGCCTCTGTAATTTCGCAGGGGGTCACATCGGGTTCTATTCCCTTAAGCACAACTTGCAAACCTTTGCAACTTTTCAGCTGGTACGTGTAGTAATTCTTTTTGGCATCGTTTAAGTACTTCGACACTGCTCGGAAATCGTCTTCGGTTTTGGTTTGGAGTTTAGTTTCGCTTATATTCCCTTTCATAAGCGGAATAACATAAAAGTTATCTTTTCCGACAAGCTCAACTATTTTGTTGACTAGGGCATTCGAGATCTTCTCCCGAATAAAAATAGGTGGGGGCTTTAGTTTCCTTGGTGCTAATTGTTCAAACTCTGTTTCAGGCTCCGCCAGAATGGAAAATCTGTTTTCAACTAATGGCCCGAGATTTACAGGGCCTTTCTTGGAACGATTTATTTTGGGCTTATTGCCATCCGAGTTTTTTGGGGGTGTTAGCTTGCGCTTGGAGATATTAATGTAGCGATCCATGCCTGTCTGAATGGCCGAACCCGCTTGCAGAATTGTCACTTCTTCTACCGTAGCTTTGTTTTTGCCGTTTGCACCGATTTTTGCACTTGGTTGTGTTGTTGCTTTACCCGCAGCACAAGAAGAGGGTGGAGTCGTTATTGCATTGTTGGCGACAGAGACCGTTGTAGTAGTCGTAGTAGTTTCTGTTGTTGTTGCGCTAGGCGGCAGAAGCTCTGTTGGAGTCTTGCATTGCTCACTCCATGGCGTTCGAGCGGTGAAGAGCAGGGCGGGAGAGCAAGAGTTAGCTCTCTGGTTTTCGGCGGTCAGTAAACTTGCACCTTCAAGCACTTTCGGTTCTAGAGTATTACTCGTCACCGTAAAATAGGCGTTGTTACGGGCCAAAGAGAGACGACGTTTGTCTTGTTCTCTCTGAATTTTTTCACGGGCTTCGTCTTGTTGTTTTTGTCGTTGAGTGCGCTGATCCACGTTCTTACTCATTTGTTTATAGTTAGTGCGTAAAGATTAATTATTTAATTAATTAAAACTTTAGTTTACGATATGCGATTTGCATCGCGAAACGCAAAACCTCGCGCTTAATTTTTTTTCGAACGTTTTCGACTGATTGGCTAATTGTTTTTCCGGAGCGTTAATAAAACACGTCTGCACGCAGCCGAATTACAATTAATTGGAAACTAATTAAACTAGTATTAATTTTGAGCCAAGACACGCACCCTAGACAAAGCCCCCCTAACGTGTTATCGCCCTCGTGATAGCGATCGATAGCACAATCGATAGCGAGGAACTGGTTCAGCTTTAATTGGTCTGAACTTTACTTATGCAATAATATGTCCGATGCAGTTAATGTTTTTTACACTGCAGTAAACTCATTTTTTAATTCCTGTGTTCCGTGGTACTATCCGTCAATTTCCAATAAATCACCTTGGTTTAGCAAAGAGTTGACACACTTAAGAAATGTAAAGTCCAGACTTTTTAGGAAATATAAAAATACCGGTTCTCAATCGGCTTTAACTAGATATTTAAGATCCCGGTCAAGACTTACCGTGCTTAATGCTCAGTGTTATAATAGTTACATTAACCGTTGTAAGGTCCAGTTTTCTCAAGACCCGAAACAGTTTTCTAACTTCGTTAACACCAAGCGTAAATCTAATTCATATCCTTCCTCGCTGTCGTTCGAAAACATGACGGCAACCACAGATCAGGCAATAGCCGATTTATTTGCCCTTTTTTTTCAAACGACATACTCTACTTTAGATTATTCATCACAGCCTTATTCTTACACCATATCCAAGTCAAACCTCGTATTCTGTCCCACTTTACCAGAAAGTTTTCTTCTTTTGGATCTTCTTCGTATTAAGCCTGTTTATTCGCCAGAGCCCTATGGTATTCCTGGGTGCGTGCTTAGGTATTGCGCTAAGGCCCTGTGCAAACCTCTTCACAAGTTGTTTACCTTATCTCTAGAAACTTCCTAATTCCCAAATATTTGGAAGGAATCTTTTGTTATTCTTCTTTTCAAAAAAGGTAACAAGTTAGAAGCCAGTAACTACAGAGATATTTCTAAGTTGTCAGCTATTCCTAAGCTTTTTGAAAAAATCATTACTTCTCATTTGCAGCACCTTTGTAGATCAATCATTTCGCCGTGTCAACACGGATTTATTAAACGTAGATCCACAATCACAAACCTTCTAGAGCTTACTACATTTGTTATAAAGGGCTTAGTAAAAGTAGTTTTCAAACAGACGTCATTTACACTGACTTTAGTAAAGCATTTAACTCTGTAAATCACTTACTTCTAGTTCAAAAACTTGAATTGTTAGGTTTTCCAGTTGATCTTCTTAGATGGATCTCAAGTTATCTGAATGGCAGGTCACAAAGGGTCCTTTTTAAAAATTCAATTTCTAAAATCCTCCGTGTTACCTCCGGTGTCCCACAAGGGATCCATCTGGGTCCGTTACTTTTTACATTATTTATTAATGATCTTTCATCAATTATAAGTCATTCTCGCGTACTTATGTACGCAGATGATGTTAAGTTAAGCCTGCAGTATAAGGACATTTCCTGCTATTTAGACTTACAATCCGATCTAGATAATTTTCAAAACTGGTGCCGAGATAATTTACTAAATTTAAACGGTTTCAAGTGCAAGCTTATGACCTTTTATCGGGCCAATCCGATATACGCGACTTACACTTTAAGTGGCAGATCTTTGAATAGAATAACTCTTGTGAACAATCTTGGCGTTCTCTTGGACACTAACCAAAAATTTTCTAATCACATTTCGCCCATGGTTGAAAAAGCCAGAGGAGTACTTGGATTTATTAAAAGGTGGTCAAAAGAATTCGATGATCCTTATTTGACTAAAACTTAATTTTTTTCGCTAGTCCGTCCGATTGGAGTATGGGTCTCCCGTCTGGAGTCCACAATACGATACTGCATCGGCGCTGTTCACTGAGCTCTCCAGGCTTTCGCTCTCGCCCCTCTTGCGCTCGCTCGCTCGTTTCTCGCAACGTCCGCGCTCCAGAGTGCGAGCTTCGGGTTTCGCATCCGAACTCCTCGGACGGCCGCTGCCGATCTCCCGCTCTCGCTTTAGCGGAGTAATGCGTTGGCCCACCTTCAGAGATCTTTTTACCGCGATATACATCCACAACTCGCGTCTTACACCGGTGGAGAAGTTGTTCCACCTATTGTCCAAAACAAGTGGCGATGCGCACGCCATTGTTTCCAAAGCCCCGCTGACCAACGAAGGGTTTATCTCCGCGTGGCGAAGCCTCACCGACCGCTTCGAAAATCGGCGGTTATTAGTCAATAACCAGTTGAAAATCCTCTACAACATTCAGGTAGTACCCCAAGAGTCCGAAGCCGCTCTGAAAGAGCTGCAAGGCACAATCCAAAGTTGCCTGACAGCCTTAGAGATGTCCTCTATTCGAGACTTGGGTCGAGACTTGTGATTGTCGCCTGGTGTGTATGGTTTCTTTAAAGCTTCCCAAAATTACGTTTTCGATGTGGGAGCAATCCATTCACAACAAGGTTGAGATTCCAACATGGAATGAGTTAGACTCCTTCTTGACAGAGCGTCATCGCACTCTGGAGACTATCGATGACATCAGGCCTACCAGTTCGGGTCAGTTTCCGCCAATGTCGACACCTGCAAGCGCCCCAGCGCGTAGGCTTAATTCCTACGAGGCCAGAGTGACTCCAGCCCCAAGAGGGTGCGATCTCTGCTCCAGAGAGAATCATCCTGTTCGCTTATGTTCGCGCTTCCTTGAGATGGATGTAAATGTTCGATGCGACTACATTAAGAAAAAGCAGCTTTGCCTGAACTGTTTTGCACGAGGGCACCTGCTTCGCTTCCGGCTCAAGAGCCGTCCTACTGGCCACAGCCCTCATTAACATTTGCCATTTAGGGTGCAATTTCCATGCGCGAGCCCTAATCACCTCTGGTTCCGAAGAAACCTTTATTACGGAGAGACTTTTCAACCTCGTCAAACTTCCATTCAAGACTATCCAGGCCCAAGTCTCTGGTCTTAATCAAACCGTTACCGCTCAGTCCACGAAACTCTGTCATTTTTCTATTCGATCGCCTTCCAGACCCGGGCTGCATTTAGAAACTTCAGCTTACGTTCTTCCGCAGCTGGCCGGGAATCTGCCTTCGTATCCAGTCCCTCAAGATAGTCCCCGAGTCTGATTCCGTCTGTGAACACAATTTTGTCCAGACTACAAGAAGGGAAAATCGTGGCAAATATGTTGTGATGCTCCCTTTGCGCGATCACGAGCATAGTGGTTCCGAGCTCGCATCTTCACAATCCTTTGCTATGGCTCAATTTCTGCGTAACGAGCAGCGAGCAGTCTGAATGACATACTTTACGCGGGCCCGGTCTTACAATCCGACCTCACGATTCAAATCCTGAAGTGGCGATACTTTAGGTTCGTTTTCAACGCCGACATCGAGAAGATGTATCGGCAAATTTGGGTAGACCCCCAGCATACTCCCTTGCAGCGTATTCTATTCCGCAATTCCGATGGGGAAATCCGCGACTACGAGTTGAAGACAGTAACCTTCGCCGACGACGAAGAGTGGAGGTATCCGCAGGCGAGTCGGATTATCCGACAGTACATGTACGTCGACGACGTACTCGCGGGGGCAGACTCCAAAACCGAAGCGCAAGCGGCTATCCGCGAGCTCCAGGGGGCCCTGGATTCAGCAGGATTCCCCCTTAGAAAATGGACATCCAATAGCAAGGCGATTTTGGCCAACATCCAGAGTGACCATCTCCTTCGCGCGGACTTCCTTGAAATCGACGCAGAGAGCACGGCTAAAACTCTCGGTGGAAGGCGCGTCTGACGTTTTTCATTCTTGTTGGGTTCAACGTTCACAAAGTCCTATCCCAAATCGCAAACTATTTGTCCAGTGGCGTCTTCGGTGCAAAGATTTATACAAATCTGGTGGCCCTCCTCCATTTTGAAAGATGGGTTGACTTCCTGGAAAATTACTCCGCTCTCGATCAGATCCACATTCCCCGATGGGTCGCTTTCCGACCACATTTGAAAATTGAGCATCATGGGTTCTGCGACGCCTCGCAGAAGGCGTACGGCGCAGCCATCTACGTCCGAGTTGAGGCTGGGTCCGCGGTAATGGTGAACTTGCTCACGGCAAAGACGCGGGTGGCCCCAGTAAAAACGGTGTCGCTCCCGCGGTTCGAGTTGTGCGGAGCCTTGTTATTGTCCGAAATGACCAACGACGTTCTTCCGAAGATGCCCGGGCAGGCGTTCGCCCTGCACTGTTGGACGGACTCTACGATTGTTCTCGCCTGGTTGCATAAGCCAGCGAGCCACTGGACAGCGTTCATGGCAAATCGTGTGACCAAGATCACCTAGCTCAGCGAGGTGGAGAAATGGGCACACGTCCGCTCCGAGCATAACCCGGCAGATCTCGCTAGCCGGGGGGTGGCGCTTCAAGACCTTGCGGACAGCCAGCTGTGGTGGCATGGTCCTGCCTGGCTGCAGTGGCCTCGCTGCGAGTGGCCCACTCAAGGCTATGACCCCCCTGTGACTGAACTCGAGAAGCGAGCTGTCAAAGTCCATGTTGCGAAGGCATTTCTTGAGCGTTTTTCCACACTCGACAAGGCGTTGCGAGTCCTCGCTTACGCTCATAGGTTCATCCAGCGCTCGCGAAAGCTCATGTCCCCGTTTGAGGATCCCTTGACAGCTCCTGAAATTGCGTCGGCCGAGCGTCTCCTGATTTCCGTCACGCAACGCAGGCACTTTGCCCTTGAGATTGGCCGCTTAAGCCAAAAACGGCCAGTGCCAGCATCCAGCCTTGTCCAGGGGCTCATTGATTAATTGATTCCCAAGGGCTCATGAGAGCATGCGGCCGAGTCACGGCCTCCGAACTTCTCCAGTATGATGAATGGCATCCTGTCATCCTTTCATACGACTGCCATCTGTCTCGACTCCTCGTCCATTTTACGCATCGCATAACGCTGCACGGTGGCAATCAGCTTATGATCCGTCTGATCCGTTCCAAGTTCTTGATCCCGAGGGTGAGGAATTTGGTCAAGTCCGTCATATATTCATGCAAGGTCTGCATCATCCACAAAAAGAACGAACGTCCTTCTCGCGCCCTTTCACATATACCGGTGTGGACTATGCCGGTCCCTTCGACATCAAAAACTACAAGGGACGAGCCTGTCTCATTACGAAAGGGTATGTGCTGGTGTTCGTGTGCTTTGCCTCTAAGGCCATCCATTTAGAGCCTACTTCCGACCTTACGACTGAGAAGTTTCTCGCCGCCTTCGCCCGTTTCGTGTCCCGAAGAAGATGCCCCCGTCAAGTTCAGTCGGACAATGGGAAGACCTTTGTGGGTGCGGCTGCCCTACTCTTCCGCGAGCTTCTCCAAGCTCTCAAAGAAGCTGTGACAGGTGCCTATAGTCACCAGCAGCTGCTCTGGCAATTCATTCCTCCGAGAGAACACCACATGGGAGGCTTGTGGGAAGCAGGTGTTAAGAGCTTCAAGACCCTGTTCTACAAGTCTATGGCGACGCGAAAATATACGTTCGAAGAGCTGTCCACGCTTCTAGCTAGGATCGAAGCATGCCTGAATTCGCGTCCGCTCGCGCCGATGTCCGAAGACCCCACTGACCTGTTGGCACTTACGCCTGGGCACTTTCTTGTTGGAGGGCCCCTCCTCGCCATGGTCGAACCCGAGCTAAAGGGGGACACCACATCTATTATAAACCGCTGGCAGCACATGATGGCTGTTCATCAACAATTTCGTCTGCGGTGGAAGGAGGAGTACCTCAAGGAACTCCATAAGCGGAATAAGTGGCGAGCCCCTACAAGAAATCTCCGTGCCGGGGACATGGTGGTAGTCAAGGAAGACAACCTTCCGTCCAATGAGTGGCGACTAGGCAGAATTGACGCGGTGTTTCCAGGATCCGATGGCCATGTTCGTGTGTTCGACATCCGCACTACACGGGGACTCATTAAGCATCCCATAGCGAAGGTCGTCCTTCTTCCAATGGAAGAGTCCGCCTGCCCGCAATAACCAGTCGACCCTTCACTCCGGTGTTCCAATTCATCACTCCCATTCGTAGCGTCAATTAATAGTTCCAACCTGTAGTTCCAATTCGCCATTCTTATCACTACTAATCCAAATTTTTTATTTGTCCTATTCCGCCAATCAGATCTCACACGATGTCTCCACGTCCGCGCAGCTCCATCGCATTGGAACACAGACGAACTCGAGGTATGCAATCCTACCGTTGCCGAGTCAGTAGCGGGATCCATCCACTTCCGGTCGTCAGTTCCTCCGTCTGAGTGCCGAGAAGAGGCTCCGGGCTGTCCTTACCAACCGGTACTGCCACCGCTGTTTGGCCCACGAGCACTCCGACGGAGCGTGTCGGCGAGGTGATCGCTGCAAAACGTGCGGCGAGGATCACCACACTTTTCTTCATCTCTCGGAACCACCGATGTCATCACGGCAGTCCCGCGCGGCAGCACGCCGGTCGCAGAGATCCGTTGCCACTCCACAACACTCCTCAGCCGCTCCTCGGCCCTCGTTCGTCCACGGCACACTTCAGCTGCTCCTCGACCCTCGTCCGCCACTCCACAGCATTCTTCAGCCGCTCCTCGGCCCTCGTCCTCCACTCCACGGCATTCTTCAGCCGCTCCTCGGCCCTCGTCCGCCACTCCACGGCACTCATCCGACGCTCCGCGGCAATTCTCTGATACTCGTCGGGGTGCCACGCAGCCCGCGGTCGCCGCTCCGTCCTTAACGCCTTCTTCAAATCTGTACAAAAAAACTTCGTTCTTGTTGCTTTACGGCGCCTAAACTGGGATGCAAATCTTAACTTACCTTCTATTCTAGTAGACGTCTGTTAATTAATTTACCCTAGCCAACCGTAGAACGATGCGTGGTACTATCTTTATTTATAACCTTATACATGGTGATATTGACTGCCCCGACTTGATAAGTCGGCTAAACTTTTCTGTGCCAAGTAGATTAACTAGAAATTATATTCCCCTAATTTTAAATCATTGTAGATCTGACTTTGCCTTGCATGAGCCTTTCAGAGTATTATGTTCTGACTATAATAGACTTCTTACTGAAATCTCAAATCTTGAATCTCTGCCGCTCCTAAAACAAGTAATACTTGCTTTATTGGTACAAGATTGATCTTACTATTACTTTTCTTCCCGGACCTTTACCTATATTTTCTTATCTCGCGTCTATCTTCTCGCGATACACGGCTGCGCCCCTCGGTCGGTTACATAAAAAAGGGTGTTTCATTTTGTGGATTTGTCACTGTTAATTTGATTTAAAATTAATTTCCTATCCCTGGGTTACTGACTAAAGAAAACGAAGCACTCTCCACTGATCCATTAACATCAACGAAAATCTCTGCCGTTGAGATCGCGTCAAGTAATTTCGCTAGCAGCATTCCCGTCTATTTTTTGGCCATTGAATCACGACAACCATTTCCCGAAAAATACCGGCAGTCTTAGGTATTAAACTAAGGGGTTCACCAACAATTTAAGTAGGGCGCTGGCGCTTTCCTGGCTGGTTTTCCCTGAAACTGCAAATAATGTTCTTATATTGAGTGTATATGAGGCAAGAAAACGCTCTTGTTTTTAACACACTTTCCATTAACCAGTTTGACTGATTCTGAAGGTGTAGTTTGGGTGTCATTTCTGCAATATAATTAATTAATCCATTCGATCCCAACGTTGCCTGAGAGCAGCATTGATAATTCAGGTTGTATGTATCTACTAAACATATGAGCTTCTAAAAGCACAGTTATTTTTAAGAGACAGAATTTCGCCGCAAAAATTATTTTTGTAAAATGATTTTCTGTGTTTAGGATGAAACTAAAATTATATGTATAGACTTAATAGCTTGAAGAAATAATTGAACTTAACGTTGCAAAACATAAATTTAATCAATCTTAAATAATTATCAGGTGAGTAATTTTTAAAATTTAAATGTTGCTGGGTCATTGGGGTACTAAATGTTTTTGTGTGTAGATTTGGTGCCGGAGAAGAAAGGATTGTCAAAAGAGGACCGGCATGGATCGCTACATTCAAATTAAGAGTATTGCACCGAGGAATTAAGGTGGAAGAGTCACATAAACGGAACGGCCCAGTGCAATGTACAAACCGTCAGGAGCATGGACACACCAGGACACACTGCACACTTCGATCAGTCTGTGCAGTTTGTAGAGACTTTCACAATTCCGCTAATTGCCCTTCCAACAACTCCCAGAAAAGAAGAAATGTGGAAACTGCGGAGGAAATCACACGGCAAACTACAGAAGCTGTGTGGTCTACAAGGAGTTGAAAGACCGCATGCGCCGAGTGACAACAACACGCCACCAAAACACACTTACTCAAAAACGACACCGGAAGTATTTTTCGGGACGGCTGCAAGATCCTCATATGGTCAGCTAAATTCACAGAAGGGATTCTCATACGCCGATGGCCTTTGAACAGGAACGGAAAACCCACTCAAGTTGTATCTAGGAAACGTTCAGCAGGTCCCAGGACAGTCACAAAGCCCACTGGAAGCTATGATGCTTACTATCCAACACAGTATGTTGGAATTTATGTCTATCATGAAAACGACCATGAACCAGAGATTTCAAAACCAGAACATGGTTTTACAGTTGCTTGCAGCCAAGCAGTCCAAATAATTGATGGCAAATCTACTAATTACCATGGGGAACGCCAATGGCGTTTCCCGGCACAAACTTGAAATAACGCAGTTCCTGCATGAAAACCATATCGATATTATGCTACTGATAGAGACGCACCTCACAAACAAATACAATTTCCAAATAGGAGTCTACACTTCTACCGCAAAGATCATCCAGACGGTAAAGCCCACGGCGGAACCGGCATCCTAATCAGGGAACGCATCAAACACCACTTTCACGAAAGGTTTGAAACTAATTACTTGCAGGCCACGTCTATCAATCTGCAGTCATGTAACGGTCTCCTTTCTATAAATTGGACTATGATTCCCCAAGCAGCGACCCCCCATACTGGCCAGCAGACCCAAGAAAGGTCCTAGACTTAATGGATTTTGCGGTGACAAAAAACATTCAACGCAATATAAGAAGCGCCAAAGCGCTTTCGGACCTTACATCTAACCATTCGCCAGTGCTAATAACTATTCTTCAAAGCCCAGAAACTAGAGATCACCCCCAGAGACTGACATCGCACAGAACAAACTGTTTAAAATATAAAATATAAAATGTATATAAGTTCCCTCATCGAACAAAACCCGCACCTCAACATCGAAGCGGACATCGACAGCTCCACTAATCTTCTTGAAGATGTACTCGTGGCAGCAGCCTTTATTTCAACACCACAATTGAAGGATGTCGCGAAATTCATAGGGTCATTCGTCCTATATACAGCGGATATTCCTACAAACGAGCAACTAACAACATCTACGTTCGCTGACGACACTGCAATCCTAAGCCGCTCGAGGAGCCCAAGCCGAGCAACAAGACAACTAGCCAATCACCTTATCGTAGTTGAGTGGTGGCGCCAATCAGATGGAGTATTAAAATAAATGAACAAAAATGTAAACACATGACGTTTTCTCTCAACAGGCAGACATACCCTCCACTACCAAGTAACGTATCTTAGCGTCCACCTCGACAGACGACTATTTTGGAGGAGACACATTGAATGCAGGAAGCTACATCTAAAACTAAAAGCCAGCAGCTTCCACTGGATATTAAACATTCGATCGCCCCTTCGTCTGGACTACAAGGTCCTGCTCTACAACTCTACTCTCAAGCCTATCTGGAGATATTGCTCCCAGCTCTGAAGGAACGCGTGCAGCAGCAACATTTACATCATATAGCGCGCACAATCGAAAATCTTGAGGACTGTCACTGGGGCAGCGTGGTATATTCGCAACTAAAACATTTACAGAGACCTCGGCATTCCTGCAGCAAAAGATGAATTAGACAAATAAAATAAGACCGACAAAGAAAAACTCTGTGTGCACCCAAATCATCTCGCAAGAGGCTTGTCTCGGGTTTCCAGCAGAACCCGCCTACAACGCAACGACCTTCAAACCCAACAATAATTCTTAGGGCCCCATTACTCAGTACCAGTCATATGACGATTAGTTAGATTACTATTAGATTTGATACACTTATTGATAGTATCCGAAAGGAAAAGATTCAAAAAATAAATAGGAAAAGAGAAAAAATATTTTTTTAAGAAGAGAGAAGAGAATTTTTAGCTTTGATTGGGATGTTGTCTACTGACGATGAAAGTGATGATGAGTTAACAGACATTTTAGCAGTGCTGGAAAATAATTTTTAAGAGATTATTGAACGGTGGGATTAGTATTCTTGACAAAACGATTGGAGAAGAACGTGAGGGGGAACATTTCTACGAAAAAAGGGATTTAAAGACCTTAAAGTGAAGATCAAGGCCATTTGAAGCTCCAGAGAGTATTTGAGAAGAAGATAATACATCAAAAGTTGACGACGTTATGACGCCAATTGATTATTTTTTTTAAATAATTAAATATAAATATTGACTTTCACAATGTACTTATTATTGCAATAATTGGTTACAGGTCGATCATCATATAAACAATACAACCGAGGTAAGACCGACAAAAGGGGTTTGAAAATGTTTACGCGTGCTTTTAATTTATTTTTCTATTATAACCTATCCAGCTCATTATCCAAAATAAACCTACATGTTTACGCTTGCCTCTTTATTTTAGTTGAAATTGTATGCTCAAATATTACCCTCTATTGTAAAGCATTAAGATCCACAATGAAAACGGTAAGTCATAAGCTTTATGCAGTCTAAGACAGAACTTCATGAAGAAAATATTATTGACTCTGTTGCTTTAATTTTTGGATCGAGCATTTTATAAAAGCTTCCCAGAACACGCAGGCTTGCTAAACCCCAGTTTTACATCAAAGTTTCGCAGTTACTGTAAAACTATTGTGGTTTCGAAACTTGTCAAAGCCTCTAAAACGCATTTTCCTTATAGTTTGGCCGATCTTTTATCTTTTTGCAAACATGACCAAGCCACATGTAGCTAGCTGCACTTAGGAGCAAAAGAACTCTGCTGCAACGAAACATGCAACGAAATTCGAATCGAGCGGTCAATGGATGCTGCATCGGCAGAGTGTCTCTTGGCCCTTTTTTAATCGCACTTTAGGCAATTGTGTCAAGTTCAACAGCAAATTGAAGAAATAGACTTGGAAGAATATTCTCGCGATCAGTTTGAGGCAAAATTCATAGCAACAAAATCTACGCTTTTAAAACGTGCAAATATTAACAAGCGTAATGGCCCTGAGGACTCCGTCTTGATAAATTCCACCTGCTTAGGAGCCAGTTCCCATAAACGATTACCTTCTCTAAAACTCCCAAAATTCGAAGGAAAATATGGCAAGTACAATCGTTTCAATGCAGCCTTCAATTATTTGGTTCATAATGATGTCTCACTCTCAGATATTGACAAGTTTACGTATCTACTCGGATGTCTTTCTGGCTCTGCATTTAGTGTAGTGGCTGCATTTCAAGTATCGGAATATAATTACAAAAAGTCATTGGACCGCCTTTAGGAACGATACGATAGAAAGGTGTTGATATAACTCGAGCATGTATCTAGCCTTTTCGCTATTTCTCAAATGAGAAAATCTGATTCTTCATCCCTTCGGGAAATTTTAGATACAGTTGCAGCGTTGTGTGGTTCGCTTCTCTCTCTTGGCACCGAACAAAATGCCTTTGAAGCCATTTTTATTCAGCTCGTCTTGCAAAAGGTCGATTCAGATTTAAAACATGCTTATGATCGAGGTCAGAACTATGAGGAGTTTCCAACTTGGGATAATTTCTACAACATATTAGGCAGACATTGTCAGTTTCTAGAATGCAGCGCAAAGCCAGGCCAGGAGTTCAAGCAGTATGAAAAGCGTCCGGAAAAACCATATCAAAAAACTAAAGTGAAACACAGGAAACTTATCAACCAAATGTAGAACAGACAAACGAGCAACCTCGTTGTTCCACACAAGTAGTTGCATGTCTTTCTCGTAAATCAAATCGAGCGCTTATCCCGACCACTCTAGTTCTTATCCAGGACAAATATGTACGGAATGTTTCACCCGGCAAGGGCCTTGCTTGATTCTAGCTCGGAAATTAACTTTATCACAGATACTTTGGCCAACAAATTACAACTTCAGCGAAAAAGTGACATTTTAATAAGCACCCAGGAATTCTTCGAATTGCTCACAGGCGGAAAATTATTATTGGGGCCTGGGCTGCCATTCATTCTCAACACTTCACTTGGATGGATTATTGGAGGACAAGATGTTGACAATCCGCAATCTACGGTGAAGACTAATGTGCTTATATGCATCATCTTGCATGAAAATCTAAAAAAGTTTTGGGAAATCAAATCGTTTCCAGAACCATCTCAAAACCAGTACTCAACTGAAGACGAATAATATGAATGCCACTTCTGTGAAAACTCTGCTTTTTTCGAGAATGGGCGAGTTTAAGTTCGGCTTCCTTTCATAAAATCTACCTAACAATTAGGAAGTTCAGTAGAAATTGCCAAGCAACGGTTTTGGCAAATAGAGCGTCGTTTACAACGTTTAGTAGATCAGAAACAAATGTATTCTGATTTCATGCAAGAATATATTACTTGGGGCACATGCAACCTTTGGATAGTTATACTCGTTACTCGTAGAGTAAAAGGGTATATTGTATTCGTGCAAAAGTATGTAACAGCTAGAAGGAAGCGTTTCCGACCCTATAAAGTATATATATTCTTGATCAGGGTCACTAGCCGAGTCGATATAGCCATGTCCGTCTGTCCGTCTGTCCGTCTGTCTGTCCGTCCGTATGAACGCTGAGATCTCGGAAACTATAAAAGCTAGAAGATTGGCATTTTGCATGTAGATTCTAGGAGTGCCTACGCAGCGCAAGTTTGTTTCAAAAAGGTGCCACGCCCCCTTTAACGCCCACAATCGCTTATATACGATTTTAAAAATTTAAATATTACGAAAAAGTAAAAATGCAGTTTTATTGTGTTTATCAATACCTATCGAAATGTTGAAGACATTTTTCAAATCGGACCATTCGTTAAAAAGTTATGCGTGATCAAAGTTTCTATCTCCATCTCCCTCGCACTCCCTTTACCTGAGTAACGGGTAACTGATAGTCGGGGCACCCGACTATAGCGTTCTCTCTTGTTTTGACTCAAATCAACCTCATTATGTAATCCCTCATCACGCTGTAATGAGTCCATTAAATAATATTTTAATGGTTGGACCGACAGTTCAGCAGGACCTCATCAGTTAATTTGGTGGAGGCACAATATTTCTGACCCGTTGAAATTATTTCAGTTGAATACTGTCACATATGGGCTTGCTTGTGCACCGTTCCTAGCCATCAGAAGTTTGCATTTCATAGCAGAGAAATATAGAAAATAATTTTCTATAGGATCCGAAATTATATCTAAAGATATAAAGCTCCTCAGGAGCTGACTTCATTGAGATTTTAAAATTTAATATTGATCAAGTTACTGGAATTTTGTCCTGTGCCTGATTAGAGTTAGCCAAATGGAATTTAAGCAAGTCGGATGATAATATCAAAGAAAATCGATTCAAGGTAGACAACAAGGATATAACAAAAACTTTAGGAATGTCGTGGAGCCCCAATTGGATGAATTTTTCTTTCGGTTCGATTTTCCAGAAACTAACGCTATAACGAAAATGAAACTTCTCTCAATTATTGCACGCTTGTATGACATACTGGGCTTGTTAGGGCCTGTGGTTATAAGATGCAAGATATTTGTGCAGGAGCTGTGGATGAGTCATTTGGGTTGGGACGAAACACGGCCTTCAGAATTAACTGATCGTTGGGAATCTCTTTATCCTGACCTGCACAATTTAAATCAAATCGCCATACCCCGATATGTGGGTTTTTCCCCGAAGCATGACTGCGAAATACATGGACTCGCAGATGCTTCACGTGCGTACGGCTGTTGTATATATCTGCGCTCAATTCAAAATGGATCAGTAGAATCGCATTTACTCATAACAAAGTGAAAGGTTGACCCAATTAAAGTCCTTTCTCTTCCACGATTAGAGCTATGTGCTGCATCTATTCTTTGCGATACATAGAACAAAATAAAACTTAAGCTCCCCAGCATACAAAAAGTTGTTTTCTGGACAGACTCTAAAATCGTATTACACTGACTCATTTTTTTTAAACTTTTTTTTTATAATAGTACAAAGTGTCAGGAATGTTGTCCGAAAATTTCAAGTCGATCGAAGCAAAACTAGGAATGGGAGAAATTTAAACCCCAGCACGTCGAATGAGTCACAACAGGCAATTCGGGCTCTGGCGTCGAGCAGATGCGACACTTTAAACGCGTTTTTCTAAAAACCACTTTTTTGAAGTCGGTAGTCACTTTTTCTCAAAAACTATTGCACCGATCAACTTCTGCTTTTGCACACTTCTTTTATCGTCAATTACAACTCATTTTATAAGCCAAAATATGGCCAAAATTCACGTAAAAAATGACACTTTTTATAAAAAGCGCTAGAAAAAATTCAATTTTTAATTTAAACAAGAAAGAAAAGCTAACTTCGGGCGGAGCCGAAGTTGATATACCCTTGCAGAATATTATATTCTCCAAAATTATTCATATGATGCATTCTTAATACTCATAAAAAGTCCCAGCTTCCTAACTTTAAAAACACCAAAGTTATGACATTTCCAATCGTTCAGTTATATGGCAGCTATAAGATATAGTCGACCGATCTTTATGAAATTTAGTAGGTCGGATTGATTGCCCAAAAATAAAACCCATAGAAAATCCCAGCTTCCTAACTTTACAAACATCAAAGTTATGGCATTTCCGATCAATCAGTTATGTGGCAGCTATATGATATAGTCGCCCGATCCCGGCCGTTCCGACATATATACTGCGTGCAAAGGAAAGAAGGGTGTGTGCAAAGTTTCAATTCGATATCTTTAAAACTGAGAGACTAGTTTGCGTAGAAACAGACAGACGGACAGACAGACGGACAGACAGACGGACAGACAGACGGACATGCTTATATCAACTCAGGAGGTGATCCTGATCAAGAATATATGTACTTTATAGGGTCGGAGATGTCTCCTTCACTGCGTTGCACACTTTTGACCAAAATTATAATACCCTCTCCAAGGATATAAAAAAATGTATCGTAAAAGACAAGCCAGACACATACACTATTAGAATAACTTTGGTTTTTTAATTTCAGATAAAAATTGGCTACCGCAAGGACACAATTTTTGATTTGGTCAAGTTTAAGCCTGCATCAACGGCTTTTTTTGAAATATTTTTGGTTCAATTTTTTACACAATGTTGTTCAAACCTTATACATAAATGAAGAATAAATGAAATTTGTAAAATTGTCGTAAGATCTTTTAAAAAAAATCAAGAAAATAGGCCTTTTTTGTGCTTCAAGACCCGGATAACCCCTTAAAGTGCTTTGTAGCTAATAGGATCTCAGGAATTCAAACTAAATCATCGAATATTTCTTGGCGTCATGTGCCAGGAAAAGAAAACCTGGCTGACATCATATCAAGTGGATCCAAGGCCAGCGAACTTCAAAATACAAGTTGGTTTACTGGACCAACCTTTCTTAAGGGGGCTTAGTATTTAAATTTTTTTTTTGTATATTTTTTTTCTGAGTGAACAACATGATGAGAATATGGTGTTAAAGTTTTAGATCGATCCAAGTAAATCTTCCGATCTTATGGGCAGTTGAACATAGGTAAGTTAGCTCGTTTTGTATGGGTGTCCAAAACTTTAAAACGCTCTCCTGAAAAGTCGGTGTACACGATCCTGCAAAATGTATCGGACGGATCTATTTGAAATTTTGCACAGTTGTTCTCAACTAATTTCCTCAGGTAACGCTGTGAGTTCTTTTTTTTTTTGGAAATTTATTATTTTTAGAGCAACAAATATCTAGGCGTTTTAGGCGAAATCGGTGTTTTTGACTTTCAAGTACCTTAAAAAATCGAAAAACAAGAAAGGAAAGCTAACTTCGGGTGGAGCCGAAGTTGATACACCCTTGCAGAATATTCTGTAAATTATACACCAAAGTTATGGCTTTTGCGATCGTTCAGTTATATGGCAGCTATATGATATAGTCGCTAGATCCGGCTCGTTCCGACTTATATACTACTTGCAATAGAAAGACAACTTTTGGGAGAGTTTCAATCAGATAGCTTTAAAACTGAGGGACTAGTTTGCGTAGAAGCGGACGGACGGACAGACGGACGGACAGACAGACAGACGGACATAGCTAGATCTACTCTCCTGGTGATGCTGATCAAGAATATATATACTTTATAGGGTCGGAAATGTCTCCTTCACTGCGTTGCAAGCTTTTGACTAAAATTATAATACCCTCTGCAAGGGTATAAAAAATAAAAACTCGACAGCGTTACCTGAGGAATCTTGTTTTTTAAGTAATGCAATTGGATTTTTTCATTTCGGATGATTCTGTGACCGGTTATCGTGTACACCGCAAAACATATTTTCTTCAAGGCGCCGCCGGAGATTGCCTGTATCTCAGTCAATTTTTAATATTTTTGGAAGAAAAAAATCAGCTGAGACTATCCGTATCGCCAATAAAAAATTTCCGATTTTTCACCGAATTAACTATACCTCCCCCTTAAGTTGGAAGAACATCTTTAGCCGCAGTCGTTGGACAAAATCGAAACCATAGATACGGATCTTGAAAAACGAAAAATTTCATCAATCAAATGCACCAAATCTAAAGAAAACATCCTTGATCAAATTCTGAATCGAAACTCTTCATATCAGCGTGTTCTTCGAGTCTTAGCTTACGTTTTGCGGGCGTTTAACAAGATTTCTGCAAGCAAAAACCTCTGCACGTCGCAAGAAGTTGAAATGTCAGCGACTGAGTTGCAGAACTCGTTCCGGTTTATTGTAGGACTTATTCAGCATTAAACGTATTGGAAGGAAATAGATTGTTTAAAGAAGGGTAAAGTCCTCAGCTTCAAAGGCTGACACCCTTTCTATCGAAATCAGCTATAAGAACTCGCACGGTGACACTCATTCGTGTTGGCGGGCGTCTAGAAAATGCGCAAATACCAGTAGAAGCCAAGTACCCACCTTTACTGCCAAAAAATCACACATTCACATTCGTCAAATTTCTTCACCAAACTAACAGGCACGTAGGGCCCAAGGCTCTAATCGGAATCTTACGTCTCCAAGTATGGATCGTTAATTTTCGTCGATGGTGCGCAACTGTGACCACTTTGCCAAGTCGGATATTCTGCGACAATGCAACCGTTGGGACCCGCACTCAATTAGTGGAATTTAAAATGCAACTCTTCAGCCAGTACGCGTTGAAGGACGTAGCTTCATTCCAACCCGCGCGCCACATTTTGGATTTATTATTATTATTTCTTTGAGTAGCCGCCATTTTATGATTTTTTTTTTTGGTGTTTCATGCCATAGCGACATTCGTACTCAATAAGAAAATATCATTGTTTTATTTTTCAAATAACGACAAGCATAGAAATCATGGCGAC